>NC_134710.1:75226647-75598522 GCF_043290135.1 Rhipicephalus microplus
TTCACACCACATAGTTCGAATAGCATATATATCACGCATGATTTAGAGAAATGTGCGTTTTTGTGAAAACCCAAAAAACTTGCAAAATATTTTTAAGAAATGGAGCTAAGAATGTGTGAATGTTAGTTTTTTTTTTATTTGATGTGAAGTGGAAGCAACTTCGAACAGCACCAAGATATATATAGCAGCAGGGCACAAATTATAGCTCACACACTACTTTATGTTTTAAGAATTACAATGCTTAGCACAAATAGACTTGTATAACACGCTTTTAAGCTTGAAAAATAATTGAGGTGAAAGTGATATGCAGTACATTTAACCTTGAAGTCTGGCTTCGTGACAGTGCGAAATTGTCGCCCAGAATGGGTAGTTTCAAGACATAGCTCTACCACACTGCAGTGAAGTTACCTTTGCGGGGGTATCATGTGCTCTCAAATATACATGAACCGTCTTACAATACTTAAGTGCCACAAAAAATCCATTGTTGTCACCAATAATAACTGGGTTGCATGAAAAAAAAAAAAGACAATACAGAAGGATAACACGCTGTTGAAAGACAACTATATTAGAAAAAAACTAGAAATTTAAGTTACAAACCCCCCTCCGACAATCCCCTCCAGTTGATGGGGAAGCGGCAGTCGCATCTGTTAATGCAATTTCGGACATGCAGTTTGAGTAATCCAAATTAATTCAGAAACTCGCAATGCCACACTGGATCTCCAAATCTAAAGTTCTCTGACATTGAGCTTCTCAACTAGAATTACACAACTTCATGTGAATGTTGCTCTCACTTCACTAAAGAAGTGTCCTGGTCTTATGGGTCTTTGTTTTTAAGGAAAATAAATCTCGGGTACAGCTTTCCTATCACTGTGAAGAAGGCTACATAAAATAGCACCCAAGATCAAGAGGACGGTGTGCGATTCAGCTTTGCAGGATATGTTTTCTCAATCAAAGGGACACTAAATGCAAATAACAATTAATTTCAGAGTGAAAGCTCAATGCATGCCGTCTAAACCGGCAATATCATCAACAGCAGCGCCCTACTTACTGAGAAATTAAGCTAAATGTACTACACTATCGGCCCCTTAAGCGGGATATTATGGAAACGATCCCGTTGACGTGAGAGCGACCGACTACAACTTATCACTAGTAATAAAGCTAGCTGCAATAAAAAACAAACCTTACATCATAAAGAAAGAACCGTGCACCAAGAGCCATAATAAAATGCTACTTGTCTGTTTGCTTTATAGAAAAAAGAACCGCCGGGAGTTACTATAGGGAATGGCATGAGAGGTCCAAAAGTTCCATTTTCGCATGGTTAAAATGGACAGGTGCTGCCATCTAGAGGGACCCAGTTGAACCAAGCACGCACGCCACCAAGGAAGCCATGGCAGAAAATTGTTCAATGGCCGTTGTTGCTGCTGTGGCTCCCGAGCAGTAAAGCTGGGCAACATTGCGCACGGTAACAGCGATGTGAGACAGACTTTCAGGCAGGGTTTTAAAGTGCGCTAACATGACGCAGACCACTAAAACGAGATTTTATTTCAAAATAAGCACTTCCTTGGCACAAAAGTATCACTACGAGGTTTCTGGACTGCAATTTCAGCAATCAACATCGACTTCATGTTTGCCTTTAGTGTCCCTTTAAGGTAAATGAGTAGGCATTGCTTGCATGACTATAAAAATTTCTTCCAAAGTGAAGAAAAATTCCGAATGTCATGTAAACATTTCCAATACAAAATGTTTTGTACACAAACAAGTTATACATTAAATATTACGAGGTAAACCAAACTAAAAAAATTCCTAAAGCGCACGTACACAAGGGCAGAGGAAGGTGATGAGCCTGCTGACAACACAAGCGCTCATATTCAACTTATATTTATTCACAAAATTGCATAAAAAGGACTTTCATGACGTCACAAGATTGTAATGGTGGTATCATGAGAACAAGCTCCAAAACTTTAATTAGAGGACAAAATAATCAAAGGTGAGCGGCCACCCTGGCTCCAGCTTATAGGTGCGGAGAATGCCTTGTGAAAGATTTTATATGGGAGATATGGACTATCTTGGTACCGTGACAGCACCAGTTCGTTGGAGCGATCACAGGTTCTACACGATCAATAATGGGGAGGTCTGCTCTAAGACTGTGTATGGAACCGAAATTGAAATTTGTCGCACAAGTCAGGAGTGTGAACTGGTGTCCGGAGTAGCACCTAATTATCAGGGTGGAAAAATAAAGCGCTGTGGTATACGTCTTGTCGATTTTTACGGTTTTGTTGTCTTCCCGCAGTGTTAAGTCTGGCGAGCTGGTGACAGTGGTGGAGGCGATGTACCTATTGTTCACAGGAGGATGCAGATGGAATAACAGGGGCACTCAAGAACGAGGCGTCATGAAGGGAAGATGGTGATGAGCCATAGACAAGGTAAAACGGCAAGTAGGCAGTTGTGCGTTGTACGGCGGTATTATATGCGAATGTTACGAATGGCAATATTGCGTTCTAGTTGGTATGGTATGGCTCAATGCACATGGCTATCATGTTGGAGAGAGTGCGATGAAATCGCTCAGTCAGCCCATTGGTTTGGGGGTGATAGCTGGAGGTTGTCTTGTGTCTGGTGCCGGAGGCTCTGAGCAATTCCTCCACGGTTTGTTAAAAGGCCTGTCCATGGTCACTAAGGATGACACGAGGAGCACCGTGATGCAAAATCAAGGCTTCAAGCATAAATGTAGCCACGTCAGAAGCGGAGGCCGAAGTCACGCAGGACATTTCACCGCAACATGTCAAGTGGTCAACAACTATCACTATCTATTGATGGCCAGCAAGAGTCGCGGGAAGAGGACCACATAGATCAATGTCGACTTCCAATGGTGCCGACGAACATATAAGTGGTTGCAACTCTCTGCTTTGAGGTAATGTCGGAAGCTTTCGGCGCTGACAAAGGTTGCAGGAGGCAACGTATTTTGCTGTGCTGGCGGAGAGACCAGGCCAGTAAAAATGACCTTTTTGCATTCGTACGTTTTCTGAAAACCGAAATGACCAGCAGTCATGTCATCGTAAAAGGACTTAAGGATATCGGCTCAAAGAGAACGAGGCAGAACAGGCACCCAGCAATGACTATCCGGGTGATGTGATGGTAAAGAACGCGGCTATCGAGCTTGAACTGCCTAAGCTGTCTCCGAAGGCAGTCATTTAGCAGTCGCAAATTCCCCCGAAAATGATCCATGATGTGTCTACAGCAAGTGTGAGCGAGTTGGTGCATTATGATAGAGCCGTGGTCATCAAAAGGAATCTTGTCAATCGTGGCTAAGGACGATTGATAGATTAATATATGGGGTTTCACGTCCCGAAACCACCATATGATTATGAGAGACGCCGTAGTAGAGGGCTCCGGAAATTTCGACTACCCGGGGTTCTTTAACGTGCATCCAAATCTGAACACACGCACTTACAACATTTCCGCCTCCATCGGAAATGCAGCCGCCGTGGCTGGGATTCGATCCCGCAACCTGCGGGTCAGCAGCAGAGTACCTCAGCCCCTAGACAACAGCATCAGGGCAACAAAACCGGAACTGAAGGTAGAGCTGACCCAAAGCAGTCATTTAGCGGTAAAAAAACTATTATTGTGATAGCAATTATATGGACACTCTCAGCTGGTTATTGCTGTCGCCCCCATGTTCCATAAAAAGTCCGTATTGATAACATGCTCCCGTGCATCGTAACTTTTACTTGCAGGTAAGAGCACACGAGCTCTGTTCAAGCAGTGATCAAATGAGCCATCTCAATCGACCGAGAGCGCATAGATAACATCCCCCCCACGCGTTAGAACTGCCATCGAATGCCCAAACAGAAAAGAAACCAGCAGTCTTAAACGAGCATGAAAAAACGTGCGCGGGTGGGGGAGACAACGCTCGAGTAGCAATGGTGCACTTCCGATTTTAAAGGCGTGGTCGCGAATGCTGGCGCGAGCATGCTATCTCGGCAAGCATTAGTGCGCTTTCAACGTGAAGAGACTGTGTGAAAAGAACTTCTCCCAATAGCGGCCGTATTTGCTTACATGAACGTTTAGGAGTTCCGCGATAATGAATCTAAAAGAGTTGACTGCCAGCTGTACTTTGTATAACATTAGAATTTGTTGCTATTGGATTCACTGCATTGCATTCAGTGCGTCATCATGATGTTGCCCGAGCTAATCGCAAAGGCTAAGGTCCCGTGAACTCTCAGCGCGGCGCTAGATGGAAGTGCGTGACAAGTCGATCTCCGAAGATCCGCTGTTGTCATCAGTTTCCCTCAGCGCCTAGTCTGACATCTCATGGCTAGTGACGGAAAAGAAAAAAAAAAGCAATGCTGAACGTTGTCAGACATCACACTATGTGTGCAAACCATGCACAGGCGCACGGCGTCGGAAACGAAAAGCGAACGACACGGATACCGCGGAAAACTATTCGGTAAGGCACCCTCGATATGCAGCCCGCCCCACATATGGGATGCTAACTAAAAGCGTGGCACCGCCAATGCAAAAGTTTATTTTTTGTTTGTTTGGTTTGAGGGAGGGTGGGCACATTTACATGCACCTGCGGCGGCAAGAACAGTAGCTCTTGGGGCGCAGGCTTGCCTGGGAGTCACCAGGGCCACGAGCGCGCCACCCACAGAAGATGCCCCTACCAGAAATGACTAAATCCGAGACAATATTACTAGATTGTCCATGGCAAAAATTCGTTATATCAAGGTTGTTTCCTGCTGTTACCTTTGACAGAGGTCGCAAATACATGTGCTTCTATGGAGTAATGGCAGGAAATAGAAAAACTTCGTTATATGGTGGTTCGTTACAAGCAGGTTTAACTGTATGCACAAGCTTATCAGCATGAGTAGAGTTGTACTTGTAAAGTGAGATATGGTGTGCGACCTGCAGAAGCTACTTACGCACTGCCTACTTTTTCTTTATACTTCTGCTTAGATTTTCATTGTGGTTGTAGCTGAAGAAACAAGTTTTTAAGCTTTGATCACAGGTAATGATCATTTTTGTGACGGTCCCACACACTACCAACAGTTTTTATGACCTCGCCAGCTTCTTTTCAGAAATTCCACTATTCCCAGACTTTTCCAGGTTGGTAGACGCTCTGAATTAACCATCCTAAGCCAGTTAAACTTTTTCTTAGAGTTGGTAGCATGCGTTCCACGAATCCTGTTCCTACTAACTCAAACCAACCTACCCAGATGCTGCAGTAGACCAACTATTGCAATGCAATTGCAATCGGATACTCCTCGAGCAAATACTCTTATAGTAAGCTGTTGATGCCAAATTCAGGCAGGTTATGGGATTACATAATCAAGTCAGATAGTAAGAGCCTATGTCTCCACGAGTACAAGTCAATTCTACAAGTACAGTTGAACGCTCAATGACAATACCGCTGGGAAGCGATGTTTCTTTTCTAACGAATTTCATTGTTGCCAAAGCAAAAAAACTACACGCACCACTTACTCCGCACAACCAAAAACGGCTTCTACGATGATCCTAGACCTCTCCTGAAGTTCAAAAGTTTACGCTTTTTAATAGGTGGTGGCATCTCTACAAGAGGCTAAATGGCATGGCATGTAGCAAAGCACAGGACATTCCGAAGAGCAGTAGCAAGCAGTTACGCAGCCTAGAAAACGTCTCATGCCATGACATCCCTTTTGTGTGTGTATGTCACTTTAAATGTCATGTGCCGGCGTATTTGCCAACAAAGACGTCAGCGAAATTGTCTCAGCGAAAAAGTCTTGTTGCTATCATAATCAACCGACCACATGTAAATAGCAGTGGTCGTATCTATGCTTGTAGGCGAAAACTTACATACTTGACAAGTCAAAAAAGCGGGGCTGTCATTTTCAAACTTATGGGTTCCCAACTAGCTCGTGGACTAAAAAAAGATGTTGCTGATCACTACCCCAAACTTTCGTTATTGCGGGAAAACTTTTTAAAGTCTCTTTGCTATCATCATCATCAGCCTGACTACGTCCACTGCAAGACAAAGGTCTTTCCCATGGTTCGCCAGTCAACTCGGTCCTGTGCTTGCTGCTGCCAATTAATACCCGCAAACTTCTTAATCTCATCTGCCGACCTAACCTTCTATTTCCCCTTAACCCGCTTGCCTTCTCTAGGAATCCAGTTAGTTACCCTTAATGACCGACGGTTATCCTGTCTATGTGCTACATGCCCAGCCCATGTCTATTTCCTCTTCTTGATTTCAGCTATGATATCCTTAACCCCGGTTTAATCACTAATCCACTCTGCTCTCTTCTTGTCGCTCGAAGTTACACCTAAAATTTTCCTTTCCATTGCTCGCTGCGTTGTCCTCATTTTAAGCTGAACCGTCTTTGCAAGTATCCAGGTTTCTGCTTTGTAGCTAAGTACCGACAAGATGCAGCTGTTATATACCTTCCTCTTGAGGGATAGTGGCAATCTACCTGTCATAATTTGAGTGCTTGCCAAATGTGCTCCACCCCATTCTTATTCTTCTAGTTACTTCAGTCTCGTGGTTCGGCTTCGCGGTTATTACCTGTCCCAAGTAGACATAGTCTTTTACAACCTCAAGTGTGGCAATCTACCTGTCATAATTTGAGTGCTTGCCAAATGTGCTCCACCCCATTCTTATTCTTCTAGTTACTTCAGTCTCGTGGTTCGGCTTCGCGGTTATTACCTGTCCCAAGTAGACATAGTCTTTTACAACCTCAAGTGCACTATTACCTATCTCAAAGCGCTGCTCTTTTCCGAGGTTGTTGTACATTACTTTCGTTTTCTGCAGATTAATTTTAAGACCCACCTTCCTGCTTTCCTTGTCTAACTCCGTAATCATGAGTTGCAATTCGTTCCCTGAGTTACTCAGCAATGCAATGTCATCAGCGAAGTGCAGGTTACTAAGGTACTCTCCATTAACTCTTATCCCTAACTGTTCCCATTCTAGGCTTCTGAAAACCTCCTGTAAGCACGCGGTAAATAGCATTGGGGAGATTGTATCCCCCTGACTTACACCCTTCCCGATTGGTATTCTGTTGCTTTCTTTATAAAGCACTATGACAGCAGTTGATCCCCTGTAGATTTCTTCCAGGATGTTTATATATACTTCGTCGACACCCTGATTTCACAGTGCCTGCATGACTGCTGATATTTTTACTGAATCAAATGCCTTCTCGTACTTTATGAAGGCTATGTATAGTGGTTGGCTATATTCTGAGCATTTCTCTATTACCTGATTGATTGTATGAATATGGTCGATTGTTGAGTAGCCTGCTCGATATCCTGCTTGTTCCTTTGGTTGATTGAATTCTAATGTTGTCGTAATTCTGTTAGCAATTACCTTTGTAAATAGCTTGTATACTACGGAGAGCAAGCTGATTGGAGTGTAATTCTTCAAGTCCTTGTTATCTCCTTTCTAATGTATTAGGATGATGTTAGCATTTTTCCAAGATTCTGGTACTCTTCCCGTCAAGAGTCACCTCGTAATCAGGGTCACTAGTTTTTCTAACACAATCTATCCTCCATCCTTCAGAGCAGATCTGATGTTACCTGATCCTCACCAGCAGCTTTGCTTCTTTGCATGCTCTCCAAGGCTTTTCCGACTTCTATCATTACTGGTGGGGTGTTATCTGGGTTACTGCTAGTTCTCATATTAAAGTCGTGGTTGTGCTGGCTGCTGTACAGATCCCTGTAAAACTCCTCTGCTAATTTTACTATCCTATCCATATTGGTAGTTTTTTTTGCCTTCTTTGTCCCTTAGTGCATACATCTAGTTTTTGCCTATCCCAAGTTTTTTCTTCACTCCTTTGACACTCCCTCCATTCTTCAGAGCATGTTCAATTCTCTCCATGTTATACCTTCTTACATCGGATACCTTATGCTGATTAATCAACTTCGAAAGTAACATCATGGCTTTGTTGTAGAATACCTGCTTACCACCCGAACTGCCCGGGTTCAATCCTCAATGGGGCCGAAAATTTCATTCGCTATCAAGAGGGGGCAATTGCATTGAAATATATGGAAGTTTTCCAGAGAAGCCAGATTTCTTTGATGGTGCAAAAATTTCGTATTTGAGAACTTTCATTTTTGAGGGGTTTCACTGCAATACTCTTAGTGATCCTAACTAAGTTTCAGAGAGAGAAAAGAACATCAGAAACGTAGGGACGTTAACTAGACTATGTCAAGTTTGCTACCGTACACGGGGGGAGAGGGGAACGAGGCAGTAAAGGAGAAAAGAGGTGGAGGAGATACACATTGCACATAACACAAACATCACACACACAGTGCAGATTTCACAGACGGTCGCACAGGGATGTTGCCCTCAAAAATTATAGAAGGGCTCGTGTGGCTTTCTGGGCTAATGTATTTGAAGGCCACGCACCTAACATCTTCTCCAAAGTAAAGGGTCGATCATCCAGTCTCCTTAAGGCTGGATAATATTCTTCAAATTGAGTTTGAAGAATATAATGTGGCCCCAAGCTAAAGATATATTTTGTGGGTAAGGCTGAAGGACTTGTGCTTCGCCACCTTATGATGTTCGGCATTTTCAACAGAAGAGAAACACCTTGAGTGGACTGCACAAATTTATTCAAATTTCATGAAGTGACCACCAAAATGTACACGTTACTAAGAATTTATCATTATGCTGATTCTACAGCCATGAAAAGCACAAATATCATACCTCAAATCAGAGTGCCACCACCACTGAGCCACTTCTAAAGACTGAACTAACAAAAATGTAGCTGCTCTGAACCTACAAGCAATTACCATACCCAAGGCGTGCAAGATTAATTTAACAGTAGAAGATTTTAGATCACAAAAAACTTGACGCAGTATAGTGAAGGAAATACAACAACGAAAGACACAAGCAAGCAAGCAAGCACCAACGTCAGTAGCAGCACCAGACTCGCGCTCGTGCTTGCCCGGATTTTGGCTGCTTGACGCCCGCCACTTTTCGTCGCTCCACATTTAACGTTTGTCGAGCTTCCCTGATGTCCAGCGACAATAACCCACGTGACATTTGGTGGAGGTACGTGGATTCCCTGACCAACCAGGACCTTCGTTCCCAGAAGCTCCCCTTGCTCCGTGACCCCATTACCACCAGGACCAACGAGACCCCTCTCCAGACTGGACCCTCAGTCATCCACGTCACCAGCGGCGACATGCATCGCCAGCAAGAGCCGGCCGTCTTAACCGGCTCCGGGGACTCAGATGTGGATGATTGGCTATCGAAGTACGAGCATAACAGTGCCAGTAACAAGTGGGACGACCAAATGAAGCTTGGGTACGTCCAGTTTTATCTTACGGACATCACTCAATTGTGTTACAACAACCATGAGAGCGACCTTCCCACTTGGTATGTCTTAAAGACTTTCATTATGGAAGTCTTCGTTCGGCCATCGGCTCCCAAGCTTTGGGCAGAGCAGCACTTGAGTCAACGGGCGCAGCTCCCCAGTGAGAATTTCACAGGCTACATTGAAGAAGTGCTAAACCTCTGCAATGGTGTCAACTCAGCCATGACCAAAGAGGAGAAAATTGAGCACACCCTCAAGGACATCGAGGACGACGCTTTTCAGATGCTGCTCGCAAGAAATCCCGCCACCGTCGCAGCACTAATGTCCTAGCGTCAGAGTTTCAACGAGTTGCGCCAGCAGCACTCGATTGCACGCCAAGCCCTCACAACGACCGACACAATATCCAGCTTGCAGCTTCCTGCTCACCATGTCGACCAGCAGCCACTGCTATCCACATCAAGGACTTCATCCATGAGGAGGTAGCGCGTCTGCTTTTATTGCTCCCTCTCACCAACGCACCGGTGCAGACCTTGGCTCCTGACATTCAGCAGGTAATTCGCAAGCAAATCGCGGAGGCACTACCTTCTATGTCCCAGCAACCACCCGTCTCTGTGCTACTTACACTGTCATCGCCTCTTGGCCCCCTCAACAACCTCCACTCTATGCCCCCGTCTGAGCTCGTCTCTGAGCCGCTTATACTGCCATCCCCTCTCGGCCCCCTCAGCAGCCTTCACCCTATGCCTGCCCTGTGATGCCGGCCCCCGCCTCACCACCGACCACGAAATCTGCAGTGCCGCTTCACTACGCAGGGCCTTCCCCTCCGTTATTCCGCCGCCCAGACGTGTGGCGAAACGCCGGACAACAGGCCCATCTGCTTCACCTGTGGTGTCGCTGGCCACGTCGCTCACCACTGCCGCCACTACCTACCTTCTTTTTTCAACGCGATGACCATGCCCGATCCCTCGTCGCCAAGCACCCTACCAACTCGCATTTCGGATAACCGCCCCTCCTCCTCCAGTGCCCGATCCCCATCTCCTCGACGACGCTCCCTGTCCCCCGTGTGTTGCTGCTCCACTACAAAGAAGGGAAACTGATTGCTGCAGCTCTCGAGCAGGAGCTGCAGGCAAGTGGGATTGCCCAAGGCCTTCATGTGAGTCGCCGTGAAATGTTATTGACATCGATGTCGAAGAAACCGCCGCCATAACTTCCCTGACGTCCAGCGTCAATAAACCACATCACAACAGGAAAGTATAACGAAAGAAAGAACTAGAAGTACAGACAATATCATCACTGGCTGTAGTCTGTTACAGCACTCGAAATGCTGAAACTATGCAGGAAGAAATAGCATAAAAACATGAGGCAAAGACAAATAATATCAAAAAAGGCTTTGTACAGTACTGGACAGCTTATCAGCACAAGTGCAAGGCAATACTGGCAACTTCAGAAACAATCAAAAGATGCCAACCAAGGGAAGTTCATATTTACCTGCTTGTTCATGTCAACAATAAGCAGGCAATGAGTTAAGCCTGCACCCCGAATACGAACATCACACGAGGCATCTCTACAAAAAAAAAGCACATCCAGTTAGTAAGACATTTTGAAAGCTACCGAGTGAGTCACACCTATAAAAAATCTAATCGTGCTAAAAACATGTACATCACACTCTACAGGCAGGAACATAAAATTCGTGATGAGGACCATAAATTTAACATGAAAGTGCATGCTAAAATGCAAAACTTGTAAGTAACATCCTATGAGTAATATCTGTAAAACCTCTTCTATGCCCGTTTTATCACAACATATGCTGCACTTTCATTTATGCACTTGTGCCAGGATACATCCAACAGGCAGTATTTAAGTGCTTCCTCAGTTCTAACATCGCTAAACAGGGTTTGTTTTACGCATTTGTAATTTTGGGTTTTTAATCAATTTACTGCACTTTTTACTTTGGCCCTGCATTTTTTTATTATTGAAACTTTTCTTCACTTTTACCTTTTCCAAGCAATAACACGAGTTCCCAAGCAGTGAGAGTTGCTATAGTACCTCTACGTGGTGGGTGAATTTTTCCCCATAAAATCTGCCATAATGCGAGGTTTCACATTTAACGTTTGCAAGTTTTCAAACACGAATCAAAGCTACAGTCAAGAAACAGAACCAAGATTGCCGAATGCACGCTTTCTCAACAAAATCCCACAGTACACTACAGCAAGTGGTATCATTAATACAATTATTGTATGGTCAGACACAACTTGTAAATTAAGCACCCTGCATGAACTTTAATTGAAGTATCTCCCCCAAAAAAGTAAAACTTATTTTACCAAAACAAACCAGTCATAACGAAATGGTCTTATTCAAGCATAGACACGTACTGCTCAATATAGCTGGTCCACAACAGAAGCTATTTTACTGAGCTCATTAATGTAACATAGTATGCAAGTAGTAACAGAAATCTTCATGAGCTCAGTATGGCTAACTCTGAATAGCTAGGCAGAGTTGCACCTATCAACTATTTCAGCTACATACAACCTGTCAATAAGCTTCAATGACCTCTATAAATTACAGTGGTAGATTAAACATGGTTTGAAAGCACGCCGAGTCTTCCTTTTCTCTCCCAGACTGTAGAACAACGGCTTGGTGCACAGTTGGCGCAAGATATGCAATTTTCGCAAAGGTGCAACAGAAGGTTGCCCCTCTTGGCACAGCATGGCACAACAGACTGATCTTAATGAGAGTGCCACTACTCCACCGCTGCCACAGTGCATACCATTGCTTGGAGTACTCAGTATGTTTAAATGCATCTGCAAACTGTAGTAACATGCTTTAATAGCCATAACTAGATGAATCATGATAGTTTTACATGATTTCAAAGGATGTCAAGTGCAGCAGGAATGTGTGGGACAGTCAACGAAGTCTGGCAGAGTGGCAACTATATACTGCGCACTTTCAACATGTTGATAACGTGTTTATAAGTTCGCTGTGTATAAAACAATGCATGGTAGTTTATCAATGCCCTATTGCTTCACAGCAAGCCTTTTGAGCGACCAATGGACTGATCAGCCCCAGCAAAACTTCATGCAACATGTGCTAAATTGCAGGGGCAATTGCCACCAGCAGCAGCAGAGTGGATAAGTGTTTTTCAGGCAACACAAAGATCGTGTAAATATACTAGCAATACCCAAACTGACCTCTCACCAAAAGCGATAAAGACTATCAAAGGGGCCCTGCAACACTTTTCGAGCATGATCAGAAAATGCTGCCGATCGGTAGTAGAAGCTCCCGTGAACATGCGAGCCAAATGTTATAGCGCAACACGTGACCTGGAATTCGCAATTATCAGTCAACTGAAAATTGCTTTCTCTTCTCTCGACAAATGACGGAAGACGCTCAAAAATCACACATAGATTACCCATCAGCCATTGCTTGATTTGAACATGGCGCACTGGATTGTTACAGAGATTGCCGCGAAAGGCCATCACTTGTACATGCGTGCGTGCACGATCGCACTGAAAAAGCCGCGATTTCGAAGAAAGAAAAAAGTGCTCAAGGTCACAAGGCGTGCGCGAAGTTTTTTTGTTTGCCGTTCCCATCCCTACCTGCTTAGCTTCTTCGTCGGGACGAGAGAAGAGAGAATGCGATTGCAGCATGTGACAAATCTTTGTAACTCCGCTTGTACTGGACGAATTTTTAAAATATTTGTGGCGTTTAATTTGTAAGTCAATAAGCTTTCCCAGTGAATAAATTCCATGGTTACTCAAAAAGTGTTTAAGGTACACTTTAAGTATATTGCTTAAGTAAGACCAAAATAAAGTTGTGTCTCTCACTCTTGAATAAAACCTGTGATACAAACTAAGCTTGCAACTGCATATTGTATGTGTACAGCTTGCACCATGTGGTACATGGCGAAAACGTATGCTGCAGTTTCCAAGCGAGAGGCCTAGCAACGACATCGGCGCCCAGTGGTACACTGATTGATTGATGATTGATTTGTGGGGTTCAACGTCCCAAAATCACCATTTGATTATGAGAGACGCCGTAGTGGAGGGCTCCGGAAATTTTGACCACCTGGGGTTCTTTAACGTGCACCCAAATCTGAGCACACGGGCCTACAACATTTCCGCCTCCATCGGAAATGCACAGTGGTACACTGAGGCTGCCACCAGTGGCCAGAGTGCATTACTGCTAATCTGCTGCATTGTTTGTTACCGAAACTTCCTACCGACTCATTAATCTCTTGTGCAGCAGGAAGTACTTTGTCGTACACCAGATTTCCATAACATTAAACCTTTGCAAACGGCATGAGGCTAGTCACTGTACCATGGATGCACACCTCCTTCACGGCAATGGTTTCATAATCATTCAAGTTTAATGCATCAATGTGAAACTCCTGCGTTGACAGCACAGTGCACATGGAACGTGTTGCTTGGGCATAAAGTAATCGCCAGAGCCTCCCCCCCTCTCCTTTTTTTCTTCATCTTCGCAGTTATGGAGAGCTACGCAAATATACTTCAACTTGCATGGCTCACGTGCGGTCGTTCACTAAAGAGCTTTGCTCTCGTGACGACAGGAACATTATTTCTCATTTTTTAAAAACTAACATGAATTGCACGAAGTGACCCTAGAACATCACACCAAAACGACCTGGCCACAGTAACCAAGCCGACAGGTTTTTTTTTTTTTATTGTTGATGTTAACATTAGGATATACAGTGTAGCGTGAAATAAAATAAGCTTCGGAGTTTCGGACAGTTTCGCACCTCATTCAATCGGTTTATTTGCCAAGAATTTGTGCGCCAAATGCCAATATACCTGAAGCGCACAGCAAGAAACCGCACCAGAATAATCTAGCTAATATAGCTGCAGTTCCGTTGTTGCTAACTCGCGCATTCGCAGATCATCTGGTGCGATCAAAATCTACTAGCGTAGCTATCACATCACTGAGTTCACAAAAGAAAAAGTTCTGCAAGCCTTAAAAAGAAAATCAGCTTGTACATCAACACATCGCTCCAAAAACACAGTAGCCAGTAAGCAGAAACAGACAAGAACTGCCCAGCTATTACAAGGGCCAAGGTTATAATCCCAAATGACAGTAACACTTTTACAGCCTCTAAGCCAAAATATGCAAAGCCTAAATATTAGGAAACAGTGTGGTAAAAATGAAAACAAAGCAAGGAACGAGCAACATACCATACAAAGCACTGTGTTGCTTGTTCCTTGCATAGTCTTAATATTTAGCCACTGTTTCCCGATTAAAAACGTTCAACCAACAATTGATTTTATTTATATGTGGGGTTTAACGTCCCGAAACCACCATATCATTATGAGAAACGCCGTAGTGGAGGGCTCCGGAAATTTTGACCGCATGAGGTTCTTTAACGTGTACCCAAATCTGAACACACGGGCCTACAGCATTTTTGCCTCCATCAAAAATGCAGCCGCCGCAGCCGGGATTCGATTCCGCGACCTGCGGGTCAGCAGCCGAGTACCTTAGCCACTAGACTACTGCGGTGCAGTGTTCAACCAACTAGCCAACTAGTTCCGCCTGAATATTAACACATACCCGCCGATTGAGCAACGTCCAGATGGAAATGGTAGCTCCGTGCCTCTGCCCCCTTTATTTTTAAGGGCGAATATTTTTGGATACCAAGCCATCCTGAAAAGAAGAGCACACTCCACTTCAGAAAACATATAGTGTTCATTGCCAAAATTCACATTTTTGTCTTGTCACACAGCATGAATACAATTATGAGAGCAGTTTACTAGTCATACTACTAATGTGATTCACTCGTCACTCTTGCATACCATAAGGAAGAATGTGAAGGTTACACATGTAGCATATGGCATGAAAGTCAAGCTTCACTCAGAAGAATTGTTCAAGGAAAGCACACAATGGTTCAAGTTATATTATTCATTTAAAAACACGCCATTATTTCACATGTGCGAATATGACATGATTATGTATAAAACTGCCACAGTATATCCATTTATGCTTCTCAATTTGAACTGCATGCATTAAAGGGACACCAAGGTAAAATAACAATTCATGTCAGAGTAAAAGCTCAATGTATGACAACGTTTAAATTGACAATATTATCAACAGCAATGCCCCACTTACGGATAAATTAAGGTAAATGCACAAGAACACGTGCGCCACGAGTAAGGGCCAAACAACGAAACGTTCCTTTCCTCAGTGAGGAAGCCTTCATTTTTGTGAGGCCGCCTTATGTCACTCTGAAAGCTTCCTCACTGAGGAGCCCTCGGTGAAGGCTTCCTTGGCGCTTCCTCAGCTTAAGGTTGCTTTGGGGCTACCTTCATGCGCTGTTAGGTCCGCTCCTTGCCCTGAACGAGCGCTTCGCCTCACAGCTAGCCCACGTGATGTTTTCGTTTTCGAGGCGACCCTCCCACCTCAGCTCTGCGGGGAGACACAAGCGGCGAGCGTGCGGGCACGGTGCCAGGCACGACGGCGCGCAGTGTTACTAGAATGCACGTTTTGCGCTCGACTACGGTAGCTTTTCACATTCAGTAATCGTAGTTGGAAGAAAGCATACACACGTCTCTATATTAACACTTCAATTTGGAAGTGATGTGGTGACCCAACTTTTTTTTACAGAATAAACGCTTGTGAGCAAAGCTTATATTCGATAATCTCGAACGCAGGAGCGCGG
Source organism: Rhipicephalus microplus (assembly GCF_043290135.1). Taxonomy (NCBI): domain Eukaryota; kingdom Metazoa; phylum Arthropoda; class Arachnida; order Ixodida; family Ixodidae; genus Rhipicephalus; species Rhipicephalus microplus. Next base: position 75,242,596 of record NC_134710.1, read on the forward strand.
CAACCATTCCTCCCGCGAGGACGGGTTGAGGGAGCTTTCAGAGTACGCTTGCTTCCTCCGTCGGTACTTGGTTGTAAGGAAGCCTCACGTAAGGAGAGGACGTGGTCAAAGGAAAGGAACGTTTCGTTGTTTGGGCCCAAGACATTCGGAAAATGATCCCAATGACATCAGAGTTACCGCCTACAGTTAATCACTAGTAATTGAACTAGCTGCCCAAATAAAGAACATTAAGTGCATCAAGAGATCTAATAAAATTCTGCTTGTGCGTTTCTGTTCGATTCAAGGAAAAAAGAAACGGCGCACGTTACTACGGGTAATGACGCGAGTGGTTCAAAAGTTCAATTTTCACCTGGTTAAACTGAATCGGTCGGGCCACCAAGCAGGGCCCAGTTGAAACAAGCACACCTTCCATTTCAGAGCCCATGGCAGAAAATCGTTCAATAGCTGTTGTTGCGCTGCTGTGGCGCCCGCTGCTTTCGCTCAGCTGCTACTAGTGTTGGCGGCCACGCAGTAAAGTCGGGCAATGTTGTTCACGGCAACAGTGACGTGAAAGTTTCCACATTGAGGCAGGTAATTTGAAGTGCGCTAATGCGATGTTGACCACAAATGCAATTTTACTTCCCAATAAGCACTTCCATGGCATTAAGGTAGCACTACGAGGTTTTTGGAGCACTATTTCAACAATCACCGTGCCGCTTTTTAAAATTAAAGACTTTGCCAGCCATTCCTCATTGACAAGAGACAGGTGTATAATTACGAGGTCGCAAGTTATGACACAATGTTTATCACACATACAACAAAGGATTAACAAATAGCCAAGGTATATTTATGAATTCTAGGTACACTGTTTCTAAAACTCCCAGACAGAAAAACTTTTGTAAGTGCTCCAGACAAACCACTGCACATGCCAACTCTGCACCATCCTGCAGCCCCATTATCATGACAAGAAGCTTTGCAGAAGTTAGGGCTTTCTTGCAGAAGCACGCAAACATAAAAATTTGCACAGTGTGAAAACTGTCAGAAAGCGAAGCTGTCGCCTGTTTTTTCAGGCACTGCACAGTGCTCCTATGTATTTGCTAGATTTTCACTAAAAATTTATTTGCTCCTTGTGTTTCAGGTTAAGCCATGTGGATTGCATGACAATGCAGCACTCTGTGCATAATACACATAGAGTAAGATGCACATGAGCACAAACTGACCTACTTTCTGCGAGTGCCATTCCTTATTCTTATCCAAACACACTCCCCCCATCCAAGCAAGCCAGCTCATCTACCAGCCACAGCAGCAATATTGATGTGGAGAGAAATAATAATAATGAATCTCATATACTTATATTCATCATGAGCACACTAAAGAGCGCCAGGAGGTCACAAGTATTCCTAAATCTAGGCCCCACTGTACCATGACTTCCAATCCTATCATGGTTTTGACCAGCCAAATGGCACACCTTCAGGACATGAACTTGGCACAAGCAACATGCACAAAGCCATAAACGACCAGCCCTTTAACACTTACAAACACATGCCGGCTGGGGTCAACTACATGTTGAAGCGTTCTTGCTCTGCTAGACTAAATGTTATACAAAACAGGGAAGAAGAAATTGCTCTATCTCAAATATGATCGCTGCTTGAGTATTGAGAACTGAAGATGTCCCGTGAAGTTTTCCAGAACATTCCAGTGCTCAGCATAAAACTATCAACACAAACATCAATATAATGAATTATTTAAAACTAAAAAGATGCTCAATATCACAGTAATGTGCAGTGCAAATTTCTGACACATATATATATATTATTTCTATTTCAATTTAACAGCCAAGACCAATGCCATGGCAACCTCATGTAATCACAGAATAATGGACATACACATGTGGTTCATATAACTGATTAAAAATTGCTGTTCTTTAATCAAAACCTATATTTCACTTCTAGTATTTGAACCAAAGCCTATAAGTTCCTCTTGCAGTATTAAATGTAGGCCATATTTTCAAATAGATGCAGTTTCACTTAGCTTTCCCACATTAGGACAAAGAGTTACGAAAGTTAGGGTTGTTCTTACCGAAGTGGTAATGGCGGTGTATTATTTAAGCAGCACAAACAGGTAAAATAAGTAGACACAACGAACGTTTTCGAACCGTTCGTTGTGTCCACTTTTTGTATGCGCTGCTTTAAGTAATATGGAACCATAGTAAGAGGCCCAGCTGTCGACCTTGCCGAGGTGATGGTGACCCTTGAACAGTGGTGAAAACTTCCATCATGATGATTTGTTCAATACATTAAGGGGCTGATTAAGGAACAAACATCACAAACGTAGTACACTGTGTGACTTATTATGCATTTTATTTGAAGGCATAGATGAAACCAGTGGCATAAATCCAGAAAAATCCCAAAGGGGGCTGCACATCATGCCATGGCAGTTGTTTTGTTTTCATAAATCTTGTAGGTCTTATTTTTACTCCCATAAAAACTAAAACCGTACCTTGAAATCAAACTGAAAAACAAATATGGGTTCCTGGAATGTGAAATTACATTGTTGTATTGAGGCTTCTGGGAAATCTATCAATCAACAGTTGTGATTACAACAGCCTCACACAGCATTGGAGCACTGAACACCAGTACACACTGAAAAAAAAAAGCGAGCTAAAAATATTTTAAGAAGACATTAAAAAGTTAGTATACTTCACTGTCAAGCCATTCAGAGATATGACGCTTGAAAGAAAAATTTCAGGGGGGGGGGGGGGGGGGCTTGCAAAAGGGTGCCTTTTCCACCCTGAGCCCAAGGGGGGGGGGAGGGGGGGGCCAAGCAAGACCTCCCTGACCCCCCCATGTTTTACACCAGTGAGTGAGACATTATTAATGTGCTTTGTGCATAACCAGAACGTATGAAATCGCAATTGACTTCAAGCAGCCATTCCACATGTTCATCGGTTTCTTGCTTGAACGTTTTTTTTTTCCTGTTCATATGAACAACACAGTTTTCTCTTTTCACAACCGACTTTGACCCCTTTCCGAGTTTGAACGCTATAGTCTCAGATGTTACACGCATCAGAATGCAGCTAGACGCGCATCCATCCTTGCAGACATACGAATTTAGAGACACGACATTTAAACCAAACCAGTACGAGCTGATTTCTAGAGCCCTATAACCAAGATAACTTTTTAAGGTAAGAACGCGCTTGTCGACAGCGAGCGAGATGATGTTCATCGCTTCAACGCAGCGCCGCAAGGGATATCACGCAAACGACGAAAAGCACCCCCTAAATATACTTAACCAATGTACGGCCCCCACGACGCAACTTAACTAGCCGCGCGTAGCGTTATAAAACGGCGAATATGAGCGCATTCGCACAGCTCCCGGCGTGATATCTCGCCTTCAATTTCAAAACAAATTAAACATATGCACAGACAGCATTAATGGAGACACAATCACTTCTATTAACATTATTTCGCACTATCTGCAGCGTTCCTGCAAAAAAAAAGGGGCAAAATGCCACAGCCCATGAAAATGGTACCACTCAACGCTACCACCTCATGGACGCACACCGCACACGAACATTACTAACGACAAAAAATGTAAACGAACCCATACATACTGCAAGAACTCGTCATTTTATCATTAGAGGCTAAATATTTAAAATTACCTACGCAATCGGAGCCCGAGTTGGACAAAACAGTACTTACTCAGGTTGGCGCGTCCGTTGCACGAACAACGGTTGAACGGGCAAAATGCCACAGCCCATGAAAATGGTACCACTCAACGCTACCACCACATGGACGCACATCGCACACCAACATTGCTACCGACAAAAAATGTAAACGAACCCATACATACTGCAAGAACTCGTTATTCTATCATTAGAGGCTAAATATTTAAAATTAACTACACAATCGTTGCCCGAGTTGGACAAAACAGTACTTACTCTGGTTGGCGCGTCCGTTGCACGCACAACGGTTGAACGGGCAAGATTGAAGTTACCTGCTGACAAAAGACGCACAATTTTATTATTCGCATAGATCAGACAACACACATCGTACACACTTTGCACCAACCAAAAAAGGGTACATGTTCTCACCACAAAAAAGCGGCTCCTCAAATTAATTCTTCAAGTTCGCGCTTTCTTCGCCGCCGCGAATTTGAAAGCTGCCAGCGAAAAAAAACGAACAATGGGGAGGGGGGGGGGGGTGCTGCAAGTAGTCCGCCCCACGCTTGGCGCACGCGCGAGAAAATCATTGCGCTCAATAACATAGTTCTTATCATTTACCGTCAGTTGCTAAGCTGCCTGAAGCCACTTCGAAAAATTCATGAACAATATTTAAAATTATGCGTCAGGTACAGTAATCGTCATAATTTTCATCTTCTTTAAAACTTTTCTCAATTTATTTATTCAAGTGTTCGCGCTATCGAGAACGCCAAATGCAAGCGTTTGTACAGTGACGGCGGTTTGTAGGGCAACAGGAACCAAAAACCTGCCCTTACCAACAGCGTCGCTTAACAACATCATTACAGTGTACAGTGTACGACACTGTATTACAATGCGATTGATTGAGTACCTCGGAAACGCCTTGGAAAAGATGATGCATTGGCCTTTTTTAGTGATTGTGTTCTTCCGCCTCATGTGTCTTCGAAAACGGCGTTCCGTTTTAGGTACAAAATCTCTTGCTTGATGGCGTGTGCACCATCAGCTGAGCCACCTGGACTACATCCCACCCTTGTTCCTTATTTTCTTTTCTTTTAGTTCCTGCGCAAGCAGGCTATTTATATAAATACATATATAAAAAAACGTTGCTTACATTATGACCTCCGAGAAGGCAAACGCGCGGCCATGAACACGCCGCGCGCCTACCTTCTCGGAGGCCATGATTACATCCATAGGTCACATCGACGTGTAACCAACGTCACTGGCCTGCCTGCGCAGGAACTAAAAGAAAGAAAAATAAGGAACAATAGTGGGAGTGGGGTACAGACGCGCCTTTACTACAAGCATTAAAAAGTTATAACTGTACGTGTGTGTCAAAATTTCGTCTCTTTTTTTTTTTTTTTTTTTTGGTTACGTACGCTCCAACTTCTGAACGGCCGTGGTGTGTGCCCTGATCAGTCAGCTTATCGCGTGCACGCCTTCAAGCTATGGTATTTTCTGTCTAAAATGGAATGCCGTTTTCAAAGACATATGAGGAGGAGGAAGAACACAATCACTCAAAAATAAGGGCAATGAATCGTTTTTCAGATCTTTATTGTCTGTATGTACACATTTAACGTCCGCAAAGCAGTCTCCTCTTGTCCGGATATTTTGGTCTCTCGTACCGCGTAGCCTATCAGAAGTTCGGTTTCTTTGGGTCTCCGGGCATGCTGGAATTGCACTAAATGAAACTGCTGACTCGCTCGCTTGGGCATCTTTAAATTTCCCGGCGGTACTAGTAGCTCCACAATTTTCTTCTATTACTGCCGAACGATTCAAACGCCGGTTAATCTTAAAGATCAACAAAACATCGCTCCTACAATCTGAGGAATTCCGGCACTTGCAATTCACGTGGAACACCGCAAATGCCTTTCCCGTCAATGTGAGGTGACCCTCACAAGCTTTCGCTGTAGAGTTCCTCGGTTAAATTTTTATCTCAACAAATCAGGATTTTCATTAACTAACTTATGTGCAGTTTGCAATGAACCGGAAACAATAGATCACTTTCTTCTCACATGCTGCCGCTTCGCCTCAATGCGACGAATAATTCTTGAAAGGCCGATTGGTATGCTCGGATTGCCAGTCATCCACCCTATTATCGTTTGGAGCCAGTCAGTTGGGTATGGGCCGCAGTGCTATTCTGTCAGCGCTACATAAATTCATTCAGGCAACCGGAAGGATACGCTGCTAGTGGTACTGCCAGATATATCCAATTCTTTGTCCCCCTTCCTCATTCTTGTTAATTTGTTTTATATATTCTTGTTTATCGCATTCTTCTGCACTTTTTTCACGTTTTTTAAAGGAACATTATTATTGTTCTTATCTAATTTCTCTTTCTTTTTTTTTAGCAAGCGTTGTAAAAAAATTATCTATTATGAGGTACAGTGTGGCCAATCACCCATGTAGTATGAGCCAAGATATCCTAGGCGACAAGACAAGATCTTTATAATTCGTAGTGATGTCTGTCAGGAACAAGAGATGGTCGACCACTTGCTCAGCAACCATTTTTGTGTATTGGCAGTATTATCTCTGAACCAATTTTTCAGATTGGCTTTAATTTCTTTTTAGTTGCATTTAAGTATCCTGCCGCCCGGTTCTTGGCCCATCCCCCTGTGTGGGTGAGCGCCATCTATCACAGGTCATCAGAATCATCCCTTCCGATCGGTACTCGAGGGGGACTCCATGCCTTGCTGGAGCGTTCACATGGCTGTATTTTTGAATACGAAGTGGGAGTGATTGAGTAAAAACTTCATTGAGAAAGTGGGACTGAAAAAAAAAAAAGAGAAATTGCCAGGCCTGTGCGGAATGCGCAGCACATTCACAGCGAAAGCTGCAAGAGCGGACTTTCATAGTCTTTTCTAAACAATTTGGGTAACTGCTACAATTAGCACACTTGCTGGGTACCCACTGCGCCATAAATAATCATGTCACACACTTCGGGCGAGGCCCCGCCGATCCGAAATCGACGTGCGCCAGACTCACGGGCTTCCACTTTACCCTTCGGCCTGCGACGCCTAAAAGGCCTCGAAGTGGCACTTTTCAAATTTATTATCAGGTTGGTCGACCCGTGCGGGTTTGCACGTGTGGTGATGTGTGGGCCTGACTGACGTACTCATTGAGCAGACACGGAGATTTGATTACACACAAACAAGCATTTAATTAAAGCAATGGCAAAGGCAGGAGTTCACAAAAATAACAGAGGAATAAAACTGATACGCGATGGAAAAGAACAGCTACAAAACAAGAAATGCTCTAAGAGAACACTACAAAAGATACAGACTAAAGACAGATACGCGGAATATTAATAAAAGAACAACATGATGGAAATCAAGGGAGATACAAGAAAAATTACATGAAAAAGATCATGGTCACGCTTTTGAATTTCTACATGCGACGCAGCGCACACAACTACAAATATTTAAAAAAAATGCTGGTTATAATAAATTAAGTTTTAAAAAAAGTCCCAATAAAAAGTTCCATACGGACCAGGCCAGCTCTTGGTGCACGTAGGGGAGTTGACGGGTGCCGCTTAAGATCTCGCCGGCTTGGTAGACGACGAGTGTGCTCGGAATTGCAGCCGTCTCAATACGTTGCGCGGGTCACTCCATGCTCGTCGCCTACGCGAGACTCGCGACACCGACGACCGCACTTGTTGCTGGCTGTACGTCCACTGCCTATTCCGATGCAGTCCAAACTTTTTCGTCAGGGGCTTACGCGTGCTCCCGTCCCATATGGAGGTAATTTCCTTTTTTTTTTCTTTAGAGACCGCCCGTGTCCCTTTCGGTACAGGTGCAGGGAAGACGAGCCGGCGCCACGCTGGGTCGCCGGAGGTCGTCCTTCCAACACAAAAGCGCCCTTCCTAAGAAGACGGGGCCCGCGGACGATCCGAAAATTGGAGTCGTTTGTGACAAATCATAATTTTTGTGTAGTAGGCCAGCATTCACTATGCTATCCTTCAGAGAAGCGTGGTACCCACGCCGAGGGAGGCGCTGCGGAGCCTGGCGCTGTCAGTCAATGTGGGGCGAAAACTGGTTACTCGAGTGTTGGCCTTTCTGCCTTGAAAACGCGTTGCTTTGCTCGCACGATGCACGCGTTCTGCACGTGTTTTTGAGTTTCGCGTCGCGCGCGATTCGGTAAAAGGAAGCAAGTTGTAGAAGATGACGCCGTCCTCGTCAGAGCGAAGTGCGTTTCGCAAGTGAAAGACAACGCTGTTTACGACGTGGAGTTAGAGGTGAAATAAGTTTCTCGAAACCTGGCACCGACCGGCAGTGATCTATAGTGAGTCTAAAGGGCAACTAAGCATCCAACTATGATGGCGGAACATCTAGCAGCAGGATTTGGCGAGGCATCACTCGCCTGCATGCTTTGTTTAAGTCCAACAGCGCACTCATTCCGCGCTAGGACAAGCCACCACGCCTGGGGATTCGTTAACATTCTGCTCGGCAGCGCCTTCCTCCTCTTTTCTCCGGGGGAACGCGTTTTCGTTCAAAGAGCGCGCCCCTCCGCGGGCGCTCTCCCCTCCTCTCCCGCCTCTCTTCGAGGAAGAGAACGCATGCATCCTTTCCCCCTCCGAGCTAAACTCGTTTCCTTCGCTAGCTCCGCCGCCGGCGTGCGTATTCCGGTCTGCCGCGCGCGCGACCGCTGCGACGCGCGCGCAATTCAAACCGCTCGCTGGCAGGCAGCCAGCGGGCACACGCCTGCTACGTGTTCCTCGCGCGCGCCGATCGTCTTCGGCGCGCCGCGGGGGCGTGGCGCAACCGCTCGCTTTGAGCGGGGACCACGGGAGTCTTCGACCTCCGGTCACGATGGAGAGGCCACAGCTCCATGGGCCCTGACCTCGTCAGCGGCACTAAAGAGTGGCCCCCTTGCCTGGGACAGGCACCGGCCGTCGCGTCCGCGCGGTGCTCTGGGCGTCGTGCGGAGGCGGCGCCCTTGTCCGGGTAGGGCCGTTCAACCGAAACAACAAAAGACCCGTCCCCTACCCAGGGGTGGGACCCTTACCGGGTTGAACGTAATTGGATGATGAAGGGTTGATGAGTGACATGTACTCTGGGACGAGGCGCTTTCGAGAGCCAACTCCTCTTCCTTTCTGACAACGGTAGAGGTGAATACAACTTTCTGTACGTTCATAATTATATACCTGTTTTATTTGGTTTGCTGTGTGTAGTAGGTACTATGTGTGTTACTGGATGCACGGGTAAGGCCGCTTCTCGTGCTTTAGGTTAAGCGGTTCTTGCGCTGTGACTGCCATTAGTTGGGATACCTATATTTACTAGCACCCACCCAAGTTATCGTGCGCTATATACACAGCACTTCAAAAATAATTAGTCTGTTTGGGATTTCTTTCTGATCCACAAGGAAAATTGACATCTATCTCGCGTGTCTTTCCTTGCATTATCACCGTTCACATCGCGGGTACTTCGAGTTCACGAACAGCGTGCCTACCATCATGAGGAGCGGCCAGCTTTCAGAGAAACTTTTTTGTGTCTGTCTAATCTGCAGGGGAAGAGCACATTGTTATAAAGGCATTTTATCTTGGTCACTATCGAAAATGCCCCGTGTTGTTCGGGCTGCCCCTGCACACTCAGTAACAACTGGTTCACTGTATCTGCCAACGGACGTGCAACAACGGCTAATGCATTTTTTTTTCTTTTTTTCGCAGTTGTCGTGGTCGAGTCCACTCAAGCGGGAGCTTCGCATCTCCAGCGGCAAACGTAATTGCATCGCTGGCGTCTCTAGCGATTCTAAATCAGTTGAAAGCGTGTCATAGACATCGAGGAAAACAGAGTTCTCTCCATCTTGCATTGCTGGGTCGTCTTGAGCAATACCTTGCGGCACAGCCTGCTCCACGGAATTTTGTGCTCATCTGGCTGCCCGCGTGTGCTCAGATTTGGGTGCACGTTAAAGAACCCCAGGTGGTCAAAATTTCCGGAGCCCTCCACTACGGCGTCTCTCATAATCATATGGTGGTTTTGGGACGTTAAACCCCACAAATCAATCAATCAATCAATCAATCAATCAATCATCTGGCTGCCCTCACAGAATGCACGCTTCCATCTAAGCAAAATAAGGTTGTGGCAAAGATTAGATCGTGCCATTCACAACAGCGTTCATACGTTGGATTTTTTTTTATTCAAATATTGTACGGTGATCAACATTGAGCATATCTGTAGTGTGCCAGATAATATTTTTTTTTATCATCTTCGAGTATAAAATGTACAACAAGTCTAAAAGTGAGTATACGTTTAGGAATTTTCCGTGATGCTGTTAGTGACGCCTTACATTCACAAAATAAAACAAGTACTGCATATTAAATCAAACTCCATGAAAACATGTACCATGGCAAAATGCCCCATTAAAAAAAAACTAGCAGTTGTGTCCATCTGTGCGCACAAAAACATTTCATACGAGTACTTCACGGATATAGGTACGCATGAAAACGTATTGATTAAACATTTTGCATTGTCTGTTGCTTGAATCATTTCTACTTTGTATGAAAACTATCAATAAAGCAAAGTGCTTGTTACTAACCGCGTTCCAATCTTACCCTTAAAATGTGGCGGTGTGGAAGTGTCATGTTTGATCAAAACCCTTATATTTTAGCTTTACTTGATAAATGCGCATACGTGAAACGAATTCTCGCTGAGCTTGAAATCAGGAATCAAGAGTCCTCAGAAAATGCTTTAAAATGCATAGATAGTTGTGCGCTTCACTGCCTATCATACCTCTGCGCCGTTTCTGTGTGAGGTGCCCGTTTATTGTAAGCTGCTGGAAACACTGTCGGCACATACGACGGGTGCAGACTTGAGTCATTTTTTGCAGTTTCCTACAAAATGTCTGCTACAAATTATTGTCCAAGCTTTTGGCAACCACACACTTCCGTCGGCGCTGCGTAGATATAAAAAATATATAACCACACATCACTAATACCACATGTGCACACAGCTTCAACTACTACGTCCCCAACAATATCGAATAATAGTAGCAGCATAAACATATTTCTTGGCAATTTTTTTAACATTGCTCTTAACACGGAAGTTGAAAGTATTATGGTAATTTATACTTTTAAGATGGGGACGTGCATGTCCCAGTAACTCGATAGATAAGAGGAACGGTGACGCAGGAATTCACACCCGTTATGCTGAGTGCATTGTGCGCGTGCTAATTTTTATTTAATTTTTTTTTTACTTTTTTCGGCGCAGTGCGCCATTAATCATTCCTGTCGTCTGCTTCTTTTGTACCATCGGTATGGGAATCAGTAGAATTTCACTGGTGGAGTCGACCCCTTCGTGTTTGCATGGATAGTTCCCCCCTTTCTGTTGGGGTCACATCGTGGAACGAGGGATGTTTCAACTTGTTCATGCAGGGGCTGACGACGATGAATAATTATGCCTTAAGTGAGTATGCGTCACTGTTAATAGGTGATCAAGAACACGTTTCTTTAATATGTTGGAGCATTTAACGAACCAGTCGTTATGCAATTCGCATTGTGTGACGCCTGGTTGGTTTTTTTATGTTTTTCTTTAATGCTTTAGTAGTCAAGTCAACGCGATTGCTCTACTTCCAGTTCCAGGCATCCAGTTCAGTAGCGTGACTCAGTGGCAGAATACTGGGCTGGCACGCAGCGGAACAGGGTTCAAACGCCATTGCTTCAATAGCGTTTTTTTTTTTTTACTGAGGTAGGTAGGTAGGTAATCAACTTAGGGGAAGTGGAATCAGGATGACGACGAGCTCTCGGGCCGCTCTAGGTGGCCGGACACTGCTGTGCTTCGGCGACCCTTCTGGCCCAGCTCACTGTCCGGAGCTGTAAACCCGGTTGCGAGCTGCGCAGAGCAACCTCCCATCGCTCCTGGTGTTCTGACCCTTGCCACGGAGGCTTGGGTTTGTTTGGACAATTCATAAATATGTGCTGGAAGTCGGCTCTGGTGCTAGGACATAAGTTGCAATGAGGCGAGGTTTCACCATGTGTAAAAAGAGAGAGAAGAAAAGGAGTCGTTACTGTGGCCGTTTGAAGTCTTTTATTTACTGAGTCTTTTTTTTTTTCTTGCGATACTGGACCGGCGGCGGCGGAAAACTACGGCGCCGCACGTGACACGCGTGTTAAGATCTCATAACAGCTTTCGCGGTAAAATTAACTAATATGCGCGCGCTTCATCATGTAGCGGTACGTAGGTCTTTGGGAGTTCCATGACTACATCGGTAGAGTTAGTTAAGCCAGTGTGATACCAGGCTTAATTGCACCTCTCTGGAGAAGGGGGCCAGCTAACTGAGAGGGGTCCCTGAGGGAAAGGGGGTTGGTGGTGCTGTAATGTCTCTTTAGCGGGGAATACGGGCGCGGGAAGGCGCGTTCAAAGCGCAGCTGCAGTACCTCCCCCCCCCCCCCCCCCCCGCACTCCTTTTATGCTGCCTTCCCGTCTACTTCGTTCTGAACTTGATACTGCAGCTGGACTACTCTCACAAAATGTCATCACGCATATCTGAAGTGTAAGTGCCGCAGCGAAGTTTGGTTTAACATAATATACGCCCTGCGTCAGAGGCGCAGCCAGAGAGTAGCACACCGAACCCCTGTCCGCCTCCCCCCCCTATTTTTTTTTTTTGCCACACGGTGTCGCGAAAAATGACTATTAGCCTGGCCGGTCCCCATTCAGATCCAATAGGTTCCCCACCCCCTACCGAAAAAATTGTGCCACAACGGTCCGGACGACGGTGGCTGAAATAGCAGAGCAAGTGGCGATTGCGTTGGCCTTGCTGGATAACAGGAGGTCCACAATTTACAGTGACTCGAGATCAGCGGTCCGAGCCAAGGGAACAATATCGGAACTAGCTTTGTGAATTCTTCGGGACAAGGACATCGAGCCACACACACTCGTTTGGTTCCCAGCTCATATGGGACGCATTGAGGGAGCCCCGCCCAATCTCAACGAGTCAGCTAGGACTAGTACTAGGCGCTATAGGACTAGTAACCGCGTATAACTATCGGGGGGCGCGGCGCTGATGTCTTGGAGAACCGTGACCCTCCCATCTCATATAATGAATTGATTAACAAAACAATTTTACATGGCGCGGAGACAATACCCTCCACCGCACAGAAAACTAAGCAGACCTCAGGCTCTGACACTCGGACTTCTTCAGGTCGGGGCGTACCCTAATCCCGCGCTACTAAACGAAATTTATCCCGAAGTACAGCCAACTAAAACATGTTCCTACTGCCTTGGAACATTTGCTCTGGCGGTGCCCAACGTTACGCTGTGGGGAAGTCATCACGCCGTCCAAATGGGAGGGCGCTATTGCAAGCTCAGGACTTGAACAACAGCTATGGACAGTCCACCGGGCCCGCGACGCAGCAGAGAGACTTGGTCTTTCTGTTCCGACGTGGGAGCGGCGCGCAACGTGCTAAAGCACGTTCCGAAGGACCAAATAAAGTTCATCAATCCATCCACACATCCACGCTCCTTCGTGTTTCCTAACTTTACTGGTAAATCGCGAACTTTGAAAACTACTGCAGGGTACGAACGCACGTGCGCGCAGCTACATAATTAAGTGATGCAAAGGGAGATGATTGCGCAAGATATAGCATGATGTGCACATCCTCCGATAAGCGTGTTTTAAAACACCAAAGCACCCATGACATCGATGTTTTGGTTTATGCTAGGGAAGGCCGTAGACAGATTTTTTTTTTTTGGGGGGGGGGGGGGGAGAAGGGGACACCCTTTTCATATTACTTAGGGGCCGGGCAGGCCTATGTGGTCGAGTGTCATTCTGGGCTCTGTATGCTACGGAAAATAATTTAGGGGGGAGGGGCACGGGCCTGGTGTTTCACTCTCTGGTTACGCCACTGATGCCAGGGCTGAGTTGCGCTTAGATGGCTGAAGCTGCGAATACTTTACTCTATGTTATAGTGGCGGTAATATTGTTTTCAAGTCGCACTCTTTTGATGGTACGTTGATGTATCTTTATTTTAGGGCTCCTCAGCAGTACCCAGAAGGTCATCCATGATTCTCTGTGTTGTTCTTTTTATCGTTGATCTAGATTTGCCAGATCCCTGCATATTTCTAAGAATTGTCCATGTTCTTGAAGGTACCTTGCAAGGAACTACAAAATTGGATACATTCGTCCGCTGCTAACTTATGAGCACGTCCGCCTCTTCCGCTAGCGCTTCTCCAAAGTAGGGTCCTGTTGAGACACTCTCTTTTCCACCGTTTTAACAGACTATATATACAGGCCTGCTTTCGAAGTTTTGAAGTATGTATTATACTTGCAGCTTGACCGGTACGTTGAGTACAGCGGTCAAATTCATATAATTCTCGAGTGCACGCTAGTGGAAAGTACAGTTCCACTGCCAGGGTGACAAGCCCGAAGCGTAGGCTCCAGGGACAACCCCTGCATGCTCTTGCACTCAGAAGTACGACAATGAGATGACAGATAGGATGAGGGGGTGGGCGTGCACCACAAAGTGCTCCATCACCATGAATGTGGCTGCGAACCGTCATAAGACGACAAGAGTCACAACTCGAAACGTCATGACGAACCGCGAAGTGAACTCATATAAGGAAAACCGTCTAAGCGCATCGTATTTGTACCTAACTAAGGCCTTGACAGGGGTCAGGGCCTCGGTCAGGTGCACGTTAGCGCCTTTAGTTATCCTTTTGGTTTTATGTAAGAAAACTGACCATTTTGTGAATAAAAAGGACAAAAGATATGCGCATTAGTCACACAGCAGTGTCATTTTTACAGTTTCTCTTCCTTCGTTCACATGCGTTGTTTGCGCTGTTTTGAAGACAACTCGCCCATTTGTCTGCTCCATCCAAAGTTTTTAGATATCTAGAAACGCTGGATCCATCAGAAAGTCTTGTCTTGTTGTCTAGAAGATCTTGGCTCATACCCACAAGGGGGATCGGTCATACTGTACCTTATAATGTAAATTTTCTACACAACGCTTGCAAAAAAAGAGAAATTAGACAAGAACAATAATAACGTTCCTTTTAAAAAATGGTGAAAAGTGCAGAAGAATTTGATAAAACATAATTATAAAACAAATGAGCAAAAATGAAGAATGTCGACAAAGAATTGGACATATTCGGCAGTACCACTAGTAGCGAATCATTCCGGTTGCCTGAATGAATTTATTTAGCGCTGACAGAATAGCACTGCGGCCCGCACCCAACTGACTGGCTCCAAACGATAAAAAAGTGAATGTATTAACTGCCAGTCCGAACATACCAATCGGTCTCTCAAGAATTATTCGGCGCAGTGAGGCGAAGTAGCGGCATGCGAGAAGAAAGTGATCTATAGTTTCCGGTTCATTGCAAACGGCACATAGGTTAGTTAATGAAAGTCCTGATTTGTAGAGATAAAAATTTAACCAAGGAACCCTACAGCGAAAGCTTGTGAGGGCTACCTCACATTGACGGGAACGGCATTTTGCGGTGTTACATGTGCATTGCAAGTGCCGGAATTCTAAAGATTGTAGGAGCCATGTTTCGTTGATTTTTAAGATTAACAGGCGTTTGAATCGTTCGGCAGTAATAGAAGAAAACTGTGGAGCTACTAGTACCACCAGGAAATTTAAAAATGCCGAAGCGAGCGAGTCAGCAGTTTCATTTAGTGCAATTCTAACATGCGCGGAGACCCAACGAAACCGAGCTTCTGATATGCTACGCGGTACGAGAGACCAAAATATCCGGAGAAGAGGAGACTGCTTTGCGGACGTTAAATGTGTACAAATAAACAAAGCATCCGAAATAATAATAGCTTTTGATTGCTGAGAACTTAGTTTTTGAAGAGCCAATGTAATAGCCTCGAATTCTGCGAGATAAATTGGCGTGAAGTCAGGCAATCGGAGCGCAAAAGACCAATTAAGCTGATGAGAAAAAATACCTACTCCACCCTTCTGAAGATTTCGTGTTGCATCCATCGAAATTACTTCATAATTAGGAAAATGACTGAGATGATCTTAGGAGGCCCTCCAGAATATGCTTCGGAAGTAACTTAGCGGTTTTTTTTTAAAATGTAGTCGAAAACTAAGTCAATTGGCACGGAGCGTAGGGTTTGGGGAGTTAAATGCTGGAGGGAAACGTGAAGATTTGATAACAGATACTCGATGAAAATGACTTGGGGTCTTTGATAACGACACCACGGGCGCTTAAAGAAAGAAACTGGATACTTCATGAAAACTGTCTGTGAACAGGAGAGGCGCGCATCGTACAGTTTTAAAAATGTTTGCACGGTAAACTGTCGAAATTTTGCATCAAGTGGAATGATTCAAGCTTCGAAATAAAGCACGCTATTCGCAACACACCTGGGTAGCCCGAGACACAGCCGCAGAGCTTGCCTTTCTAGCAATATAAGAGTTCCTAATTTGTACTCAGCACTTCCGGAAGACAGAACGCAATCAAATTCCAGAATTGGGCGAACGTTAAGTTTGTATATCACAAGTAACGTGTCCCTGTGCATTCCCGAATTCTTATTGCAAAACCGGCGTAGCAATCCTAAGTGTCGCAGTCGTTGATGACTTTTTCCTCTTCCCCCGCAGTGGGTCTAGCTAACAACCGACCGCGGATGCAAACCTGCTGTCTCGTGCCGCGCGACCAATTAAGGCGGCACGGCGGCCATTGCTGCGGGTTTCAGGACGAGAATGTCGTGCGAGCAGCGTCGCTGCAAATGGCGTTGCGGTGTCACCGGGGCCATGCTCGTCGGCCTGCCCCTGTCGCTGCTGGGGCTTGCCACGTTTCTGGGCCGCCGGGGCACGGCCTCCGCGCCAGGGCTCTGCTCGACGACAGCCTGCCGCAGCGCCGCAATGGCGCTCAACATCTCGCTGAGCCACAGCATCGGGCCCTGCCAGGACTTGGAGCACTTCGTTTGCGACGGCTGGCCGCACATAGAGAGAGCTGGCGCACGTGTAAAACTCATTATGAACTACGCCTGGTCTGCGTACCGGGTGCCGAAACGGAGCCAGTCGGCTGTGGACAAGGTCGTGGCTCTCTACCAGAGCTGCGTGGCCTCGCTGTCGCCCGGTGGCGGTGAGCGCAGCACGCTACGTGCATTCATCGTGCAGCTGGGCCTTGGACCCGCCAACGCGAGCATGGGCAGCGCGTTTCGAGCACTACTGCGGCTGTCTACTCGCCACGCGATGTACTTGCTTCTAGCAGTGCAGTACAACGTGCACAACGCAAGCGCCGGGGTCACGGTGCGACCTGCTCATCCACCGCCGACAAACAGCTCACCAGGTTACGTACTCCAGGTGGCCGAGATGGCGCTGCTGGATGACCCTGAAACCGTGGCGCACGACTTGAAGCTCATCGAGGGAGAACTGAGAGCAGCGCCCGCCGCCCAGCACGTGACTCGCACCGTACCCCTGGAGGTGATTGCCGAGGAGTGCGGCACGCTCAGTGACTTGCTCATTGAGCTGCCCGGCACAAACTCGCACACGCCGGTGGACGTCGAAGGACCGATGGCTGTGCGCTGGTACGCAAACTTCCTGCGGCGCCATCGTGGGGAGCCTGCGCTGCGACGCTACGTGGCGTGGCACACGGCCCGTGTTTTCGGCTCGCTGACGCAGTACGACATGTTCCGCGCCACCTTAGAAGAAAACCAGCTGGGACGGCTCGAGCCCAGTCCGAGCCTAATCAAGACCACCTGCCTAGCACAAGCTGCAAACCTCATGCCACTCGCCTATAACGCCTTCGTCGTTCGCCACTTCGCCACGCATCATACTCGCAGAGCCGTGGAGTCGATAGCCGACGGTTTGCGTGCGGCCGCCATCACCAGCGTGCGCGCATCTCACTGGATGAGCGACAGGCCCAAGGCCATGGCGACGCTCAAGCTGCGCAAGCTTGCCTGGATTCTGCCACGACACCGCAGCGAGGCGCAAGTGAACCACATCTATGCTCGCGTCAGCGACCTCGGCCTGAAGGACTTTCTCAAGTCGTACATCAACGTCACCGAACACAGTGGCCACAGGGACACACACGAGGCGAACCAAGCGGCCGTTGACGTCGCCTACTCGGCACAACGAAACATCATCACCGTATCTGCCGGTATACTGAACACGCCCTACTTCGAGGATACCCTGCCGGCCGCCTTCAACTACGCTGGCCTCGGGCAGCGCATGGCGCTCGAGCTACTGCACACGTTCGACGAGCTGGGGCGCTGGTACGATGCGCGCGGTCGGAAAATCAACTGGTGGGACGACGCGACGGCCGACGAGTTCCGGAACAGGCTCGAGTGTCGACACGGCGGAGGCGAGGCGCTCATGGAGAGCAGCGCACTGCGGCTCGCCTTCCAGGCATTCCGCAGAACACACCAGCACGTGCTGCTCAAAGGTCTCGAAGTCTACACTCCGGAACAGATTTTTTTCATCAGCAGCTGCCACAAGTGGTGTGGGCACGAGAACAGCTACTGCAACGCGGCAGTACGCAACCTCGAAGAGTTCTCAGCTGCTTTCAAATGCAAACCGGGCGATCTCATGAGTCCGCACGAGCGGTGCCCGCTACTTGTGTGAGGAGGACATGCATGCATGCGAACTGGCAGCACTTCGAAGGGTGGAAGAAAACAAGCTTGGGCTCTGTATTGCTGTCGTGTTTTCTCAGTCGACCGCCAAGCACACACACATGCACGCACACTGCTTTTCTTTCTCAAGTCACTTAATTAACAAGCTAAAATGTTCATGGTTTACGCAAGTAGTAGTGCTTGCAGTACGTTACCAAATATTTTACCGACAGCGCGAACTTGCAGTACGAAGGAAAGAAACACCACACCGTGGGGGGTTGAGTTACCAGTTTGCTATATGGGTCGGCACCACTTCGCCCAATGAGCTACGCTTCTATTGTTCATTACTTGCACAGATATTTATCCTCTTCATGGTGTTTCCATCGGTGGGATTATGTCGGGTGGGGTAGGGGGGCGCACAAATTCAGGTGGAGTTAAACGCCTTCAAAGGATACATTCACGGAAACTTATGACGTCACGTCACAACTGCGCAAGCCAACATGGCGGCAAAATCGAATAACGTTAGGTTTAACCACTGCGAACGTAGTATGACGGCCGACCTGTAACCGAACCGCCTATTTCGCAATTCGAGTTTCTTTGTTTCTCCCTCAACAAGTCTCGAAATTCAACGCAATCAGCGCAAACAAAATGATTACACAACGGCGATACATTCAGATGAAAATTCGTGAAAGAGAGAAACCACCAAAGGCGTGAAGACAGCGAATGTCGAGTCGACGTTATCATCGCTCAGTTGACTTGCAGGACGACCACGACAGAATACATTGGGTATTTGTTTAGATTTTCTAACAAGCAGCAAGCTTTCGTCATTATACTTAAATTATCCTCATTTTCATCACTAACTAATTGTCACAGAACGAGCGCTAAAAAGAGAGCGCGCCGCCAAATCCTTGCGACAACGGGCGGTAGAAACGCCGCGAGGTAAAAAGAAAAAAAAAAGAAAGCAAACATCCAAGGCTCCCGGGCGCGCGCTCTCCCCGCAGAAGCACGGCTTCGCAGACGAACCTCCTCACCCCACAGCGGCGGCCGGGCAAGCGCTAGAAACTTCCAGAACGAAGGAGGCGTGGCTACGCCGAGCTGAGTCACCCGACGCGGAGGGCTGACAAACCGTCTCGCCTCTCTCCAGCCTTCGCTGCGTATCGCGCCGACGAAAGGACGAGAAATGTCTGGAAAGTGGCGCGGAAGGTATTTAATCGAGCGGCCGAGACGAGAAAGCAGGAGGTGACGGAAGTTAACGCCAGAGCGCGTAGGAATTCCGCCGTGGAGTCGGCGAAGGTTCTGCCCGTAGTGACAGAACAGGAGGAGACGGAAGTGAGCGCCAGAGTGCGTAGAGAGTCCGCCGTGTAGTCGGCGAAGTTTGTGGTCCGTAGGGACGGCTCGAGCTACAGGCAAGAGTGTGTGTTTACCGCTATCGAGCGAAGACCCGTGGCAACCGCTGCGAGTGTGAAGCCGACGTGTTCCGGCGAAGAAGTTGAAGTTGGAAGAGTGGCCAATTGAAGACGGGAGGGTTCCTGGAAGAGAACTTCGAGAGCTGCGGAACGACAACAACGCTGGACTTTGAGTGAGTGATTCTCGGAAGAGTATCATTCAGACTTTTGTTCCAAGGACTTTGGACTGAATAGGTTTTATATCTCTTTGGTCTTTAAGTGTCTTGGTTGTTCAATGCATGCGACTGCATTGTGGTGCGTATTGTTGTCTGTGTCCGTTGTTTCAAGTGTGGTTGATTGTACTGTGTAGTACATTGTTTGTTTGGTGACGTATTGTATGTAACTATTGTGGAGTGTGCATACGTGTGTATTGTGTTTTGATCTGCCGTTAATGAGAATATAATTTTGTTTGTTTATCAACTCTCGGCTCTGTCTTGTTCTTTGGGCCACAGCCGGCGTCCGCTGGCGCACCAATAAGGACCACTTCTAAATTGTCCACGCTTTCGTGGTGCGGTTCGGGGGGCCGATACTTCGGCTCTTGGAATTAGCCCGGCGATCGCCTCCCTAATAACGGGACAGGTGTGACAATTAATCTGGCGTCCGCGACAGGACCTTTTGGTGCACAGTGTGTCCAAAGTAGTGAGAAAGAGCCTCGAGTTGTTGATAGTGCTATCGGAACGATTTTGTGTGTTGTTCAGTGTTCTCGTTAACGAGTGCAGGGGAGTGTTCCGATAGACTGATTTAGGCAGATACTTTTTGCACGCGGCAAGGTTTCATTTGCGAGTTGCGAGACACAATGGATCTCGAAAAGTTAGTTGCGCTTGGTGAGAAGATGGGTCTTTCCGGCGCCGAACTACGGAAATGGGTAAGCCAGAAGGAGAAAGAGGCGGTGGAGAGAGAAAGGTTGGCAGCTGAGAAAGCCAAGGAAGAAAAAACAGCTGAGTTGGAACGAGAGAGGTTGGCGGTCGAAAGAGCCAAAGCGGAAAAAGAAGCTGAGTTGGAGAGAGAGAGGTTGGCGGCAGAGAGGGCCAAGGAAGAAAAGGCAGCTGAGTTGGAGAGAGAAAGGCTGGCCGCTGAAAGGGCGAGAGAAGAAAGAGAAGCAAAGGAGCGACAGCTGAAAGAAGAAAGAGAGGCAAAAGAGCGACAGCTGAAGGAAGAAAGAGAGCAGCAATTGAAGTTGGAGCTGGAGAGAGAAAAGTTGGCAGCCGAAAGGGCGAGAGAAGAAAGAGAAGCGGAGATGGCTGAAAGGGAACGGCAGCGGCAGCACGAGATGGAACTCGAGCGGCTCCGTTTGCAACAGCGAAGCGAAGCTCCCGCCCAAGCTAGAGTTGAAAGCAGCGAACGGGAAGATCACGGCTTCCGCTTGAACCCAAGCAAGCTGCTCGTAGCGTTTGATGAAAGGAAGGACGACCTAGACGCGTACCTCCACAGATTTGAGACGATTGCGAGGAGCCAGAATTGGCCCGAACAGCAATGGGCAACTGCTTTGAGTACTTGCTTGAGTGGTGAAGCGCTCAGTGTGTACGGTAGGCTGACGCCGACCGATGCAGCCAACTACGCAAAGGTGAAGGCTGCTTTGTTGAAGCGATTTAGATTCACTGTGGAAGGATTCCGGGACAGATTTCGGACAGGAAAGCCAGCTGATGGTGAGACGGCTACGCAGTATGCCGCCCGACTTTGCCATTATTTCGACAGATGGATTGAACTTTCAGGGACAGCGCAAGAGTACGATGAGCTTAGAGAGCTCCTAATTAGAGAACAATTTCTTACTAGTTGCCACCCAAGCCTGTCGCTGTACTTGAAAGAGAGGAGAGCTAAGTCACTTGAAGACATGCTTGAATTAGCTGATCAATTCTTGGAAGCGCAAGGTGGCACTAATTTGGCCAAAGTCAAGAAGGAGTGTCCCGAGGATTCGAAGAAATCGGCTCCCGAGGAAAAGAAGCGTGCACCGGAGAACATTCCGCGATGTTTTCTGTGTAACCGAGTGGGTCACCGTGCTAACCACTGCCGAACTAACTTCACGAGCCCTACGGTTGTAAAATGTTTCAAATGTGGTCAGACTGGGCACAAGGCAGACGCATGTCGCAACGGAGTGAGTCAAACTCACCAGGTATATTGTGTTCAAGCGGCACCGAAATCTGATAATAATGCCGTCACTGATGGATTCGTAGAGTTGAAAAACGGGGAGAAAATTCCTATTGTGGGTGCTGTAATGTCAAAACAGCCAAACGGTGTAACGAACGGAATGCCAGCACTGCCTGGAAAAGTTGCGGACAAAAAGATTACGGTGTTAAGAGATACCGGCAGCTCCACTGTTATCGTGAGGAGAGATTTGGTACGGGAAAGTGAGTTGACAGGCAGAACGAAACCGGTTTGCTTAATTGACCGTACAGTTCGGATGCTTCCCGAAGCAGAAATTGAGGTTGAAAGCCCTTACTTCAGCGGGAAGGTTACTGCTTTATGCATGACGACCCCCCTGTATGACCTTGTCATCGGAAACATCGACGGGGCGCGAGGGCCAAGTGATCCAGAATGTTTGGGAGAAGACCCGAAGATAGAGCCCTCGCCAACACAGCGGCCGCGAGATACAGTGGAGGAACATCCCGTGACGGATCTCACCAGAGCCCAAGGGGAGGCCGCGGCGCAAGAGACAGTGAGTGAGAAGTCGATCGTGTCGAATAAGTTCACGGGCCGAGCAACCGGACTTACGTCGGCACGACCTCAACCGACCGACAGTGTAAAGGAGACGGAATTGGCCAGCCGGGCAAAATGTAGAGGCATTATCAAGCGGGTAAATAAACAGACAGGACCCGTCGAATGTAATGACGCATTAACGGTGTCGGAAGAGACAACGATGGCTGAGACGACGCCTCAGATATCGTCGTTGGAAAGGGCTCGCCGAAAAGGAACGTGGAAACACAAGAAGAGATCGAGCGAGCACCGCAAAAGGGGGCGCAAGCGCTGCTCGAAGTACGCAGGATAAGTGCTGAGGTCAAAGCAGAATGTGTTTGGCAGTGTTGAGTGCCATATGTTCTGTTAATGTTGTGTTATCCTGTGTCACAAGTGTCGAAGTGTTGTGCCGTGATGTGATGTATAGTGTTGTATAATTGTTGTAATGAGAGAACTTTGTACGTTTGTATTGTTTAGAATGTGTGATGAAGTGTTGTGGGCATATACCTGTGGCTATATTTCATGTGTTGTGGAATTGAACTACAATGTACGATTGTATTGAGTGATATATTGTGAATGTGAAGTGTCATGAGCGACGGATTGTGTTACAGTCTGTGAGAATGTGTGGTGACTGTTCGCGCTCGTTTGTGTGGTTTTGAATATTATGAGATAATATTCTTAAAGTGGGGGGCAGTGTCACAGAACGAGCGCTAAAAAGAGAGCGCGCCGCCAAATCCTTGCGACAACGGGCGGTAGAAACGCCGCGAGGTAAAAAGAAAAAAAAAAGAAAGCAAACATCCAAGGCTCCCGGGCGCGCGCTCTCCCCGCAGAAGCACGGCTTCGCAGACGAACCTCCTCACCCCACAGCGGCGGCCGGGCAAGCGCTAGAAACTTCCAGAACGAAGGAGGCGTGGCTACGCCGAGCTGAGTCACCCGACGCGGAGGGCTGACAAACCGTCTCGCCTCTCTCCAGCCTTCGCTGCGTATCGCGCCGACGAAAGGACGAGAAATGTCTGGAAAGTGGCGCGGAAGGTATTTAATCGAGCGGCCGAGACGAGAAAGCAGGAGGTGACGGAAGTTAACGCCAGAGCGCGTAGGAATTCCGCCGTGGAGTCGGCGAAGGTTCTGCCCGTAGTGACAGAACAGGAGGAGACGGAAGTGAGCGCCAGAGTGCGTAGAGAGTCCGCCGTGTAGTCGGCGAAGTTTGTGGTCCGTAGGGACGGCTCGAGCTACAGGCAAGAGTGTGTGTTTACCGCTATCGAGCGAAGACCCGTGGCAACCGCTGCGAGTGTGAAGCCGACGTGTTCCGGCGAAGAAGTTGAAGTTGGAAGAGTGGCCAATTGAAGACGGGAGGGTTCCTGGAAGAGAACTTCGAGAGCTGCGGAACGACAACAACGCTGGACTTTGAGTGAGTGATTCTCGGAAGAGTATCATTCAGACTTTTGTTCCAAGGACTTTGGACTGAATAGGTTTTATATCTCTTTGGTCTTTAAGTGTCTTGGTTGTTCAATGCATGCGACTGCATTGTGGTGCGTATTGTTGTCTGTGTCCGTTGTTTCAAGTGTGGTTGATTGTACTGTGTAGTACATTGTTTGTTTGGTGACGTATTGTATGTAACTATTGTGGAGTGTGCATACGTGTGTATTGTGTTTTGATCTGCCGTTAATGAGAATATAATTTTGTTTGTTTATCAACTCTCGGCTCTGTCTTGTTCTTTGGGCCACAGCCGGCGTCCGCTGGCGCACCAATAAGGACCACTTCTAAATTGTCCACGCTTTCGTGGTGCGGTTCGGGGGGCCGATACTTCGGCTCTTGGAATTAGCCCGGCGATCGCCTCCCTAATAACGGGACAGGTGTGACACTAATCTTACATTTTTGGAGCACGATGGCACGAAGTATAATTGTCGCAGCTCCTTTCACCACTGTAATAAAAAATCTACTCTACAGACTACAGCAGACGCTGTAAAAACACATGACGTCACGATCATTTCGGTCACGAGCCACCTTGGCAAACTGGATTACCGGGTTTGGTTCAGAATGGCAAAGTTCTCGTATTGATTGCATTTTACTGCTTTACAATGATGGTAAGTTTAGTTTCCGTTGAGTAAGTTGTGTCCAATATAGCAAGTAAACTTCAGTAAGAAAGTTTTACCACTGCATTGTGGCAACCTGTGTTGCAGGATGCCAGTTAATGAAGCCTTTTACTTCACCGAACGAAATTCCGGTCGCCAAAAGAACGACAGCCGTAGATGCGAGAAAGCATTTCGGAAGTACATTCAAAGAAATGACGACTGTTCGCGATAGTCGCCCACATTGAGCACCAGAAAATCAGTTTTGCAAACTGTGCACAAACAGTTTATTACAAGCCGATAAGCACAGGGACACATAAAGGTAGTCGTCATGCATTTGTTGGGCGGTTATGCCAGCTACGCCACTTTCCGCGGAGTATGCTGGCCTAGTTCACGCGCACCCGAGTGGAAGACCAGAAGCGGCCTTTCTTCACTGCGGCTGAAAGATTTTCGAAGAGGCCTTCTGCACCACAGCGTACTCGGCGCCGTTACGGCGCACGTGCTGCACGTCTTCAGAGTCCCCCCCAGGGCCCAGGGGCACGTTCTCGTAGCAGTGCTGCTCCAGCTGTTCGAGGAGCGCCGAGCCGTCGAGCGAGGCGCGCACGCACGAGGCGACCGCTCGGAAGATGTCCTCGGCATCGGCGGCGTGCCAGCTGAACAGGCCCTCGCCGGAGGCCGCCTTGCGTCCAGCCTCGAGCGAGAAGGTGCCGGCCAGGAGGCCGTACCGGCGGATGCTGTTGTACGGCCACCAGAGCAGCGCGGCGCCCAGCGCGCCGCGCGGGCCCCGCTCGGCCAGCGTCACGCCCCGCGGTCCGACCAGCAGGAAGAAGGAGCCTCGTAGGCCGCACCTCTCGGCGGCCTCCGTCGGCAGGGCGTGCACCCGAAACACGTGGGCTGCGAAAGAAAGGCAGGTGTAATAATGCTGAAATCGAAGGGAATGCGGTTAGGGGGTTCGGTTTGCCACAATCTGCGGAGACTTTTCATTACAGCCGGTGCAACGATAACTTCATACGACCACTTCGGGATTTCCAACGCTAACTGCATGGTGCGCGTTTCGGAAATGTAGCATTTCCAGAAAGGCGAAATTAGGCTGCTAATTAAGCCTTCATAATTGTTTGGGTTTCAGGTTTCAAAATCACGTTACCATTATGAGGGACACCGCAATGAATCTGAAGGTATCTGCAAATTTAGACCATCTGGTGTTCTTCAACGTGCACCTGAATCTAAGTGCATGGGCTTCTACCATTTCGTCTTCATCGAAACGCGGCCGCCGCGGTCGGGATTGCATTCCGCCTCAAAAAAAAAAAAAAAGATATTGTCTGTGTTGAACGCGGTTGATACCCCTGTCACACAGGCACCCGCGAACTCCGCCTAGTGCGGTGCGTGTCACGCAGTCTCCCTTACGTCAAGGAAGTTAAACGAAGCTTTTCGCGAAGAGAGATGAGCGATTTTAAACCAAATTAGTCGAGCGCGGTTTCGCTTGGGAAAAGACGAGACCATTGGCAGAAATTTAACTTTGTTGCATGTCTTCACTTAGGCAAAGACAAGGCTTCCCAACTGCGGCACTGAGCTGCCAGCTGCCCGTTGTTCCCGCCAGCAGACACGCTTACGAGCGCGCTTTTTCTTCAACGGGACTTCGCTGCATGGCCGGCGTTGCGACGACCCGCGATGCGCATGATACAAAGCACGTGATCAACGCGGTAATAAATGTCGGTGCGAACTCGTCGGCCTTGATGTCCGCAATGCGGAAACAATAAGAACCGAGCGTTGGCCGAGTCCATTGTGGATCGCATTTTGGGAAAAAAAAAAGGAACGACACGACCGGTCAAGCTGAGACGCTAGCATGGCCTTGGCTGAGCATGAAGGTCAGACTAACGAAACCAAGCGTTTTGTGTTTGTACCTTGAGGCATAAGCATTCATACCGGTGGCGGGGAATCAGGGAGGCCCCCCCTTTAGTTTCCTAAAAGAGGGTGAGGCGCAAAGTCTGCCCCGTGTATACATTGCTCATTGCAGCGGAGGAGGCATTGCAATGAGCAATCTATACCACAGCGTACCACAGCATACTCGGGAGGGGGGGGGGGGGGGAGGCTCATTGCAGCGGAGGGGGCGCTGCAATGCAATTTGCCCCACACATTTTCAATTGCATTGAAGCCAGGTGACGGGGGGGGGGGAGGCACATGCGCATCATAACGGTCTTCAGTGACCTAGCTGTTTACCACTTCAGCGACCGCATGCCGACTGTATTCTTTAGTGTAGAGCTTGACTATGCGAAGCCTTTCATCCTCAGGTACACTGGCCATGTCACATCTAAGAGCTGGCACCACCAAACATTCGTTCAGCGAATTGTTACGCCACCAGCTGTGGAATTCTGTGAAAGCGATAACGAAGCCCATCACTTGCGTAACCTATAGTGTCGATGCTTACCAAAATGTTAGTCGTAAGCTTCGAACAACGCTCGAACTGCTATGACCATGCATGGCTACAGCAGCCGCCCGCAAGTACCGGTCTAGCCTTACTGCAATCGAATGAGCATAAAGTACAGTCGGTTACAACTTTAGAAGTCGTGAGGGGCATTTCCTCCTCAAATGCGGACGCACACAAGCCTGCATCAATGGGCGTGTACTCCAGCCTGAGCCAGACAGCCGTCCTTGCCGAGAGCAAGAGCGGGACTTTAGTCGCTGAGGTGATCAGCTACCGCGCTTCGGTCGTCTTAGTGGGGAGGCTGAGGCTTAGTAAATGCCCAAACTCGTGCTCGGACGATGGGGCGGCGGAAGCAATGAGGTCACCCACGTCACGGCCATGCTTGGAGCGCGCGGACATCAAGGCACCCTACAGGCCATGCTGGGACACAGTGCCAGCAACTCTGATGCGGTCTTGCTCACGTACGCATACGTTCCTCAAAATGAGCAGAGGTTATTGTCATTTGCTGCCGAGTTTTAGCGCCTTATATCAACTACAACTGCCTTGGTAAAGCAAGGGTGCCATGCCTAGCAGTTGGCGTGCAAAGGAAGTGCCCCATAGTGCAGTGGCTGCTGCGCCAGTTGCAAGCAGCAGCCGTGCCGGAAGAACACCGCAGCGATAACAAGGCGGAACATCCGGCACTCAGCCGCGCTGATCTCGCACGAGACACGCGGCAGGGAAAGACGCGACAAACCGCGCTTGTACGCCGCGCCTTATTCTCCAAAGTGCCTTTCTATTGACTCCGTGAGGTCACTATGAAGACACACAGGTATAGTCAAAATTAATCCGGAGTCGCCCACCAAGGCGAGTCGCGTAATCATATCGCGGTGTTTGGCACGTTAAACACTTGGTGCAATTCAGTTTAATTCGCATTATTACGGCCGAAGTACAAAACAAAATTTTAAAAAAGGTACTAAAGCGGCGCCTAAGCAGTTCTTGTCCCGAGTGAATACGAGAACATAAACGGACGCCGAGTGCGGTAACCGAAATTCGTTGCCTTTAGATGACTTCACACGACAAAACGAAAGGCGCACAACGAGAGAGGACGGATGGATGGGTGCTACGGGCGTCCCTTTTATAACGGTACGGTGAAATGTGCGCCATTGGGCTCGGGAAAACAAAAAGAAAAAATTTGCTCGCTTAAATCAACCCATTTTTTTAACCACCCAGCTCTCTGCCACTTACGACAGAATGTCGTTATTTTCCCCACTATGCATTGTCATCCTTTCTTTCTACTTTTCTGCCACCAATACCCTAACCATCTCTAATTTATATCGCGGACGTGTTCAGCATCCCATTTATGTCTCTAAAACCCAACACTTCATGTAGGTTCGTGCCCAAAGACATGGGTGTATATCTCCATATTCATTATTCCGTAGTTCCCTTAGCTTCCCCACAGCATGTACAAAGATGATGATGATCTGCCACTGTTCCCTTTTTTAACGAAATGGTGTAATGACCCCATAGGACAAGGCGAGCACACGGAGCAGTGACCTAACATCTTGCAGGGCCAGCTGAAGCGCCATCTCGCGAATCGACCAACCACGCCATTCACGGCCTGTCACAACGCTCGAGCAGAGGTTCGAACCCTCACGTGTGACCGTGAACTTCAGTGAGAACGGCTTTCCGATGCCGGCGGGGTCGCACGATGGGCCAAATAATTCTCTCGAAAACGGCGGCTGAACTGTTCAAGTCCTAATGACGTCCGGTGTGGCGACTAGCAGAATTTGGATAAAGAAACTTTGGCGACCATTAAAATGACCCCCCTTTTTTACCACTACATTAACGAAAATAGCGCTGAGAAAAAAATACACTCACACTTAAAAAAGTTTGATTTTATCTGGCTTGTCGTTATGGTGACGGGGGAGAGTACCGGCTGTCGACTAGTGACCAACTTACGGGCATCAAGAGATCCGTACAGGGTGTTCTCCTCCTCCAGGGTGGGCGAATCCTGCGCTGCAGATGTCGCGACAGCCTGCTGTCCAAACGTGACCCCTCGGATCGCCTCGATCCACTCTGTCATCTCGCCGAACGAGTCGGCAGAGAAGTGCTGGCTCTGTGTGCGCGTATGCACCTGAGAAGTGACGAGCGCTCCTCGTGGTTAAAGTACGCGACAAAACGCGCGTGTAGTACATACTGTCAACACGCAGCTTCCACTCTCAGCAAGCACCAAGGGCAGCATAGAGAGCAAAAAAAGAAAAAAAAGGTAAACAATGATCAAGTATTGAACTTGGGGCGCACGTATTGGCCACATCACAATCTTTCACGGCATATCTATGACAATCCGCGAATCGCATTGGGAGTTTTAACCACAGTATAAATGTTTAAAAAAATGTGGGCAATGGGCGAGATGCTTGCGGGCGTGTTTATTCTGGCCTACTGACGGGCCGCAGATTTATGCGCGCTAGAATTAAATTAAATTTTACCGATAGACACACTCGTCTGTTAACCTGTTTCGCAACATACAGGTGCCCAACGCACTTGTGTCCTATCCAGAAAGCCGCTTGAGGGAAAAAAAGCGAAAGAGCTGGCGTAAAAAAAGGAAAATCATGTTTAGGAGAGCGAGAACCGACTGCTGCCAGCCCTTATGTAATTAATAAATGATTAACAATCAACGATAGACCTCATTTAGATTATATTAGGTATGGCAAAAGAAATGCCACTGAAAAAAAAAAGAAATGAACACTTCCGCTACTAGAACTATACTAGAACGGAAGCATCCAACGAAATCGAGGTCGTTTACGAACAGCACTCTTAAACATTCTGCAAGACGAGGTGGCAAGTTCGGCATTCCTTTTTTGGTCCCACCGCGCGTCGGAACGTGTCAAAGCGCGCTGTACACAGCTGGGCAGTTTCGTTTCTAGGGCGGCGTACATTTCGATCGACTCCCGAGTGGCTCACCTCGAACACGTTGGGCTGTTGCTTTTGCAACGCGGGCACGACCTTAATGCAGTCCCCCAAGGTGATGCACTTTTGCTGGGCATGGCGAGAGAAGCCCTCCTCCGAGTCGTACACCTCGAGTCGCTTCACGCCGTGGCGGCCGCTGTCGTACAGGGCGCAGTACTTGTGCAACCACGACTTCTGCAAGAACACCACCACTGGCCAGGTTACCGTGCACACAACCTGCCCGTTCCTAACTACATTTCAGGATTGGCTGCGACGCCGATGGCAACGAGAAAGGGTGCGCACGCGTTCATCATCTCCGCGAAACGTTCGTACGGAAGTTGGAACCAGAAGGAAGCAGCACACAGTGTTCATATACTGAGACAAAATTAAATTTAAGAAAACGAAAGTGGATCGCAACAGTGAGGTATGTACACAAGTCTGTAACGGAGCAGACTGATCGCGGCGTATCCCACTCGTGCGGTAAAAGCGCGACTAGAGAACGGCCGGCCATGCAAAATGACACGCGCGTTTCCATACCTTGAGGAATCCCTGGTGTAGCACGTGCAGGTAGCCAGTCTTGGCGGGCTCCTCGCTGCCCATCTCACCATCGTGCAAGGCAGCCCGTGCGATCCGAGCGGCGCCTCCGGATGTGGAAGAAAAAAACGTCCGAGGCGGGACGGCTGCCGCGTCGATTGCGGAAGTGTGCCTCTGAAAATCGCCCGCCTTTTGTTCTGTGCGTTGGTTGGTTGTCGGAGCGAGCGCATCAGCGCTGCGGGCGCCGCCACCGATGTGGGTGCCCCGCTCAAAAGAGAGGAGGAGGAGGTTAGTGCCGCTATTGCACCAGTTGCGCGATGAAGGGAAGTCGGGATGTTTACATTAGTTTCGCCCACGCAAAGCTCATTTGGTTTCGCGGTTGCATATTTCCCGGCAAGCAACACCCACACACACACACACACAAATCATAGTGATATACTACCCTCTCACAACAAAAACACCACCCTGGCCTTGGAAGTTTTTGCGCAAGCTTGCCGTGGCGTCTTAACTGACGGCAGCATGCACAATTTTTTATCGGCAAAAAATAAATAGAAAAGTGTTTTAAAGGCGCCAGAAGTACGGCACATGGCATGTTTTGTAAACTTTTATTGAAGCAACAAGGTAAATACAAAAATAGGTGATGAGAAATCCGTGACGTTAGACTTATGACGCTAAATTAAAAAAAAAATTGTAACACCACCCATCATTTTGTGTGCTAATGAACCTACGACGCCGAAATAAACAGTTTCCCACAGAAAAATTTACCACTACAATGCAATTTGGTTTTTTGGAGCATCCCTCGAACACACAATCATCTGATTTATTTGCCCCATTGTGCCTATCTGCTCCACCCGACACAGGTGCCCACGAAAAAAAAAAGAAGAATGAAATCCATTAAATAATAGTCAGCTTGCACCTGAAGCACTGCAGTCAAGGTGCTCCTGCATGAGCCGTTCCAAGTCCACCTCCTCCTTCTGATTGAAAAAATCCAGAGTTCTTAAGTAAGCTAAAACATTCTGGCGAGCCTTCTGCACCATAAGACACCAGGCCTGAAGCTCTGACTTGGTTGACTTTTCTGCAAAAAGCAAGCACTCGTAGTCAATGGGTCTACTGTATTGAGGGCAAATTATTTTAATCAGTGCAGAATTTATTCGCAGCTGGAACTTGTACGTAAGGCTAAAAAATGTAGCTTTACCTTCTTGCGCTTGCCTGATGAGCTTGGACACAAGGGCACGAAGCTCAAGGTCCCAGATGTGAATTTGACCAGGAGGTGTTGGCTCAGTAATGCTATCCACAATATCCATGGGAGACCATGGTTGTTTTGATGCAGTGTCCAGAAGGGCCATTACCTTTTCCCTACATGGAGACAAAGGTACGTCAACACTGCCACAATTTTTATGGCGCTAATGCAGCTAAAATATATGTGGGAAAAAGGAACATTGAAAACTATTTATTCTCTACCAAAGACAAAACGCAAGCAGCACTGGTGGCACATGGCTAGAAGCTACAGCAGAGCTAATGTTTGACGTAGCTTTTCTAAAGGTTTTTGCTAGTGAGGCCAAGCTTTTTGTAGAGATGCGAAGAAATGTTTGATGACTGGTATGTGGAGTTTAATGTAACAAAATCACCATATGATTATGAGAGACGCCACAGTGGAGGGCTCCGGAAATTTCGACCACCTGTGGTTCTATAACGTGCACCGAAATCTGAGCACACAGGCCTACAGCATTTTTGCCGCAGCCGGGATTGGATCCCGCGACCTGCGGGTCAGCAGCCGAGTACCTTAGCCACTAGACAACCACAGTGGGGCGCCAAAAAATGTTTATTGTGGCAGAAAAGGGGAGTGGGTGGAAAGGAAACAGAGAAGGAACGTTGAAAGGTGTGTGCGAATATTCAAAAATTTTGAATAACAAATCTAATAGCGCTGTATGCGATTCGGTGCTCGAATCGAATAGCATATATTCAAAAATATTTGAAATGATGAATATTTTTCTAATAGTTTTCTAATAATCAGCACTGATGGGAGAACCCAAAAACAACAAAAATTTTGGAACAGCTAAAAGTCATTCTTCTTTTAATCCCTAAAGTGAATCTCACGCAGACCAAGCTTTTACGAGACTATCAATACCATATTGATTGCCGTATGAATGTGTTTCATTTGAAGACCCCCCTCTATATCAACTTTTACTATGCTAAGTAAGGGCCGGATTAACAGCGCAGTGGGCCCGGTTAAAAAAAATATGGAGGGCCCCTTGCCCCACTTCCTTTTTTTCCCGCTTTGTCATCTGGTCATGCTTGAGACATGACGCTTTTTAGATTTAGCTACAGAGAACACAAACCGTATTTATTCTAACCTCTCCAGAGTGTTTAAAGTCACCTGGGCATTTCCATTCTTGCAGAGCACGTGTAGAGATTGTCATCGTAATAATTAACTAAATCAGGAGAGCAGACACATGGACAGCATTAAGATTTGTCTGGTTCATTGGACCACACTCAAAGAAGAGTAAACTGTGCAAGAAGTTTACACGAAAAGAAGGAATACATACAACACTTAGAAGTGCAATCCAAACACCGTGTAAAACCTATAGAGTTGTATACCCTTATTTGAAGAGAACATATCTTCTCTCGAAAATCAGGAAGCGCCTTTGTGAAAAATAGCTTCCTCTATCTGCTCCAGCTTGACTGATTCGGTAGCCCACGCTTTGGTTGCCTGCATGTGAGCACTGCCGAAGTTGACAGGTGGGCCTTAAAACATAAGAACCGTGCTGCCTCGTGGATCATTGAGCGTGGCAGCGGTGTTATGTGATCTCGAACAAGCTGCGCACATCCGGTTGGCTTGGAGAAGCATCATGCTCACCTGAGACGCCAGTGGTAGCATGTGCCATGCAGCGCATTGCGTAAAAAAGTTCAAAAGTGATGGTCGGTTGAAGATCCCCACCACAACGCTCAAGAAATCGTGGTGAGGGTCTGGTGGCGACCAGATAGTGGATATATGTTGTAAATATTTCCTGTGCACAACCTTTACCAAGTGATGGTCCTTTGAGTTTCCCTATATAGCCACCAAGCAGGAATTAAGACAGAACGGCAATGCCAGAAGCAAAGAATCAAACCATTACTCCTTCAGAGCCCTTGCATAATCAGGAACTTCTGTACTATACAAATATTTCATAGTGCATTGCTTACACTATAATGAAAGCATACTATAGCAAACCTATGAAACAGCTTCATACTGGTTATTTTCATTCAGCGCATTAAACGATATTTCAAACAGGAACCACTCTCTATACACCTTCGCATTGCATGTTGGACCATAGCTGCTAAAATTCTCGTCAAGCTGCTTATGTGTCCATCCACTGGATCAGCTCCGTCCCTCTGCACAATGCATGGTCTTGGATGAGTAAAAGGTTTTTACCACAGACTATGGAACTGTGAGCTGATTTCAAGATTATGCACATTATGCAACGAACAACCTCTTACAAGCCTGTATATTGATTATTGAAATAGATAATATGTTTCTATCAGGGGAATCCTACAGGAGGGTTAAACTTTTTCGAGCAAAACAACGAAGTCAGCCAATTTTTTTGGCCCTTGAGCAGCCCCCTTAAACCAAAAGGCCCGATTCATTTGAACCCTTTGAATACCGGATAACCCGCCTCTGACTATGCTGAAGTATCACATTAATCAGTTCCTGTATCCATCTTGTAATAACTGCTTTCAGCTTCGCGACTAACAACAAGTTATAGTGTTACATTTGCATAAATTGTTTTGGTAAGTGTAAATTTAAATGCTGATTTGACATGTTTTCAATGAAATGGCCATGTTGTGATTACAGGTTCATCTGCTTCATTGCATCTTTCGCTGTATAAGCAGTGTTTGGTTGATAATTGTTCAGTTCTTGTGTCCCAATTTTTTTTTAATCAGCTGACAAAGTCTAACATTGATAACATTAGTTAATGCTATATTTGAACCTACAGTTACAAAATATTACGAAGGCTCTAGTTCTTGCTGTATACGAATTTATACCTTAGCTTTTGTAATTGAGGTATCTTGAGGAGATTAAAACTTACTGTAATGGTCTTTGGTAAAAGCTTGTGAATATTTATTTCAAGTAAATTGTTTTGGTGTTCTAAGACTGTCTTGAAAATGGTCTACTTACGATTAGAAACCTATTCAAACAGTATTAGATTATGTTCCAAAATTCACTATTCGCACACCCTTAGTTGTTCATGATGATGAGGAAGGTGGCACTGAAGCAAAACCTTAGTAGTACTAAGTATGGTTAGGTGTTGTTACCCTTCTCAGCGGCTTCTGTCGGTTCCAAACACTACGCACGTGTGACATGGTTTCGGCGAAAACATGTCACAAGACCAGTTACAAATAATTTAGAGAGCTGTTACGTGACGCTAAGTGTTTTTTGATAATGTGACTAGTTGTCAAGCGATGTCACGTGATTTGGGTTACATGACTAGTTCTTACATGTTTATGGCGGGAACATGTCCCATGAATGGCTGTTACATGATCTTTAGTCAAGTGACTAGTTGCGCTCTGGTAAACATGTGATGTGACTAGCTGTTACGTGATTTCAAGCCAAGTGACTAGTTGTTACATGGTTTATGGCGGGAACATGTCACGTGAGTAGCTGTTATGTGATTTGGAGTTATGTGATTTAAAGTCACGTAACTAGCTACGTGTTTTGGCAAACATGCCACGTGCCTAGCTGTTCCATGATTTCAAGTCATGTGACTAGTTACATGGGAAACATGACACGTGAGTAGCTATTACAAGATTTTTAGTAACGTGACTAGTTACATTCTGTCAAACATATCACGTGACAAGCTGTTACATGATTTTGAGCCTTGTGACTAGTTGTTACATGGTTTTTGGGAGTAACGTGTCACCTGAGTAGGTGCTACGTGACTTCTAGTCAATGAACAAACATGTTTCAATAAACATGTTCTGGCCCACATGTCACATAACTAGCTGTTACATGATTTTGAGTAACGTGACTAGTTATTAATGGTTTATGACTGGCATATGTCACGTGAGTTGCTGTTACGTGATTTTTAGTCACGTGACTAGTTATGTCTTTTGGCGAACGTCACATGACTAGCTGTTACGTGATTTCGAGTCACATGACTAGTTACATGCTTTATAGAGAGAATATGTCACGTAAGTAGCTGTCAGGTGATTTTTTGCCATGTGAATAGTACTTGACTTGTTTTGGCGAACATGTCACAAGAGTAACTGTCACGCGGTTTCGAGTCACATGAATCACATGAGTAGTTACATGTTTCATGGTGCTAACATGTCACGTGATTTTGGCTGCATGACTAGTTATGCTATGTTATGCAATTCTAGCCTTGTGAATATAGTCGGTGACAAGCTAAGAATAAAAAGTAAAGTGTACCACTGTCCATTTGTATTATGCACGTCCAACTGCGGCTGCTCAGTAATATGACGTTAGAGTCACGATGAACCAATGACAAATTCAGCCTGGTGCTGTTCACGAAGAGAGGTGATGTGCTGCTGCACCGGCACCGTCAGGCGCCCACTCAGTTTTCTGCGGTTTCTTCGTCAAGAAGAAGCTATTTCATGCACTCGCCCTCGGGATAACCGTCGTCGGCCATCATTCGATGCTGGAATTTATGATTTTGCAGTGTTTCAAGTGCACCAAAGCGGCAGAGCTTCCCCGCATTCCGTCAGTTAGGCAGCGTGAAGCAGAAACACGGCGTCTATTCTCTGCGTCGCTAGGATGGCCACTCTTGATGATTGTCGTCGTGGTCATTCGTGTGCAGTAAGGTGCAGGTGAAGTCTGAATGTACACGTGTGTGTTCTGTGGAACGTGCGGGTCTGTGATTTACCGCCCGCAAAAGGTGTGGCATCAGCGTTGCCGCATGTGCATGTGAGAGTGTAGTACTTTGGTGTCACAACGTGACAATCTTGGTGATCGTTTGCAATATGCGCTGTGTTGTGCACCCATATGACTGTTGTAAGTGCGGGCGAGGTGTAAGAAAAAAGTAACCGAGAGGACCTGGCAGCGTCACACCGTACGAGAGTAAACAAAGATGGTGGGGAGAATATGCATTGGTGTATGCATTAAAAAGCGAATTGTGGTCACCATGTGCGTGTGTGATTACTTTGACGTGTGCCAATTGGCACAGCTGCGTCATTTCACTGGAATTTATCACCACCGGCGCATAATTACGTGCCAGATTGAAATGCCTGCTGCGTAAATGCTTGTCGCACGCTCAAAGTACAAACACCTTGCATGAAAAACGTCGTGCAAGGTTCTTCAAACTGGGAAATGACGCGAGCTATATAATATTGCTACATCGATCGTTATCGATGCAGCGATCATGATCAATCAGGATCAGTTACATCGATCATGATCTGACGCCAATAAAACTATTGTTAAGCAAAAAAAAAAAGAGGAACATTTCCTTTTCTAAGACATTGTATCTTCCTTAACGATATCTTATTAAGAAGTCTTAATTTTTTATACTTTTTTTTCATCCTGCCTGTATTGCCTGCATGTATTATGCATAGATATAACTTGCCTATATTAAATTAAAGCCCCATGAAAGAAAAGATGGATGCATTGAACTCCCTCGTGAAAGCAATGTCTGGCACGCAACTCACTCGCATTCCCAGGAAAGAGAAAAACCCATTGCCTGCACAGACACAACTTTGCACAGGCACATTCATTGAAGGTAGTGACCCCTGTTGCAGCAACCTTGGCCAAGTTTTGAAAAAGTGGAATATTCAAGGCCTGCCGAGGTGATGGCAACACCATAAAATGCAAGTTGTCGAAGCAAAAAAAAAAAAAGAAGTTCACCTAGAACTTTTAGTCACCGCCACTTTAGCCCCGTACATCGCCTTAGACATTAACTTAAGGATAAAGTATGCAATCATCCCCACTGTGAAGTATAATGAGTGCTACACGCTATTATTTCGTTGAAACAAGGCGTCGAATGAAACAGTGGCGTTTACCTCAAACACGATGACAAGCACGGCGACGCGAAGCTCACATTCGGTATTTAAGGCAGCACAAGAATCGAAATTCGCGAAGTCAATCTCAGATCGCTTCTCCATTCTTCGCTTTTAGTCATAGTTGCTATAGTTACAGAAGACAGCGAATGAACCTGGCAGTCAAAGTTTCATAAAAAAATTGCAAACCACAGAATGAAAAGTGATTATTGCACCTGTTTCATTTTGTGAAACCGCAAAAGAACAATTTCCTAATTTTAAACATTACGTTAAATGTGGCATTGTTTGTTTAGTACAACCTTAGGTATCACGCAAAAAGATCGCCTTCGAGAGATGTGCATTGCTTCTTCGTGGACTCTGAGATGAGCGCAGTGGGGGGTGGGATTTAAACAATAGATATATTGCTAAGCTGACACGGAAGTCTGCGCCTTCTCAAGTTTATTTATCGTGCTTCGGATTCTTTATTTCAACACCAATCAAGTATCGTAAGGTAATGGTTGTATGCGTGAAAATTATGGCCACTGTTTGGGAACTACTTCTTTTGTAGCGCGGAGGCATGAAAATTAAGGGCAATAAGGCCTCGTTGGTGGAGCCTATATTTATTCTTAGGTTGTCACAGACTATAGTTGTTATGTGATGTTTTGCATGAAGCTAGCCTATTCACCGATCATAGTTATTGCATCCCACGTCTGGATGGATCCGCGTACGTGACATGGATCCGCGTACGTGCAAAGCAGGAGATGAAGAAGACAAAGCGAATGCATGCTGCTCTTTTTGTTCACACCACCCAGCACAATGACAAGTTTTAACAGCTCCGCTGTTAAAAATCAAAGCAGTTCAACCAGAAGGGTGTCTGATATCTGAAAATTTTTCAGAGATCACAAAATTTTAGCAGGCCCCAGACTAAGAAACATGCATGCTTATTGCAGTTTCCGGGCATCCTAAGGTTGATTGAAGTGAGGTTGATGTTGATGTTCACATTTATTGTATCTCACGAGTTTCTACAAATAAAGCAAGCTGAATAAGCACTAGAGAACTGGTCTTTTGTTTCTTTATTTGTCTGTTGTTACTTCTTATTGTCGGAATTTTGGAGAAGGGCAGGAACTGGTTGAATTCTTGTGTTCGTGGAGCTTGCCCCCGCTCACGCATGCCACTCGCGCAGCGATGTCACAAGTTGGCATGAGTAAGGTAAAAAGTTGGACTAGTTGGTTTTGGTTCATTGTAAACTGAAAGGAGAAAAATAACGGCACACAAGGAAAAGGAGGACACAGACGATAGTGTGTCGGCTCTGTCCTTCGTTTCCCTGGGTGCCATATCTTCGCGCCCCTCAGTTTATAGTGCACAAGTTGGATTGCACTCGGTTATCTCACTTAGTTGGCGTGCAAAGTATGAATATGGGAAAGGTAGGCAATTTGATGTGGCATGCAGCTAACGGAAGCCGCAGTGAGCCATTCGAGCAGGTCAACCATGCATTAGATGAAGATTTCTAAATCGAGACGCGTCACATGTTTTGCGCAGCTCTGTGGTGGACAATTAATAAAGTTTTTCCATCCATCTATCATTCTGTGGTATAACTTGGGGATTTCCAGTTCCATGAAGATTTTCACATTTCCCAGTAACAACAGGTGAGCACAACTTTGTCAGTCAATTATTTGAGCAGGTATTCATTTTGCTTAACTATATGGGTAAGCCCAGTTTTTTTCAAGCCTGACTGGACTGACATGATTTATCATGGTGGCAGCTTATTTCTTGTCGGCAAAAGACGTTTCATGAAAGGCTTGAATGTGTGTTGCTTCGACTACACATTTGGTTGATTTTTTACTTTTGGCATGCAGATGAATGACGTGAAGCAATTATAAGCTCTTCTCTGTTCATTGAAATGCAAACAACCAATTTGAAACAATGTGGGCCTTAACTTTTAATACTGTCTCTGAAATACATGTAATGGACTAACTGATGCTTTGAGAAATTGTTCGGGAATGTCACTGGAGTCAATGTTTCAACAAGCGCACTTTTCTTCGTCAAGGCAATGCTGCTGCCCTGACGAAGACAAGTCAACTTGCCAAAATATTGTCTCCAACAGCTTTCCCTGTTCAATGACTTCCCATCGCTCCACACCTCCCTTTTCCCCTGAACATCTGTCTTGTTTGATACTCGAGTTCTGTAAAAAAAATATGTGTGCCATCACAACAGACGTGACTGAGTCAAGTACGGCATGGCCTGCTTTTGACTGTTGATAGTTTTCACATTTGTACAGATATTTTGGGTTCAATAATCACTCATTATGTACATATTGCAGCTGTTAATCACAGCTGCTTTTGCCAATTAACATTTCAGGGGCAAAGCTCCTTAGGGTGTGGATCTGTCTATCCTCTGATTGTGTATGTAGCCACCAGTGGCACATACCCGAAAAGCGGTCCTTAGAATGTCCACTGGATGGCAGCACTTGTACATGATGAATACATAATGAAAAGATCTGAGATGGCTGTACTTGGAGTGTTCACTAGATAGACGGACGGACTGACGGATGCACAGACAGACAGAGGGGCGGCCACACAAACAGACGCACGGATGGACAGACGGACAGACAGATGGAAGACCGGACGTAAGCATGGAGGGACGTACGGATGCACTGACAATCATCCGGATGGACGGACCCATGGACGGACGGAAGCAAGAACGAATGGGCGGACGATAGAACGGACGGACTGACGAACGCTTCACCCCACCAATCATCATTCACTCCATGAATATGCTGCTATTTTTACACTACCTGTATGTCTCTGGTCCAGTTTTTAGTATGAAACATGTGATTAAAAATAAAGATTTCTCCCTTTTATTTTGTCCACTTCCCAACAAATGAAACAAAATTTTAAAAATGGAAAACTAAATTACATGAATAGCCGAGTAGCCTGAGCGACCAGCGGGCCTACAAGAGAGCATTCCGCTCACATGTGAAATGGGAAAGGAGAGCTTCGGCAGTAACCCTTCTTCTATCGGTTCTGCCCCCTTTCCTTCAATTTGCTGACCTCACCAGTGACGTGATGAAAGAAATGTTTTATCTATGAATTATTTCTAATTGTATACAAGGCAGCCACCACTAGTGAAAGTAGCAGTGCCACGGTGTATCACCGTGCGAGAGAGGTAAAGAGAGTTTCCACCCCATGATTCTACAACTAACCAGCACATCAGGGCTCTGATATATTTTATCACAGGCAGCAAAAATCCTGAGCGAAGTCAGTGAAAATGACTGCACCAAAGAAGCCACTGATCTGTCCACCCTGCCCACAACAGCAGCACATTAATTTTGACCTTTTTTTTAAAATATACATCCCAATATTCATTTATGAACTAAGTAATTCCTCACAAATCTTTGCCAAATAATTTCTATTACCCATTCCACATTTATAGTTCCCCACAATGTCTGGTGTCCCGCAAGAACTATCCATTCTCAATGTCTTCTATTCTTAATAGACATTATTAACCTGCACCTACACATCTCCAATACCACCCACTTTCTTTGAAAACATTTCGGCACGTACACAGTAGACAAAAAACTAAACACAAGAAGGCAAATGGGCGCAAACTCACAACTCAGTTTACTGAAGAAAGTGCCCAAAATTTATACCCCAGGGTAGCTCAAGAGCACATGTGTGAAAAAGGGTATTAAACAAACAAACAAACAAACAAAAATGAGAACACACCATAACAGTAATTGTTACATAGGTGGTATCTACAACATTCCACACAATGTAAAAGTCAAGCACGGCTCAAAATGGTTAACTCCTTGTCAGTTAGTACAATTGACGGGCTACTCTTTCGCTACCGCGCCTATTATAATCGTTCAATTTGAACGATGCATTTTAAATTTGAATTCTCGCGCCGCTGTGCAGTTTACGGGCGCCTAACGCCATCTAGGTTAGAAAGTGGAAAACACACGAAGGGAGCTGCGATGTTTTGCATGTTTTTTGCTACGGAGAAGTGTTCTCTCGCTGCGATAAGTTTCGGGTTGCGGCGTGCGCGTATCGATCATGGCGTCGTCATCGCGCGTAGACGCTCCCAAAAGACGACACGTTTCTCGCGAATCCAGCCCATCAACAGTCAATTTAGATGATGTAATCAGCAGCAGTGAGTCTGGAGAAGATGTTGACTCATCAGATTTTAGCACCGATGACGAGGATGTGTCAAGTCAAACCGCAACGTCCGACAGGTGGTGTTTGCTGTATGCGTGCCGCACACTTTGTTGACTAATCAGCGGTTACAAGTGGCGGAGCGTGTACTCATAGCAATTTTACTCATTTTCAGGGTCTCAACGTTCTACGGACATGATTCCTTGCCTGCACCTGTCAAGCGTGTACAGTTTCTGCCGAGACGAAACCCGGGGCTCGAAGTCGGCGGCGCGCTCCGGAGTAACGCATGGCGCTTCGTCCGGGCCGTCGATTTCTTCCAGCTGTTTTTCACCACGCAGGTGATAAGCATGATCGGCGACTACA
This sequence comes from Rhipicephalus microplus, assembly GCF_043290135.1. Lineage (NCBI taxonomy): Eukaryota > Metazoa > Arthropoda > Arachnida > Ixodida > Ixodidae > Rhipicephalus > Rhipicephalus microplus. Next base: position 75,284,304 of record NC_134710.1, read on the forward strand.
CGAACAAATATGCGTGGATGCATATTTTAGAGAGGCAGACGTACGCGGAAAGAGACGGCTCGTGGAGGAACTTCAGTCCCGATGAAGTGATGAGGTGCATTGCAATGCTTATTTACATGGGAATTGTTGAGTTGCCTCGCCTTCATCTGTATTGGAACACCCCAGAATTGTTTTCTGGCCTCATTTCTCCGGAGATTATGCCGAGGAGCCGTTTCTTTGCGTTCCTTGCCTTTCTCTCATAGACCCGGAGCTGACAGACCCGTCCGCGATGGCAAGCTGCACAGGATAGCAAACCTACTGCAGCACATCAATGACGTCTCTTCGCAGCTTTTTCAGCCGTACCGCAACGTGTGTGTAGACGAGAGAATGGTAAAGTCTAAAGGAAGATTGGGAATCTGTCAGTATATGCGGGACAAGGGGGTCAAATGGAGGTACAAACTCTGGGTCCTCGCAGACTCAAGGACAGGCTACACTGTCCAATTCAGAGTTTACACCGGGAAGAGAGAGGCACCCAGCTCAAAGGGACTCGCTTATGACGTAACGTGCCTCTGCGAGTCTTACTTAGATCAAGGATACATCATCTACCTCGATAAATTTTACACATCCACGTCTCTCTCTGTTTGTACACCTACTTGAGCGGAAAACTCTGTCTTGCGGAACAACACGCGAAGATCGCCGCGGATTCCCCTCCCAGCTGAAAGATACCACATGGGAGAAAAGAGCAGCTCGAGGAGACGTTCGCTGGATGCGATGCGGTGACGTGCTGTACTTGCAGTGGAAAGACAAGCGCGTAGTAAACTTGATGAGCACAGCAGCACACACAGCAAACAAACACGTCATTGCAACGCGAAAAGTGAAGAGGGCAGACAGATGGAGCAAGATTCCCATTAGGAAGCCGCTCTTGATAGAAGAGTACAACAAGGGCATGCTTGGTGTTGACAAGTCGGATCAACTCATTGCATCTTACAACGTGTTGATGAAATGCGTGAAATGGTGGAAGACGCTGTTCTCTCACTGCATCGACATTGCCATCGTGAATAGTTTTATTCTTTTTGAGACACACCGAAGGGATCACCCTGAAGTAGATGAGCTATCAAGAAAAACTGGCTTTGACCAACTCGCATTTAGAATTGAGCTGATCAACCAGATTCTGGGCACGGATGAAAGACATGTTTCCCCTCCTCCACCTCCAAAAAAGTTGGAACACAAGCCCCAGGTGCAAGAAAAACGCCGAAATTGCAAGCTCTGCTACGACAAACGAAAGACACAGATGAAAACAGCAGTTTTGTGTCAGCCATGCGGGGTCTATCTTTGTTTCATCCCGACGAGGGACTGCTTTCGAGAATGGCACGAGGCGCACCCTCGCTAACTTTCTTTTTTGTGAGAAGAACAGTTTTTTGCAATAATTTTTGAAACTTGAACAACCTTTTTGCAACATAATAAGCTACAAATTGTATATCTTCAGTTTTTTTTTAACCTCATTATTTTTTAAGTTATACCCTTTTTAAAGTGTTAAATGTATAAACACTGTATAAACTTTTCTATATAATTTTTTTCATTATTATGTGTAATAAATATATGTACAACAATCATGTTATTGGACAGAGCATTCTTTTAGCTACATTTTAGTACTAAACAATGTAAATAAGGCGTTAGTATCTAGCCGTAAAAAATTATTTTTCACACCTAGTAAAAACAGCCCCTTTCCCCGCGGTAGCGAAAGAGTTAATGCATTTCTCAGCACACCTTCTGATATGAAAAGGTTTGCTTGGTTTGGCCAAAAAGGTTTTTCGGTTTGTTGATAATTTTTAAATTATCTCTGAGAAGGACGTGCCAGGCTGCAATGTTGTGAATGTTTTGAAGGTGTTTAGAGAATATGGGATAAGTTTTAAGATTACACATAAGGTTGCCCAGATTAACCAGGTGGAGTTCCTTGACATAACACTGCATCTTCAATCATAACACACACACTGGTTGTATAATCATTGGTCAGTAAACCCCCTTCTCAACTATAGCTCAGGCTATTCTAAAATTGTAAAAAATGCAATTGCAGTTTTTTGTCTAAGGAGTGCCTTGTAGAAGTCATGCATTCCATACCATAAATTTAGCATTTGCACATCAAATAAACCGTCTAGGAATGGCTGCATACCCAGACAATGTTGTACGCAGAGCCATTAAAAAGATAAGATTATTAAGATTTTCAAAGGTTAGACGAGCACACGTCAACAAAGAAAGACACCCAACGAAAACAGTTTGCCGTTTTACCATACATTTATCGGTTTCCACATGAACTTAGCACATAGCCAATCCTTTTGGTGTAGCGGTTGTTTTCAGCACACCCAGTAAGATTCAATGCATCTGCCATGCCGTGGACCAAAAATTTGACCAAAAATAAGAACAAAAAATGTGTTCGCCTTTCAAAAGTTAGCAAAAAATTCGTGAGGTGCAGGATAAGGGCAGTTTATTTATTGCTCTTAACCTGCGGTCATGTATATAGGTCACTCACCTTAATGAAATCTTTGGACAGTAGCAATCTCTCTCACCTAGCCGAGAACTGCTCATGTCATCCTGCTTGCTGTGACACTAACATTTTGTTTTATCAGAAAGACAAGCTAACTCGGGAAATAGAAGCCTTTCATATCAAAAGATGTGCTGATAAATGCATAGGCAGCCCATCGATTGTACTAACTGACAAGAAGTTCACCTTTTCAAGCCATACTTGACTTTTACATTCTGATGGACGTTGTAGATACCACTTATGTAAAAAAAACTGTCATGGCATGTTTTCTTTTCTTTTTTGTTTTGCTTGTTTGTTTGTCTGATACTTTTTTCACCAGTGCACTCTTGAGCTACCCTGAGGTATATATTTCTCGTACTTCCTTCAATAAACTGAGCTGTGAGTTTGAGCTAGTTTGTTTTCTTGCCTTTCGTTTTTGGTGTGATGTGTCCATGCCGAAATGTTTCTAATAATGTCCTCAAACCAACTCGCCCAGCTTTCCATACTATTACCATGCAGTTTGCAGATGAATGAATCATCTATTGCAGCATCAGTAATGTCTCTGTCCCAAAAATTCCACAGAATGACCTTGCCTATGCACTTAATTGATGCGAGCAATCATTAGTGACACTCAGTCCTTATAAGGGGCATTCACAAGGGGAACAAAACCTCGAGGGTTAAAGGCTGCAAGGTCAGCTTGTGAGGAGAATTCCCCCCACAAATATCGCCATTTACACGGATGACGCGAACAGGGGGAGGGGCGGAGACCAGTGTTACCAGACTACTTTGGTTATACCGCCCGTTTCACCACCTGCTGACCTTGAAACCACCAGCACACTGCCACTCTCTGCAGGAGCAAGTGCGACAATGTGGCCAGACACCTGCATGAAATTCTGCTTCTATATCCCCCGCTGCAGTGTAGTGCGTCCTGTCAGTCGAAAAGTCCCCATCTCCCCCGAGGAGGCAGGGGAATCGCACCTACTCGCTAAACCACGACATCTTTGTCACATGATTCACAATCCTCACTTCTACCCCAAAGATTTAAACCCCGTGTGAATGCCCCTCATTTTCGAAACTCAATATGTAACATTACCAAAGATACCTTTAAAGAAATATTTGGATGTCACATCACGTAATGCATTATTCCGGCACACAAATATAAATCACTAAATTTATCTTTGCATAAAATAAAACGCTAGCATTATTGAAATCAAAGTTGTGCCATGCCCAAAAACTTATAAAACTTTCTTCTTGTAAATCCCAAATTAGATAAAAACTTGAGAATGCATTCATCACTTGGAGCCCACACTAATCTTAATTCACCAATGCATTCATTACTTGGAGCCCACACCAATCTTACTGCACTAATGCTTCAGAAGCATTATAGCTTTCTTAATATCATCAACTTCTCCTATCAATACCAAGTTAGCATGTCATCATTACACTCTGAATTGAGTTTATCAAGTTTTTCTCTGTGCCATTGTACTGCCACAGTATCCCTGTTCCACACATTCTTTTACAGCTCTGCTGGCCACTCAACATATATCTGATCCCCATTATGCATATCTCAACACAACATTCAAAGTATCATGCCAATGTGCTTGAACTCATTTCTCTTGTCATTTTATCCAAATGAAGCATCAGAATGAAATGGGCACCCCTTTATCATATTCTCTAAAGGGGTCCTTAAGGTAATAAAGTAAAATGAACTCAAAACAGACACAGTTTCTCAAGTTTGCTTGATTGCAATTATACATCAGCCTTCTAAAACCCAACCATGTTTACAAACCTACGAGGTGTTTTCAAATAACTATGACAAGGCACATCAGGTGACTAGATTAAATATTGATGAAAAATGATATTTTGCTACAAAGGTGTCAAGAGCAATAAAGTGAATCTTCATTGTGTGACATAAGACTTGTCCTGTTGAAAAATGTGTAGAAATGCCACATCAGGCAGAAATACTCTCACTGGATTTCGCCAAGCCTAAAATTTAGTGTACCTCGCAGAAGAAATAACACACTGGTGACCACCGTCACGCGTCAAATACAAGTGATCTAAACAGCATCGAAGTAATCACCCAATTCAATTTGTGAGGGTGCTGACACCCCCCCCTGTAAAGTTGTCTGCGCCGCAAGGCGCACGCGTCTCGCCCCAAGGCTTTGTTTCGGTGGTGACCACCTCCGGGCGATAGATGGCGCTATGTTCGCTTTGAGTACCACTGTTGGTAGAGTGGTAGCGCCGGCGGTGGCCCCTGGCGGAAGGCGGGCCTTGGTGGTGGGCGAGAGTTGAGCAAGCCTCTTCTGCGCGTGGTGGCTGCCGCGAATGGTTGTCTGTAGCGTGGGTCCCCGGTGCTCGGCACCGCGGGCTTCGCGCCAGGGTCCCACGTGGAAAGTCAGGCGTTGGCGACGCCGCCTTGGCTATGTGTTAGTGTGTTGGGTGTGTTAGTGTGTGTTTATCATGTTATTGTGTGTTTAGTGTGTCACTGCGTTATGTTGTTTGTATGATAGCGTGTTAGTTGAAATTGGTGTATCATTCGGCGGACGATATCGTCGTCTAAATTAGTTAATAAATGTATGTATGTTGTGTGCTTTGTACCGACCGCATCTGCTGTGTCCGTTCACTCCAAGAGTATGGCGTGGCGAGGCGCTCGTTCGCCTCGCTGAGACCCCACACTGGCGCTCGTTCGCCTCGCCGAGACCCCACAAATTGGACTGCTCTAGTCGTGCAATTGAATGTGACTGATAAAACAGTATGACATGTGAATAAAAAGATTTGTGAATTCTGCCCTAAACACTGGCGATGCCATTTCAGCTAAGATGATCAGATTGTCTCATTGTATGCACTAAATTCGAGAAGCTCACTTGTGCCCAAATGCAAAATAAAGATCTTCTATAGGGTGCCTTATATCACACCAACTGTTAAGTTATGCACACTATGCCAGTGAATTCAGACCGAGGAAGAAGCACAAGTTTTTCAAGACGATAACTTTTGTTTTCCTTCCCCTTACAGTGCAGATAACGCTGAAATTTAGGATGTGGCCTCTCAATCACAGCTGCTTAATCATGACAACTTCATCACCAACATGACAAACAACAGCCAGGTAAAGAGACCCAGTAAGCTCAGCCTGAAGTGTTCAACTTCTGTTGTAGTAAAATAAAAGCTACAAAATAATGAAGCCACCAACAGAAAAAATTAATTTGAAAATTATGGGCATTGTTGCATTTGCACACCCCTTTCCGCTTATCAGCCAATGCCCGAGTGTGGCTCATCTGCTCCGGACGATAATCTGTTGTTGTGCATGTGCCTTGGCATATTTTCCATCCCCTTTTATTCACGGCGTTCCTAAACAAACGACTGCTGACTACACCGTGGAGGCCATTCTTTTGTATTCCTTCTTTCGGCAAGCATTTCGCATTGAAACGTATGTTCTTCGTTCTTACGGCATTTTCATCTCCCGGCTTGGAGCCTGACTCAGCCAAACGTAACAGCTGGTGGCAGCGGTAAGAGGACGGACCCCTGGGAGCTCTGCGGCAGCAGTTGGTAAGGCTTTGAATTTGTACTCTGGTATGCCAAGTGTTATAATTTTTGGTCAGGGAAATAGGAAAGGCGGCTATAGAGGACTTTTGCCACAGTTACGGTAGCAAACATAGATTTGAATAGTTTGCTAAAGGTAGATTTGTTGGCCGTAGCAGAAAAGCTCGGTTTAGAGGTTAGCAAAGCTATCCAAAAACCCGAAACTGTGGGCGAAATTGCAGTGTGTGGGGTGGCTGCTGACAAAATTGCTGAAGCAGTTAATGAAGTGCAAAGGAAACGCAAAGTGAGCGAAAAAAAAAAGAGGACCTAAACCGATGCTAATTTGAGCAGCTAAAAGGAATCTGGCCAGTGAGGCAGAGCCGAAACCCACCAGTTACGACATGAGAGGTTTTCTTTAGTGCTTCATTACTGGTAGTGAATTGGGGCTCTTTTTTTGACAAACTTTGGGCGAACTTGCACAAGAATGGGTTTTGAGCTGACGTCCTGGCCTCAAAGACTTCTCAGTTTGTTGTTGGCGGAAACAGCACAAATTATAGCGAGGTTAAGTGTCGAAGAAGCGGAATGTTACGAGGACGTAAAAAGGGCTTTGTTAGCGAAGTTCAAGTTGTCACCTGAAGCTTTTTGGCTGAAGTTTCGGAAATCAGTTAAGACGCCGAACGAAAGCTACTTAATGTTCACGTACAGGCTAGCAAACTTTCTAGAAAATTGGCTAAAAGGTACTGACGATTTTAATGACAAGGCCAAAGGGTTTGAGGAATTCTGTCTAGAGCAGTTTTGTTCGACGCTTCCTGAAAAATTGAGAGTGGATTCTCTATAAGCCAGATGTAGAAACGGCTCGCAAGGCAGCAGAGTATGCAGGTGACTACTGTGCAAAACACCGCTCTTTTGACGCAGAAAGAAGCACGCGAGGCTCGTGGGGCTCTAACATTGAACAAAAACAATCTAGAAATTTTGATAAAAATAACAATACCACAAAGCAGGAATCATTGGATTCACATATAAACAAATCATTCGAGGTGCGGAAGCCTATCGTATGCTTTAAGTGCCAAAAATCAGGAAACATAGCCGCGTGGTATCACATTCCAAAAATATCGCCCACACAGTTCGTTATGGTGCAGGGCAATGATTTTCTGCATCCTTACATACATGACATGGAAGTTAACGGCCGAGAATGTAGTCTTGCGCGACAAAGGTGCGACGTATGATGTGGTGCACTTTTCTCTAGTAAATTCTGGTGACTCCATGGGTGATTATGTGTGCTTAAGGCAAGCATTGGAAGAAGGCACTTTGAGCTTACCAGTAGCAAAAGTAATATTGAGAGAGGCGTTTGGTGAAATTAAAACCGAAGCAGCTGTCTCGGATAGCGTACTGCCATAGTGCCCATATTTGCTATCAAACAGAACCGCAAAAGAGCTGCTAAATGCAGGCGTAACACTCTATATGAACCCTGTAATGGTTGTCACGAGGTCTATGGCGAAAGCAACTGCCGCTCACCAAGAGCCTCCGTCACGCGCTGTCAATGCCCAGGATCAAAAACGCACTCAATCAAATAATAGCGGTGATCAAAGCTCAGACGTGCATGAATCTACCTAAGAGGAAGGCGAACAGGCACAGTTTTTCATTCCTCGCATGAGCGTTGATTTTCAGGTGCTATATTCAGTCGGTAAAATGACGTTGATCGAGGAACAGCAAACTGGTTTAACCTTGTAAAAATGCCACCAAAGTATTAAAAAGCAAGGTGCAGGCAGTGGTTTGTTTTTTTGAAAAAAAAAAAAAAAATGGTATTTTATCCAGTGAGTTTCGGGGCAAGAAAGGCGCAAGTGTTGACCTAATCGTGGTCCTGCTGAAGTACCATGAAAACATTCTAGAACTTTCTCATTGGGCAGGTTGGTCAGGTCATTTTGGAATTACCAAGAGAAAAGCGAGACTGCTGAGTGAATATTACTGGTCGGGCTTTTAAAGACGTGGAGCAGTTTGTTTGTAGTTGAGATGTTTGTCAGCAGTTCCTATGACTGCAGTTCCTATAATCACTGAACCGTTTCGTCGAGTCGTGGTTGACATTTTGGGGCCCTTCCCAGTGATGAAGTGAGGATATAAATATCTTTTGACGATGGTGTGCCCTGCAACTAAATTTCCTGAGGCATTGCCGCTGCGTTGTCGTACATTCACAAAAATAGCAGATGCCGTTCTTTTGATCTTATCCCACGTGAGTTTGCCGAGTGAAATACAGTTCGATCTAGGCAGTGTCTTCACAAGTGAGTTGATTAACAGGCGCGGTATCAAGATACACCACAGCTCTATTCAAAATCCGCAAAGCAACAGTGCAGAGGGGATTCATTCTGTAATGAAGCGGGTATTGCGAGCTTTGTGTTACAAGCAAAAAAAAACGAATGGGACACTGCGTTACCAGCTATGCTTTTTGCATTACGTTCGGTAGCACACAAATCGACAGGATTTAGTCCAGCAGAGCTTGTGTACGGAAGGGTGCTGCGCTCCCCGCTTAGGCTAGTTCGTGAGAACTGGGAAGATAAGGGTAGCGATCAGACTGTCGTAGAGTACATTTGGAACCTACTGCAGCCCTTGTACAACACAGTCTCTGGTGGAAGCTAATATGCTTGAAGTGCAGACAAAAGCAAAAAAGCGTTACAACAAAAAAGCAAAGTGCGCAAGTTTCACGTGGAACTAAAGGTGCTCATGTTGCGTACTTAGCTAACAAGCTGGAGGTACACTGGGAAGGCCCCGGGACGATACAACAGAAACTGTCAGACACAACCTATGTAGTTAAACTGCCAGGTCGTAGAAAAGAAGTACGTATCTATCACAGCAACCTCATGAAGCCTTATGTAGAGAGCATGCAGGTTGTGAACTTAGTGTTAAATCAACCCGAAGAAGTAGCAGTTCAACTTCCTGATATTCCCCAAAGACATGACTTCTTTTTCCGTGGATGAAATCCTTAATATTACAGCAGACAGGGCTGCTCTGGGTGAAAATCAGCTGGCAGATTTAACAGATACAATAGCAGATTACATACCAGGATTCTCAAAGGTCCCCAGTTGGACCACTCTGACGACTCCTGATATAGAGTTTATAGCTGAAGCTGACCACCCAACGTTGCACAGCATCAGGCAATGTAAAGTTTACAGATGTTCACCACCCCAAATAATGTTGATGAGAAATGCAGTTGATCAGATGCTGGCGCTTAAAGTGGCCGAACGAGGTAAAGGAAGCTTCATGTCTCCAATGATAATTATAGAAACCAATAATAAATAACCGCGGCTGTGCATCAATTACCGTAAGCTTAACTCCGTGACTGTTCTGAAAGCACATCTCTTGCCGCATGTAGAACACTGCCTTAAAAAGGTGAGCGAAGGTAAGTTCATGTCTGTGCTGGATTTAGTGAGAGAGTACTGGCAAGTGCTCCTAACAGAACGAGTGAGCGATTCGGCTGTTCATGACTCCTTCCGGTACCTTCCGGCCTTTGGTTCTCCCATTTGGTCTTAAAGATGCCTCCTTTGCCTTTTAGAGACTTATGGATCAGGTGCTAGCCGGAGCAGAGGCATTCGCACTACCGTTTCTTGACGACATCACAGTATTCTCGAATAATTGACCAAAACATGTGAATCATCTACGGGAGGTTCTAAGTAGACTTGAAGGGGCTGGCCTAACTTTAAAAGCCCAGAAGTGCAAATTAGGTCGCTCAGAAGTTGACTACCTAGGCCACAGTTTGGGACAAGGGTATCGAAGCCCACTTGATTTAAAGATTGTGCCAATCAAGGACTTCCCTACGCCGTAAACGAAAACGGAGCTCTGTACTTTCTTGGGTAAGGTAGGCTACTATCAACACTATATCAAGTGTTTCTCTCACGTGGCCAGCCTACTTACAGACGTGCTGGAAAAACACGCTCCTAATGTTGTAAAATGGGGCGAAAAAACAAAACAAAAAAACAAGCTGCGTTTAAAACTTTAAGGTAGCTCTCACTGCCAAGCCTGTCCTGGCAAGCCCAGACCACTCGAAATTCTTTCTTGTGCAGTGCGACGCAAGCAAAAAGGGGCTGGGTGTAGTTTTGAGTCACGAAGACGAGCACGGCCATAAGCATCGCATTTTGTACATAAGCTGAAAGTTGTCTGCTCGCGAACAAGCTTACAGCACCATAAAAAAAGAATGCATGTGTCTCGTTTGGGCTGCAGAAAAACTTCCCTGTTATTTGGCTAGTCCTGAATTCATATTCATGACGGATCTTCGCCCACTCATGTGGCTTCAACAGATGCCCAACGAAAATGGCAGGTTGTTACGTTGGAGCTTCAGTTTGCAACCGCACTCGTTTACGGTTAAACAGAAGAAAAGATTGCTGCACGCAAATGCAGATGGTCTGAGCAGGGCTTTCTCTCCCTCTGTGTTGGTCAGCATAGTGGCACTAAAGCCTTGATTCAGAATTCATATGCAACTGTAACTGCCGCAGGTCCTCGACAGACAATTTTATTTCCAATTGGAAAGTTTCCAAAACACTCTGCTTGTTAGAGTCTGGCCTGGCCGAGATCAGCAGTTGTTTGTGGTGTTCGCGGGAGTGCTTGCTGTTTCGCCTATGCCCAGGACCCTGGCCCAGGATTCGTGCACTTGGTGACTCCTGCAGTTTTCTGGAACGCCATGCACTCCACGTTTCGGCACATCGGCCTTTGAGACCTCTGGACCCTGTGCACGTTCTTAAGGAACGCAGCCTTCGACTTGGAAACCGAGCATTGCGTCATCTGACCTGGAAGGGTCAGAGGCCACATCGCTGGATTCTTCCAGACGTGGGTCGCCAAGTACTTCGACGCTTCTGTGCACCTCGAAACTACTCGTCAGGAGCACAGCCAGCCAACTGGTTAGACTCCCCGAAAGTTGCCCCTACGTTGAACACTTCTATGAACTTTGTGAAAAAAATAACCAGTTTGTGTGCAGACGTTTCTTTCCCCCTTGGTGCTCTTCTGTGGGGAGGGGCTGTTCGATTGCACACTGCTCGCTGCTTATCAGCCAGCGCGCAAGTCTGGCTCATCTGCTCCGGACGATAGTCTGTTGTCGTGCATGTGCCTTGATGTATATTCCTGCCCCCTTTGAATAATACCCCTGTTCAACAGGGTAACTTGCATGCACTTTGACGAGAGCACTTCACCGCTAGTGTCAATCACAGGCTGTCACATGAGAATGCATTGTGACACTGGCTGCAAAGCACACTCGCCAATGAGTACGTTTGCCAAGCTCGCTTTGCTGCAGCGGAGTGTCTAGCCTCTATAGCAGTGGCTAGAGAATAAATAAGTCATTATATGATTCTGAGTCTATAGTATTCTTTAAACTATCGTTTTCGTTAGGACTACTCTTATGCATCAAAACATATGACACCAAAATCAGCTACTTCTATATCTTCGCTCCTTGGCAGCTTATAGTATGGCCGCCTGGAGCATGCCCAGCACATGCCATGCAATGGCCACAGCCACCGTGTTTGTATGCAAAGTTTATTTGAAGGGCTGCTTACAGCTATAACACATTATCAGTTAAGAAACATTGCCTGGAATGACGAATATCTGTTGTTTAGCTTAAGTAGTGATCAGCATTACCATCATTTCTAAAGTACATTCCCTTTTCTCGTGTAGAAACGCTACCCAAGCAACACTCTGGGGGGGAGTAAGTGCGCTCGCTCAAAATGACACTAAATTTCTGAGTGTGATCGGAGTATAAGAGCCCTACTGAACAAAGACTGAAGTTGCAAAATGAAACTACTTTCAGAAATCAATCAGCATCAGACTTTTTCAATAGTGCAAATAGTTATTATTAAAACGAGCCGTAAACTCACATGCTGCCTGGCCCTCCATCAACAGCTACAGAGAGCTGTTCCCAAGGCTCATCACGGGCCAGCTCGAATTTTTGCACCATGGTCTCAATTGTCAGTTCAGGCACAGGTAATAGCCGAGTGGCATTCCTTTGGATAGCCTGTTCGGCAGAGCACAGCAGAAATACCTGGCAGAAGCCCAAAGAGTCTGCAAGAGCAGAGAAGACACAAAAAAATGGGTAGATATGTACACAATTACATGCCCTAGAAAATAGCCTCTCCCTCAGTTCCCACCAGCTTATGGTCAAATGGAAGGGATGACAAAAAAAAAGTGCCAATGTAATAATATTATGATACACGTAATTGTAGGGGACTTTTATTCAGCTAACCTCAACATAAGAACACTGGCGCTTTTAAGTCTGTATGTGATAGCAGCCTACAATAGATCAAACAAAAAGAAAACAATCTACTATATATAACGCAACACCCTCCTCCACATTATATTTCCCGGCCACAAAGACCTTATAAGGAGTTTTACTGCTTACCACTTGATCATTTAAATTGTGGAAGGAGTAAAGTTGGCACTAAAGTACATCCCGATTTAGGTTGGACGCTATGTGTACTTCATAATTCAGAACTTAGAAAAACATATTTCAAAACCCATTGCCATATTGATGTCGGTTTGACACAACGTAAGAATGCCAAAATCACACCATTAACCCAGAAATGACCAAGAGAACTCTTTTTACAAGCTACCCACATGCATGATTTGTATAGACAAGTTGGGACTTACACTTGCGGGCCAGTTTGAACCATGCAGCTCGCATGCTGCGGTAGTACAGATTGTCATCAACCATGATTAAAGGTTTCCCGTCAGGCTTCTGTCCTCTTCTTGTAGCCTTTAGGCGAACAAGCATTTCCATTAGAGGGTCAGTACACATAGGGCTTGGTTGACAGTCCTCCCCACAAAGCCATCCAATGTAGTAGTCGGATGCTTCAAGCAAGCGCTGACGGGATTCCTTAGTAAGGCCTTTGCTCTGTGCCTGGGTCAAAATTTGCCACAAAACAAAGCTGTATAGGCTTAAACTGTACGCAGCAAAAACACCTCAGGATCAACAAAAATGTCTATTAGCAGCACCATAAACATCTGCTGGTACTGGATATTGTTGATTACCAGTGCTGTGGAAGCTTTCAGAACAATACAGCTTTATAACAATAATAATAATAATATCTGGGGTTTTGTGTCTTGATACCACGATTTGGCCTCCAGCAATTTGCCTCCACTGAAATACGACCACCGCAGCTGGAATCAAACTCGCAACCTTCGGGTCGTCAGTCGAGCGCCTTAACCACCACTGTGGACGAACCCTTTCATAAGAGACATACACTGGGGAGCAATTCTTGTTCTTTAGATGAGGTGTATCTTAAGCCAAACTTCTTGGACATGGTCAGAAAATGCTGCCAAGTGGTAGTCGAGACTCCTGTAAGCATGTGAGCCAAAGATTATAGTACAGCATGTGGCATGAAACTTACAATTAAATTTCAGATAAAAATAACTCGCTCTACAAATGATGCTAAATACCCCACATACACTGAATTGCACACCCAAAACCACATGGGCACTGCAATTAGCTGATGCAAGCATCATGAACTGCATAGTTACCACAGCCTCCATGAAGTGCTTGGAAAATTAGCCATGAATTCTAAGAATACAAAATAATGTGCTCAAAATCATGACACGCACTGATGTACAGACGTTTCTTGCCCCCCTTTTTATCTCACCCTGTTTAGCTTTCAGCTCATGGGATAAAAAGAGAAAGGGAAAGCACTTAGAGCGTGGTATAAATCCCTGTAGCTCCATTCTTGCTTGATATATATTATAAAAATTTTTGCTGCAGATTTGAGATGCAATAATCTGTAATAGCAAGGTCATTTGATAGTTACTTGAAGAAATATAACAGGGCCCCTTAAATTCATTCACAATATTTTACAATTGTTAGCCTAAGGATAAAATGCTACGGTATTTTTTTTATGCAACATGTATGAGACAACTGTTTTATAAAAATTCATCAATACTTCCTTTTGGGTGAGTTCGTTCATTTATACAGCAAGGAAAGTGTGTGTTTGTGCTGGCAATTCTGTGCTCCTTGATTCTAAAATTTGAACATTACAGCTTGTTTCTTGCGTTTACTTACACATATGACTCAACTCTCTGTGTAGTTGTGTTATATTTGTGAAGAATACAATTTATGCTAGTTTTCTTTGGTGCTCATACCTGAATATTCTTTAATCATGATGTATCTTTCTGCCAAATCTGCCCGGCCATATCTCACACACTTTTGTGGGCTTAGACAGGCCTGATGATAACCGTATAACTCTCCTGCAGTAATGAAGATATTATGCTATTATCTAAAGATTATTTCATTAGAGGTATTTTAAACACTGCCTAATAATTATAGGCTTCTTATGAGTGTGCTACAGCAATATTATTATCAATATGGTAAATCAAATTACTGGTAAATTGCAGCAGAGAAACACAGAGCGAAAACAGAAACGAGACAACGAAGGAGCCCTACTTCTGTCATGGCGTATTCTTGTACAATGATTTGCCAATAATACTGTGTGAACAAACTCAAACAGCCCATCAATACAGCAGATCTAGGCCAACCTTGCACCGAGTCATCATTTTATTATCTTCAGTGACATCATCTCTCCCCGAGTCATTTACTTATTATTAACACCTTTTTTTGTACAAAGTTCTTTATCATGATACAACAAATAACCTAGATGTTAAAATTGTTTGCGAGAAATGCCTAGCCTTGCTTGTTGGTTTAAATCAATACACATGTACTCGAGAACAGCACTAACAAATGCAAAGCCTTAAATTTTTTACACACTAACAGACCTTCTGGTAACTATAACCATACTTTTAGCATTGCTTTCTTAGATACTATGACTCCTTATGAGCACCTTAAAATTAATATAAAAACTAACCTTAGCCAAAAGTAGCACTTTAACAATGCTATTAACAACAAATATGATACTTTTTAAATGAGTGCTCGTAATAGACAAGTAGCAAAAACTACGAGGCAGCTTTCTTACACAACAAAAATTAATGTAAAGTGGTATTGGCTTGCATTCTTACTACAATTATTACATGCAGTACAGCGTTTCCCTTGTTTGTCCATGTCAGGGCTAGAGAGGTGTCTCTCCACCCATCATCGTGCATTAATGCACAATAACGGTACTTCACACACTCACTACACTGCACGTAACGATTACTCCGAGAACGAGAGACACCGCCCTTGTGCCTGAATTTCTATTGTGCAGAAAACATGCCTTGCACTTTTTCCAACGAGTTAGTAACAAATGGGGGACTTATTTCCACTTAACCCGGTGCAAATGTGCAAGGGCGTGATTTCCAGCTGCCAAAGTCGCATTTCAATAAAGGCAAAATAAGAAATGCTTGCATATGCGAATTTAGGAGCATGCGGATATAGATCAATATAGAGCTCTCCATGTGTTTCCATTATAACCGAGTGTGCCATTAAGAGATGTTATACCAATAGTTGAATGTTAATTCAACACAATATTTTACATTTTAATTTTCTGAAGTTTTTATTATATACGTCATGTCCATCAAATACCTACACATTATCATCATTATATTTTCACATCTACTGCAGAGCAAAGGCCAATCCCAATAATCTCCAATTTATAATGCCCTGTGCCAGTAGATTGCATTCTATGTCTGCTCATTTCTTAATTTCATTAGCCCAACCATAGGCTGGCTTACACAAACCTCATTGCTAATGAAATACAATTATTAAAACTAAAATTTATAAAATACATAATTCAATGGTAAAACAAGAGCAACACGTATCTGCTTGACTTGTGTGAACCGATGGCCGAGATTTACAGTAGTAGTAATGCTGATGTATCAATATATACTTTTTTTCGCTCAGTGCTGAGGAAAAAACTGGCATATACACTATATCTAGCACCTACTGAATTTCAATGAACGAGAGATTGTTGTACTTTCAGTTGCTGCAATTACAATACGTGAACGCAAAAGTGCATCACAGTTCCCATAGATCCGAGCACATTTAAACAGTGGTGACGCGGCAGCAAATCTACAGTAGATGTGATGTTGAGAGAGCATTCACAAAAGTATGTTACAATCAGTGCTTAAAGTCTCCGTCAAAAGGCCCGCTCTCATGTGTACATGGATTGTCGGTATGTATTTGTATGCATGTGCTTCAAACACGACAAGCATAATGAACAAAGAATGGGCACAGAAATGCTCGAAATGTACATGGTCATATATAGCCAACTGTAAAAATTTGACGATATGTGGGGTTTAACGTCCGAAAACAACCATATGGTTTTGGGACATTAAACCCACATATCGTAACCATATGATTACAAAAGACACCATAATTCAGGGCTCCGGAAATTTCAACCGCCTGGAGTTCTTTAACGTACACCCTAATCTGAGCATACAGGCCTACAGCATCTTCCTTGAAAATGCAGCCGCTGCAGCCAGGATTCGATCCCGCGACCTGCGGCTCAGCAGCCAAATACCAAGTACCTTCGCCACTAGACCACCGCGGCGGGCAAGTGCAAAAGTTTAAAAACTATGAAAGCATGTGCTAAACTGCATGTCAGTACCTTGTAGCAGTGCACCACCTTCCAACAATTGCAGCGCTGGACTAGAAACGGGTCTTGTTATTTACTGGCATATCGATTTTGAACTGCCGCATAGAGTATTGTTAGTTGTTTATTTTCACGCATAGTGCTGTGGTAAGGCTATCGCACTTCTACTTTCCACAGCAGTTGCAGTGTGCCTTGAACAGGGTGCCATAGGGTTGCCATTAGTTTGTGAGAAAGGTGACACTGATAACTGGTATTTTCATATACTGCTCAAGAGGCAGAATCGTGCATACCCACGTAGCCATGGCTGCTGAAGAGCGAGTCATGTTAAAAAGGAAAAGCTAGGGAATATTAGTATCCAGAGAGTGAATAGACAGGCCACAGGTTAAGGGAGGGATACGTCTTGGTTGTGGCGCTGCCATAGGTCATTGCTGACATGGCATAACTATCATCAAGAGGCTGTTGGCCATGCACTCAAGCGGTGTGTAAACTTTTGTGGTTAATTGTGCATGCAGAAGAGCTAGAATGATATGAAGGAGTGTCAGAATTTTTGTGAAACAAACCCATATACACTACAATTCTTTAACACAAACGTATAGAGGAGAATTGAAGTAAACTGGGGGTCATCAAGAATGCATCTATTGGTTGTTCTTGTTTATGTACTTTAATAGTGTAAATAATGTCTGTGAGTGAAAATTTCTATGGTTAAGTCTGTCATGAGTAGTAGACGACTTTCAGTGCAGATTCCTTAAAATAAACACGCTTGTCACCATGCAGTGACTATGAATTATTTGTGTTAAGACTGCAAAAAAAAAAACAAAAAAAACTTGGCTTGCCAGATAACAATGTCAAGATTTCTCCTTTCTGGGCTCTAAAAGCAACACCCGATACTCATGACTTCTAAGCAAGGTCGAAAAGACAACTCCCTCTCCCTCTGTCACCAGAACGAATTTCATTAAACATTAGTTTTTAGTTAGTCTACTTGCACTCTCTCTCTGAATAACACTCGGATCGTTTAGAATAGCACCCGCGCTTCAATTTTTTTTTTTTTCGAAACCATAGTACATTTTCGTGCCACTTGGAAATATTTTCTGCTCGCTCTCCACAATATTTTCCACTTTTACAAAAAAGTGTTCTTAGACATGGTTCTGGCGACTTCATGTCATGTGTTTCCCTTGAACCAGAAATAGAAAAGGTGTTACGTTCTGGCTCTAATTGTTACCGTGAAAATGGTTCTTCACTGACAGGTACGCTTGTCTAAATGTCGACAGTTTGATGCGGGGATTTGCAATGATGTCACGGCTTCACTATTGCGATACCACCCGCGCAAACAAAACCAGTGGTGTTTACCATTACAGCTTGTGCATCCGTGCTCACGAGTTCGTCATAGCGAATGACACACGGGTACCAAGGGACACCACGCGCTTCACGACTTTCCAATAAAGAACTGATTTTTTGCACCAGGGTAGTTTTCCCACTGGCTGGTAAACCGCAGAAGAGTGCCAGCACAGAGGCGTGATCAGCAGTCATCTTGCAGATTCGCGGTTCACCTCATCACGGAACACCTACCAGTTTACCTCATATTCAAGCAAAACACCGGTGTTCGTAGGGTGCGGTCAGTGCATCCAAGCCATAAGCAGCTGATCCGGCGCCATTTTCTGAACGTATGGTCTTCTATGGAACCTGCATCTAAAAACCCTTCCTGCATTAGAGCACTGTACCTGCATCTACATTGGATGCTATCTGGTGGCCGAACGTTTACCCCCACCAAAGCGTTCATACCCCCCGGCAGTGAAAGCACAGAACACCTGTGAAAACCGCACGAATATCAGACGAAGGAGTGGTCGGACTTTCACGTTTAGCAGCCGGACAAAGAGGTTGGTAAAAGAGTTTCAGAGCAACGAAAACACGTTTATGTACTACATGGGGATGTCGGCTGTCACACGAGAAGGGTGAAAAAAATAGCTGTAGTAGATTTTTTATGGCCACGAAGGAATATACGGCCCTGGGCCACGGAATAGAAAAAATTCCTAGGTAGGTCAACATATTCGAAACAAATTTTAAAACAAAAAAACGTCATGTTTTACAAGCTTTAAAACGTACTTAGATAACTTACCATTACGTATTATGTATGTAAAAATATTTATTATACTAGGTGTTGTAAAAACAAAAACATTCGGTTTCGGATGAATTTATCAGGTATTGAAAAAATGGTGATAACTTTTGAGCGACTCAAGATAGCTACGTAATTTTCTTAAGCGAGTTTTTAAAGATGGTGACCATAGAGCTTCTCAGTGTTTCTTACAAACTTACTGTGAGAAACTCTATGTATGAAACTCTATGGTGGTGTCTAAGGAGGTTATATACTATGTCTACTGGAGAGACGGACCTTTTTCCTTCCTCCGTGACTGGAGAGGAGCTGCGCCCCGATAAAAGACGCTGGTCGCCGCCATACTGGAAAAGGAAAGACTCGGAAGCAGACGACAAAGTGCGCTTCGTAGCTCCGCCCTCGCAGTGGCCTTTGGAGACTGTGACATGCTTTTGTAAAGCAGTTAAAAATTTTACAAGGCCACAGTTACTTCGTGCGTCGCTTATGGCTGCACAAATCGCATAAAAAAGACTCCTGGGATCACTCTTTACGTGTAAGTATTCTCGCTTTGTTCGCTGACGATCGCCTGTTTTTTCGCGTATGCTGTTAAATTAGCAACAATATAAAAGGTGCACATGCGTGTAATACATGCGTAAAGCTGCATGGAAGGTAACTTGAAGCTTTAAATGCTCGCTGACACGACGTTTTCTATGAGTTTTAAGTTTATGGACGAAGCACTAGCTTGCGGTCTATGGCTGCACGTACCAAACATTGGAACGAGTAGGATGTCTGAATGCCCTTTGCATTCCAAGTTTTATGGTGTTCTCTTACAAGGCAAGACTGACGGCGTGCATGCATATTTTTTGGCGAGTGAATATCGAATTCGGTGCATGTTTATCCAGGAATTCGCAAACGTAGAAAATAATACCATGCCGTGATTATCCGTGTTACAGGTTTCCGAAAGACAGTGCGCTGCGTTCTGCCTCGGAACGTGGTGTTCGAAGAAATAGTTGGAGAGCTGCGGACGGTGACCACCTCTGTTCTATTCACTTCGAAGAGTGCTGCTTCGACAGAACGGGGCAGACAATAACCAAACTGTGGCCTGGCAGTGCACCTTCGATTTTTCCTGCTTTCCGAGCGCATCTGCAAAAACCTGTTAGTTTCTACCTCCTTGACGTCACTTCAATAGAGTGCAGTCACGAAAATAAGCAATTGCGTCTAAAACAAGATGAGACATCTTTGAAATCCGTTCTATCTCGCCGACGAAAACGAAACCAAAACGCCGGTAGACGAAGTTGCCAAAATCTGTGAGTGGCGTGATATCAAATATCGAGCTACTTCGCTTCTAGGCTCTGAAGGCTGCGCTTGTCATGACAACACACGTCGCCAACGGAACTTGATAAATATTATGCAGAACTAACGCCACTGCAATAGTTCTTTCAAACGGTTCATTTGGGGTACGTCTCCTGGAGTTGGTCGGTTGCATGCGACATCGGTGCTTCGGTTTTGGTTCCGCCTGTAACTTGGTTAGAATTTGATCACTTTAGAAATATTACTGGTGACTCCCAGTTTACCTAATTACCTCTCTTTTCTAACTTTAGCTTTAGTTATTTCAGCTTCCTAATGCATATTCTCTGGTAATCTGCCGAACACACACAAGCACATATATGAAAGAGGCAAGCAAATGTCGTGTTTTCCTTTATCTTGAGTACCTGCAGGCACATTTCTTAATACACCCAATATATACTACAACCCTAGTACTGCAATAGTGCGCCAGCAAGCTCGATATGCGAAGCATCCCTCATCGCGTCATCGACTTACACGTCCCGGACGGCCCCGGAGACCGGCGCCGCATTCGTTTTTCTCGGGGACCAACTGGAAGCTCCGCCCACTGGTCCGGGATCACTCGGACGCATGTTCGTTTTTCGCGTGCCTGGCGGCCTGCGGGCGGCCTGGGACCGTGCGAACAATTTCTTTCGGGCAGCTGGCAGACGACAGCGTGGTGCGCACGCTGTGCGGCCATCTTAAGTTAGACACGGGAAATTTTCGATGCGCTCTTGCTCTCTCTTTGCTTTTCTGTCCGCTTCTCGCATGTTTCTGGATTTCGCATTGTTAGCGCACCCAGTTCTTGTCATCGGTGTTCTGACCCACGTCGAGCATGTGCGTATTCCCGAAGGTCGGGCAAACACGCGTTATGCTCGCTAGGAGAAACAGCGGTGGAACGGCCGCGCCCGTCTACGATGCGCACGCGCTCGAGTAGTTCACTTACAGTAAGTTGCATCATAACAGAAATAGGTATAATTCACTACCTAACTGCTGTTTAGGTTTCAAATGAGTCAGCGTTGTGGCCTATGTCACAGCTATGGAGGGAGCAGACGGCATAGCCAGGCGTAGCAGACGCCACAGCGGATGCAGTCAGCATCAAGCGCGCAGATGGCCCGGGGCGCGAGTTTACGAAGGCGAGCGGATAGAGCCCCCACATGCACCACGGCCCAGCGCTCTTGGAGGCTATGCATTTCCGCCGGCCTAACTGTGTCATCGCGCTGTCGCTCCCCGCACTTTCGCATAGTGTTGCCGGGAGGCTGCTGCATCAGCGGGGGACCTTGCTCGCAAAGGAAAGCCCTGCCAAGGCTTTTGGACCTGCGCCGAGTTGAGTTGGATACTCGCGAAGAAATCGTGTGCGCCCACTTTGTCGCCTCTCGCAACCGAAAACCGACTCGTTCATGACGCAAGTGGACACTGGAACGATGTGAAGAAAAGGAAAACCTTCTACGATTGACATCTCACAAAGTGCGCGCGCCTTGTATCGCCGCTGCGCTGCTCTCCTCGCTCTGCCCAAAGTTTTGCCGGCCTGTTATCAATGATGTAAGTTTGGATGTTTACTAAGTCACATGCAATCAACACAAAACGACGCGATGACGTACTTGTTGCAAGCCTTGCCCCGTCGCTGGTCAGAAAAACGGGTTTCGGGAAAATCACACTCCGCTACGTCGCGGACGTCACTTCAGCGTTAATTAGCTTTATCTTATGCTCAGCACTAACTTCTAAGCTACGCATTATGAATAGGGAACATGCCATGCTACACGAA
Organism: Rhipicephalus microplus; assembly: GCF_043290135.1. Taxonomy (NCBI): domain Eukaryota; kingdom Metazoa; phylum Arthropoda; class Arachnida; order Ixodida; family Ixodidae; genus Rhipicephalus; species Rhipicephalus microplus. The sequence goes on from NC_134710.1 coordinate 75,305,972, forward strand.
GACCTTCCAAACGCCATTGTGCGGCTTAAAACAAGTAAAGCTTCCGGCCTCGCCCGTTCGTATATTCAACGCTTCCTTGGTATATTACACGGACAAGATAATACGCCATCATTAAGGCAAAAGAACGGGCCGCCTAGTTATATATTAAGTGATTATCAAGCCGTGAACACGTCACGAAGTGGCGATTTTCGAGAGCCATGTCCTCGCGACGCACAAGCAGCAGACGACGATCTCCCGGAGCGAGCATCGGGCCAATGGCGAGGCGAGCTGAGGCAACATGGCGGCCACGGCCAATCAAGGGCCTCAAAACGACCTTCAAACATTAGCTTTTTGCTCACTTGGTGGTAAAGGGAGGAGCCAGTTGAGGCGGAAAAGCCAGTTGAGGCGGCCCAAGCATCGCGAAGCTATAATTTTTTGAAAATCGCCATTTCCAGAAAAAGTTTTGCTACCTAGGTGGGTGAAACGAATTTTCCGAAGCACTTCTGCGCGGTTTTCAGTGTAGATATTTTGGAACCAGATAGAAAAAGGGTTTCAGAAACTGAAAACTTGAGTTTCAAAAAATCGATTTTTTTGCCATTTTTCGCGATCCCAAAGCCGCGTCCCCCCTTAATCTCTATACGAAGTTTCGATTCAGCAAGGCATTATACAAGTATCGATGTTCATATGCCTCATGACTGGCATGTGTGCTTGCACAAGTTTTTCACTGCCATTCAGCGTTGTTGCAAGTATTGTACTGAGCATGTGTTCCTCTCTCCCCCTAAAATATCCCTGGTGACAGCACTGTTGCAAGCACCTTAAATGAAGCAATACAGGCAGACTACAGTGCCAAATGCATGAAACATCTCGACATTGAGGTCTCGTCATACAAACTAGCTAATCTCAAACTTTGCGAATGATTGGGCTACGGCCCAAGTGGTGCAAAGGTTTCTTGAGAGAAGAAAAAAAAGTAATAAAAGTGAACTGCTCTCTTAGCCCTTTCAGATACCACCTATGAAGAACTGTATGTACTTGTGTGAAACTGACATTTCAAGGCACTCAATATTCTATTGCAATAAAAATAGCGGCATAACACGAGGTGCGTTCAAAAAGAAACCGAACTTGTGCTTTGCTGTAGTCTTTGACTTTGTTTCTCGGCCACAAATATGGCCAAACAAAAAATTTTATCTTGGAAATGCCGCCTGCTGCCTTAGTCCATTCACAACTATGCGACATCTGGTGGAGGTGGTTTTTTTCATGTTCTGGGCGCCCCCATCAAGCCATGAACCCAGCTCCAGTGCCAAAAAAGATACCCGCCAACCTTGAGCCTGACATCATCAACTTCTTCAAACATAAATCTTTTTGAGATTACTGCGTAATTTTTCAATAAAGTAAGTAGTGGTAATGGCAGTTCATTTCTCCAATCTTACCTCAACACTGTAGCAGCTTGGTGCAGCACATGGCAAATAGATTTAAACATGCGTAAATGTAAGCAAATGTGCGTAAGAAGATATGCAGACATCTTGCTAACATACTAGGGAAATGTCCTACACAATCGGGTCAGCTCATATAAATAATTAGGTGTTCTTATCACATTGAACTCACCTCAGGCACCTAACACTGAATATGTTACTAATAATGCCGATTACAATTTAGGCTACATACATTGCAACTTTTCAAAACCACGATATACACTAAAACTACTATATGAAACATTATTACGTCCCAAACTTGAATATGCCTCTTCTGTGCGAGACCCTTGCCACGACAACTTGATTCACTTATTTGTACAAAATAACTCCATCCGCTTGAAACCTTCTCACTGTAATTGCATTGCTGGTATAACTTCAATGAAATCCAGCCGAAGCCTTGCTTCTTTTGCACCCCCTTGGAAAATATCCTACTTGGCTTCATTTCACGAATTATTCTGTCATACCACCCTGCATGACCAACTAATCCTGAATCCTCAGTACATATCCCATTGCAATGACCTCGTCATAAGGTTGGCATCACATTATGCAACTCCCAGTGTTTTCATCTTGTACATTGGTACATTGAAACCAACTACCTGAACACATGTCACTATTAGTAATTGTTTTCCAATAAACTTTACTCAGTATTCTGTAATTATCCAAAATAGACTAACTAATATTTTGTATTTACAGGCTGAATTATGTATTATTTGTTGTCCTTACACAGCTAACATTGTATAATGATGAGTTTATTCTTTGTTTAATAACTTCTCATGCTGCATTTTCCTTGTCTACTTTGTAACCAGTCCCCTCTATTAATGTTGTAAGGATTTTGAGAGTAAATAAAATAAAAATAAATATGCAACTGTATGCTGCAAAACGAAGTTAAATGAAGAGATTAGAAAGTCAATATAGTTTGATGTTTCTTAGCCCCTACAAATACAAATAGAAAAATCAAGTGGTGTACACAATTGTGTACATAGTGTGTCAAACGGTTGACATTCACGCAGCATTCCTTGCAAGCACTGAAAGCCGATGCTTTAGTCCTTTTTATGCCAACTTAATCGGATTTCAGGGGTTTGCACTCCTTTAAGAAGTGGAGTTCGCTTGTTTGGTATTAAAGAAAACCAACTTCATGCTTCAAAAACTAACATTTTTCAGGCAAAGTAATATGAAGTATCAATATTTTCAGGCTTGCTCTTGTAGTTGTTACAGTTCATTCATAATTTTAGTGAAGTAAAAGGTTAAATTATGTGACAGCTTTGTGTTAGTAACAACAAAGCATTCAGAAATACTACACGAAGGCAGCTGCTGTCCCTATCACAGTACATGTCCACAATGAGGAGAACGTTAGTATACCTTGTGTAGCACATGTGAGAAAAAGACTCGACAGGTTTTCACACAACCAATGTTTTCTTTATTTTCTGTCCCCCTCACGCCAGTATTGCTGCTGCATCGCACGTGATCACGCGCATCCTCTTCTTCCACCACGACGCAATCCCCTCGCTGTTGGTGGCACTACAACCCAGTGGCATTCAAGCCCTTAGCGCCGAGGTTCACACTGTTTTTGGTGGCCAGCCTGCAAGTAGGAAAGATACCAAAGTGTTTTCAAGTATCGAGTTCTGTGATCTGCTTTCAAGTCAATTTTTATTCTAGTTTCTCAGAACTTTGCAAGGAAATATGAGGAAATGGAAACAGTCAGCAATCCTAGATGTATCAGAACTATAGTACAAGTCAAAAAGAAGGCAGGAAATTGAACACACAGAGAAGCACACAAGCAGCACAATAAAGAGGACCCCAAGACATAATGCATACAACACTATGAGAAGTGCATTGTCGATGACAGCTTTTTAATAACTAAGCTTACCAGATATATTTTCGGCAAGCAGCACACCTATAGGGTACTGCACATGGAGATGCATGTCAACTGTGGGCACACAGTATTGAGTTAACATGGCTCACATTTTTCTATGCTTCATGGGCATGTAGGACTGCCTTGTGGGGGTGCGTGGCAATGGATGACGGAGCTTGTGCGCTGAGAAGCAACAAAGGTGGCTCAATAAGGAATGAAAGCACCATTTGCAAGAAAAAAAAAAGAGAGTTCAATTATTTTGTATTAACGGCGTGTTACTATTATGTCCTTATTGTACCAAACTCATGAAAATGAAAATTGGTGATTTTATTATTTACAAGTAAGCAAATACACAAGTGAAATAAAAACTGTCTGTTTGCATCATGCTGTTTGCGTCTATGCTTGACGCATAAAGTGTTATCTTTGTTGTGCCATTCTCCTGTAGATACCTTCAGTGTTCTCTCATGGGACAGTTTTCATGTTAATAAATTATTATCTCATGTATTGCATATTTATTTTTGCATGGGTATAGTGGTTACAACAGTTGGCAGCTGTGATTTTAGTAAGCTTCGCCCTAACACATTCTTCTATTGAAGAAGCCTCTCAAAGGAGACATCATGCAGAGTAGAGCCGCATGGAGTGCACTCGACAGTTTTATAGAGAAGGGTAGCAGATTATTTTCTGGTGACATAATACACAGGGGGCGAAAAAAAAAAAGCGACAACCACAAGCGGGCGAGGATAACTGCGAGTCTAACTTGCCTTCACCTGAACACGGGGCCGTATTGCAGTGAAGCCATGAAAAAAAAAAAAAGCATCCGTGAAGAGCTTTTCACTAAGTTTAATTCTTTTGTCTTAAATTAGTTTGACTAAAGACAATGTCTTGAGGCTGCATGCTTTCCTTTTAGCTTCGACATTGTGGTAGTGACGCACGACAAAGTTTTGCGCGCAGGCTTTCAAGGATTTTACGATCGCACGCATGTATCACCACTACATTTCTGTCCTTGCTGCCCGAGCACAGTGCGTAGCCTTATTGAAAACGACAGTATCGGAAACACGCTTTCAATAACAGCATGCTGAGAATCAACAAAAACTAACCAAGTGGAGTGCAGTAATCTCCGGTGCGGCGTTTTTCGCAGCAGGCCTAGGTGTATCAGGCGTAGTCAGTCGACTCGGCTTCAATGCATCCTGAACGGCGCGGCTTTGCGACTCGGCAGTGGAAGGTGGGGCACACGCTTTCTTCATGAGTATCCAACTCGGCGTAGGGCGTTCGTTCAGTGGGAGGTGGGCGCACACGCTTCTTTCGCGAGTTTCCTACTCGGCGCAGGGCTTCCTTCCGAGCACTTGGCAACAGGCGTAGTGGCGACTCGGCTTCATTGCGTCCTAAATGGCGCGGCTTATCGGCAGTGAGAGGTGGGGGCACACGCTTTATTCACGAGTATCAAACTTAGCGCAGCGCGTTCGGTCAGACGAGCCGCACACGATTACTTCGCGAGCGTCCGATTGCAGGGCCATATGCCTTGGCAGGGCTTCCTTCCGCTAGCGCGACCCCCCCCCGCTAGCTGCAGCAGCAGCCTCCGGCAACGCTATGCGAAAGTGCGGGGAGCGACAGCGCGATGACACAGTTAGGCCGGCGGAAATGCATAGCCTCAGGGAGCGCTACGCTGCGGTGCATTGTGGGGGGGCTCTATCCGCTCGCGCCCGCGCGCCCGCGCAAACTCGCGCCCGCGCCCGGGGCCGCTCGGGTTGGCTCGGGACACGTGGCACGGGACGTTTAGATCACGTGCGCCCGGGGCCGCTCGGGACACGTGGCTCGGGACGTTTAGATCACGTGCGCCCGCGCGCCCGGGGCCGCTCGGGTTGGCTCGGGACGTTTACATCACGGGCATGTGACGTAGCCACCTGTGAGCCGAGGCGTCCGCGAGTGATCCGGGACTTGGTAAATCGATGAAGCTCATTGATCTGAAAGCGCGCAGCTGACAACGGGTGCATGAAATAATTTTTTTTCATAAACAAGAAGAGCCATTTATTCGTTGGTGTAACCTAAAAGTGGTTTCCATCTAATTTTTTTTTTTATCGTGAAACTGCAAACCGACGCGCGCAACGTGCGTATTCCATTGCGGCCTATGGCTACAGCACCTTTTTCCTTCCTCCGTGGGCTACAGTGTCTAGAAATATACTGCCGTATATTTTTAGACACTATACTATGGCGGTTCCACCCTTTTTTTTTTTTTTTTCTAGCAATGTGACCGCCGGTGTGGTGACCTACTTTAAGAAAAACAAAAAAATGCAAAAGCAGTTGAGGAATGGAAAACTTGCATAAAATTCAATACTATGCCGGTGCGTGGTATCTATGTATGAGAAATAATTAAGCGGGGCCGTTTTTTGCGTAATTTTGCTTTTAAAGAACATAGCATAGAGGGTAAGCGCGAAAACAGAGAACACCACTGCGAAAGCTCGGCCTCAGTTGGACACCCTGAGAGACCCTGACCAACGCCTCCTAGAAATATAATGCCTGAAACGTGAGCCGCGAACGTGCCGCCCTACCCTCAAATTTTATTCTCTCCCTTTAGTACGGAGGCGAACGCCTATGGCGGTCGCCTTCTGCAAACACAGCAATGCTCTCACTGTTTCCTCCGAGCAACTGTAATGTCACGTGACAAAGCGGTGCAGAGGCAAGCGGTCCCACGCGGCGAACGGTCGCAACACACAATAGGAGGCATGGCCTCCAAGATTTTGTGCTGGCAGCAAGCTCTCGATCGAAGAGCGAGCCACGTTTCTCTTGGAGGCGTTGCCCTGACTCACTGCGCGCGCGCGCGCGCGCGCGCGGCGTGTGACGTCGACTCGCGAGTTCCACATGGGTCCACCGTAGATGTTCTGTGGGTCCACTGGCTTAGTCACGTTTTTTCGCGTTCTTTACTGGCGTGGCGGGCACTGCCGGTTCATGTAATCATTACCGTTTGTGTTCTGACACGCAGAATCTTGAGTAACATTTAGGAGCGCTTCGCTTATCGTTGCGTGCGCACTGTTACAGTGGGATTCACTCCGGACGTCCAGAAAGCGAAGCGCTTGGGGCCAACATTAAGCCTACGAGCGGTGAATACCATCGGCGTCAACTGACCACGTTGAAGTATTTATAGTTTTAATTTAACGATGGCTTCTACTGGGTATAACTTGGAGGAATCCAACGCTGATAGGAATGTAGAAATCTGGAAGATCAAGAAACTGATCAAGAGCTTGGAGGCCGCGCGGGGGTGAGTGACATTTTCCCATCGGTGTTTGGCATATGTTAGGGTTAAAGACTAAGCCTAGAGTGTCAGACCGGCATTTTAATGTTGTCATGTGCCGATGATAATTTCTGTGCAGCAATGGCACGAGTATGATCTCATTGATCATCCCACCGAAGGACCAGATCTCCAGAGTGTCGAAAATGTTGGCCGATGAGTTCGGAACGGCTTCCAACATCAAGAGCCGGGTGAACCGGCTGTCAGTTCTCGGCGCTATCACGTCTGTACAACACCGGCTCAAGCTCTACACGAAAGGTGAGCGCACTTCCATGCGGTGACCAGTGTTTGATGCATCAATCACTATCCATGCAGTGCCGCCCAATGGATTGGTCATCTACTGCGGTACGATTGTAACCGAGGAGGGCAAAGAGAAAAAGGTTAACATCGACTTCGAGCCGTTCAAGCCAATTAACACGTCACTGTATCTGTGCGATAATAAATTTCACACAGAGGCCCTGTCTGCATTGCTTGCGGATGATAACAAGTTCGGCTTCATTGTGATGGATGGCAACGGAGCCCTGTTTGGGACCCTTCAAGGCAACACGCGAGAAGTGCTGCACAAGTTCACGGTAGATTTGCCGAAAAAGCACGGACGTGGAGGTCAGTCTGCTCTGCGATTCGCTCGACTACGTATGGAAAAGAGGCATAACTACGTGCGCAAAGTAGCCGAAGTGGCCACAACGCTTTACATAAGCAATGATAGACCAAACATTGCCGGCCTCATTTTGGCTGGTTCTGCCGACTTTAAGACTGAGTTAAGCCAATCGGATATGTTTGACCCTAGATTGCAGGTCAAGGTGCTCAAGCTTGTTGACGTGTCTTACGGTGGCGAAAATGGCTTCAACCAGGCCATTGAGCTGTCGGCTGAAGTGCTGTCTAATGTGAAGTTCATTCAGGAGAAAAAACTTATTGGCCGATACTTCGATGAAATCTCTCAGGACACTGGCAAGTATTGTTTTGGTGTAGAAGACACACTGAAAGCACTTGAGATGGGCTCTGTTGAGATCCTGATTGCATGGGAAAATCTTGACATTGTGCGCTATGTGCTTAAGAACCACACAAGTGATGAAGAGAAGATACTGCACCTGACCCCCGAGCAAGAGAAAGACAAGACCCATTTCCTGGATCGAGAAACTGGTGTGGAGCTGGAGCTTGTAGAGTCAATGGCACTGCTAGAATGGCTGGCAAATAACTACAAGAATTTTGGTGAGTACTGATAGCGTGTGGGTAATAGCCCTTGCTTATCAATTCTTTTTTCCGTAACAGGTGCCACACTAGAGATCATCACAGACAAGTCTCAGGAGGGCTCACAGTTTGTCAAGGGTTTCGGTGGCATAGGAGGCATCTTGCGCTACCGTGTGGACTTCCAGTCTCTCGAGGTGAATGACCTTGTAGACGACTTTGATTTAGATGACCTGTAAACGCCCATTAGCAGCTCCTTTTGCTCTGTGGTTTGTCGCTGCGGTGCACTGGGAGCTTCCCATTGTTAACAACGCACACATGGCTAACCGCCTGGCCTTCCGTCTGCCCGGGGTGTGCTGCACTGTGGGCCACAAGCGTGAGCAACATTGCAGAAGACAACTCTTGCTACTTTGTCCTTCCCAATTTCTTGTGGCCAGACAGCATGCCCTTCCCTTCATTTGAAGACTGTTTGTGATGGGAGATGATTCCTAGATGAATTGCTATCGAAGCAGAGCTGCCTCTGCTGCCTTTCCTGCACAAGTTGACAACTTTTTTTTGTCACTTTAAAGTGTAGTTGTGGGTCTGGGATGAACAAGATATGTGCCTTTTGGCAGTGAGGCAAGCGGTAAAATGAAATGCCCATGCCAGAAACTTTATTAGAATTTGTATTTTTTACAAATGGTTTGAATGTGTACAAATGGTTTTTTAATGGTGTGTGGCTGTGTCTGTAAAATGGTTCTAAGTTTCTCTAGGCTTGTGGCTGTGGTTATTGCCATTGTATTCTTTATAAGTCACCAATTTTATTGACAAGACCGTTGTTAGCAAGAAAGAGTTTCCAAGTGGACAGGGTATGCACACACCTTGTATGATCCTGGGAGCTATGCAAGAATATAGGCTACTGTCTGTTTTCTCTCATTCTGGCAGCCTAATTTGGTGCAGTGCTTGTTAAACATGTTTGCCCTGCTTTTTTTTTTTTTATTGCCTCTTTAAGAGGTGGTGTTGGTATGTGTGAAGTGGTGTGTAAATATATATATGTGTAAGTTGGTTTATAGGAATTCCTTTGACCTACCTGGCTCTACTTGTATTGTTCTGTGCGGGATGCTGAAATGAATTGTAAGGAGGCATCGACTACAATGTGACATCTGTGGTGCACGTAAATGCAATACCCCCGCATGATGACACTAAATTTTTGTTCAATCAAAGCCAGGAAGGCTTAAGTAACAAGTTTTTTTCTTTTGATGATTGGCCTTTGTTAGAGGTAGTTGAAGACAATTGATGTACCTCGTCACTTTCAGTCAACATTGTCCTGAGCACATAGCTATGAAGGCATACAGAAGAAACATTCTACACATCTTCTGCATGGCTTCAATGCATGTTCAGTAAATTTTTTCTTTGTATATATGGCTGGATGAGATAACTTCGCAATTTTGTAAATCACTGACGCAGGAGGAAAGTCGGTACCAGCACTAATTTTTTCATGCCAAGGATCCATTGATTGCCCTGATGCTTTGAGCCTGGTAGCGGTGCAAGAAGGCTTTATTATTGCAGAAAAATTATTTGTTCATTGTTGTAGGCACCAAATTGTGAGGGGAGATTTGTCTGCTCAGTGAAGTGCTACTCACCGTATGATGTGAATGCATATTTAATGGTGCCCATATTAAGTTGCTGCTGACCCGCAGGGCGCGGGTTCGAATCCCGGCTGCGGCGGCTGCATTCCCGATGGAGGCGGAAATGTTGTAGGCCCGTGTACTCAGATTTGGGTGCACGTTAAAGAACCCCAGGTGGTCTAAATTTCCGGAGCCCTCCACTACGGCGCCTCTCATAATGATATAGTGGTTTTGGGATGTTAAACCCCACATATCAATCAATCATATTAAGTTGTCTTAGGGTAATGTATCCTTAATTCGCTGAGCACTGTGTGCATCAGAGCAAAATCATGTTAAAAACATGCATTTTTTGCCATTTTGGCCCAAATAATTTGTCAGTCCTAGAATGGGACCCAAAATATAGTAAAATGAGATCTGCCAAATTACGTGTGCTGATGATTATCTTTGTTTACACACTGGAATTATGCAATCCTTTCTAAAAGGGCTTCATGATGTTATCTGGACAAAACCATCTCACTTCAATTTTTCTGTAAATTTTTTCTTTGTATATATGGCTGGATGAGATATCTTCGCAATTTTGTAAATCGCTGACGCAGGAGGAAAGTCGGTACCAGCACTAATTTTTTCATGCCAAGGATCCATTGATTGCCCTGATGCTTTGAGCCTGGTAGCGGTGCAAGAAGGCTTTATTGCAGAAAAATTATTTGTTCATTGTTGTAGGCACCAGATTGTGAGGGGAGATTTGTCTGCTCAGTGAAGTGCTACTCGTCCGTATGATGTGAATGCATATTTAATGGTGCCCATATTAAGTTGCTGCTGACCCGCAGGGCGCGGGTTCGAATCCCGGCTGCGGCGGCTGCATTTCCGATGGAGGCGGAAATGTTGTAGGCCCGTGTACTCAGATTTGGGTGCACGTTAAAGAACCTCAGGTGGTCTAAATTTCCGGAGCCCTCCACTACGGCGCCTCTCATAATCATATAGTGGTTTTGGGATGTTAAACCCCACATATCAATCAATCATATTAAGTTGTCTTAGGGTAATGTATCCTTAATTCGCTGAGCACTGTGTGCATCAGAGCAAAATCATGTTAAAAACATGCATTTTTTGCCATTTTGGCCCAAATAATTTGTCAGTCCTAGAATGGGACCCAAAATAAAGTAAAATGAGAAATCTGCCAAATTACGTGTGCTTATGATTATCTTTGTTTACACACTGGAATTATGCAATCCTTTCTAAAAGGGCTTCATGATGTTATCTGGACAAAACCATCTCACTTCAATTTTTCATTCACTGCACAAATATTAGAACATCTGACCAAATTTTGAACAAAGAAGGAGAATAAGAGAAGCATCTCACATTTTCTTTGCCTAGTGATGTCAATCTTGTCATCAATGGCAGCAGGGCTTTGATTGGCAGTATATTAGAAGCTCGCGTAACTAAATCATCATGTCACCAGTACTTCAAAAGGCAGCATTTTGGGGGTGCATATCGACACTCCTAACTACTCCGAAGGACTTGCTCGAGATTCTATTGTGAGTGGTGGCAAATGGGGACGTGCACAAAAGTGCATGCCCTGAACTTCAAAAGCATAGAAGACTGCTAGATGCAAAGGAAAAAGTTAGTCTCGTTGAAGCAGTAGATTTCATTTGACATTGCTGATAGCTCAATCTCAAAATTTCACCCTTGGATGCACAGTTCATTTTCGTTCTTGCCTAGTGGATGAAATGTCCTTTTGGGGAAGTGCGACACTGAAAAAAAATTTTTCCAATATGTAGCCTAAGGCAATAGAATCTTTGTTTGTCATATAGGTTTTTATGCTGATTTCAAATATGTAATCAGTTTTATAGTAACTTGCCTGGTTTTCATTTACCATGATAGAGTGTATTAAGTATAACTCTTTTTGGGCATACTGTTTCTCTATCAATGAACTTTTAAAGTTGAGTTATTAAAAAGACCCTAAAATGGTTTTGGCGATATTGTAAGAACACATTGGGCCGTAAAGCAAGCCCCAAGGGTTATTTAGAGACCTATTTGAGCTTTCTGCGTAAGATGTAGGTCCGTTCGATTCACCACCAATCTGAACCGGTTCACGGCTGTGCACAAGAAGTTCAGAAATCTCGTAACGCGAGTTCATCTGTGCAGGCGCAGCGAGACACCCGAAAAGAATGACCAGGTGTAGACAAGGTGCACGCCTTATTTCTGTTCGCTTAATGTACGCCGTCCAACTAACACTGACCGATGGCAAACTGCACATGAGCACAATTTATGAGAGGCAAACATCTTGGCAGGAGACAATGGAATAGTAGAGGCAGATACAATGCCTAAGTGCTGTGCACGCAGCTGCACCAAGCCAGTAATGTCAGCGTAGGAGGTCCAGGAAAATCATGAACCAGTGCTGCATCACTCCTGCACCTTTTGAAATAAATGGCATAGTTCAGAGGTTGTCATTGCTGTACCTCTGAAATGAATAGCAAGGTGCAGGACCTCATGAACTGGTTCGTGTGGTGCAGGTCAATTGAACGGACCTTGTGTAATTTATTATGTCCGTTTGATTCATCTGCACCAATAGAAACTGGTTCACAGCTCTGTACACAAAGTTCAGAAAAGCGCGAGTTCAGCAATGTGGGCACAGCGTGACCCCTAAAAGTATGGCTATGTGCCGACAAGCTGGAGGCCTTATTTCTGTTCGCATACTTTACACCGTTCAACTAACACTGACTGATGGGAAACCGTACATGCGGCCAGTTTATGAGGTGCAAACATCTTGGCAAAAACTGCCGCGTTAGTAGAGGCGGGTACGGCGCCCTCACCTGATTGCTGCATTGTCTGCTTGGCTGCCCCAAGCAGGCACTGTGAGCATAGCAGGTTCAGGAAAATAGTGAACCACTGTTGCACCTTATGAAATGAATGACTAGGTGCAGCACCTCGTGAACTGGTTCATGTGGTGCAAGCGAATTGAATGGACCTGTTACAACGCTCTAAAGCTGCGAATTGGTGTAGATCGTTGCGACTTGACCAAACGCGTTTTCAATCGCCCATTCACAGAACATGCTCTGGCCACTTGACGTGGCTGCCGATCGGATTGGCCGTCGTGGGTTGTGCAGAGATGCTACCGCTGTGCTAATTGCACCATACTGCGTCAAATTTCCATGCCTGCTGCACCATGCTACATTTCCTCATAATATGGCAAGTCTGCGTCCAACCTGCGCCAAAGGGTGGGCTCTGGCTTACAGAAAATAAACTACTTGAGGTTCTCCTGTTGAAAGTGACATCACGGTGCACCTGCATAAGACACAACCCGAGTTAAGCCGAGCCAAACTGGGCCAAATGTCACTTTGGGGTGCATTTAAAGGGCCCGTAAACCACCCAAAGGTCGAGATTCAGTTGTGGTGGGGAAATTGTGCACGAGTGTACAACGAACACAGCCGTGATAATTTTTCGAAACAGTGCAGTGATAGCAGCGTTAGGCGCGTTTGATTATCGAAACCATGACGATCCCTTCTTTCACACTCCCCTGCGCTATCTTCCATGGTATCCTCTCCCACGCCGCTTTGCCCTCTCGAGATTGTTTCTTGGAATTTGACGCGTCAGCGGGTCGCAGTGCTGCCACATGTAGAATCGTTGATCGCGATGGCATTCTGCACACGATGCGCGCATTTACTTGAAATGCTCGAAAAAATATCGGAAGTGGTTTACGGGCCCTTTAAGACCCAATTTTTCGGACTTGGTCTGAAAAAAGATTCATACCTTTTTATTCTGCTCAAGTAATCAAATCGCCACAGCCGCTTCTGAAATAGCTTCAGTGCCTCCCAGAGTACATTTATCAGGCATTTTGGTGCACACTCAGGATCTCCTGTAAATATATTCAGGACCCGCCGACGTTCATTTGCAAATTTGCGTCGCTTAATGAGCACTGATGATACCAGCGAAGCACAGAATAAACTGCAGCTTTATCGTATGGAGCATGTACAAACGATGACGGTGAATATAAAGGGTGAGGCAGAAAAGAGGAATACTTGTGCGGACCTCCGCGATGCGTGTGCCCACTTAGAAGATGCACCACTGTACGAAAATCTTCAGTCAAACTTACCAATTGCTGCCACACAAGACTGATCTTTCCTATAATTACGTGCAGCACATCACGAACACAGCTTACGATGTTCCTACCTGGGCGCTTTTGTACGCACATGTTTGTCATAAAAGTGTGTTCTTGATGCTCTGTTTCTGATTGCACAGGGGCGCGGAGATGGCAAGCTGCTCTCGTTCGTGAAGGCACCGCGTCTGTGCGGTGCACTTAGCAGATTCCCACAGAAAGGCACTGTAGGCGGTGGCACGTGTGGGTGATTAAAAACTTGCAGTGCGCTAACTGCGCCACATTCAGTAACAAGCAGTTAGCTGAAGAAGCTTATTATAAATTGTCTTACTGGCGCGTTTACTGCATTGCTGCCATCAAATGCCTCTGAGCATTTTGGGTGCTTACCGATTAGATGGGCTTACCCACCTCACTGCGCCGTGATGTTGATCCCTTCGGAGATTTTTTTTTTTTTTTTCCTGCTTCACCCTGTGGCACTTATGCATTGCGGCAAAGCCGACTTTCAGACATTGTAGTGACGTCGAACGATTTTTGAAAGCGCTCGTTTAAGCCTACTTTGCTGTTTCAGACCTGGAGTGTTCGCTAAAAGCGCAACAAATCAGACGCTTTAGAGATTCAGCACCCAAAATTTCAGACATTCCTAAACATAGACAAAAGTCCATAAGGCTTGTGATGCTGTCGCGAATTCGTCCGTATTTGCTAGCATGTCTGAAAAATTTGGCGTCCGAAAAATTGGCAGTCCACTCATCTTTAGTCATGCTGTAATGAAGTGCTATAATTTTAAATTTTATCATTGTCTTTCTCTACATGATACGGTTAGGTTATTTGTGGGTGATGTAATTTGCTTTTCATCTATACTACTGTTATGCTTGAATAGCGTGCAGCACATCACAATATTTTTCATTTGTGTGTCATGATCACAGTATCCAAATAACGGCAGGAAGGGGAAGATGGAAGCTTGCGGTGAAAATCCGTAAACGGGGTTGTCGGGCTGGCATTTTGGTAGGCGGACTTGTCTTTCTCAAGGCTAGAACAGTTCAGTTCCAGCCTTGTCGAAATGTCAACTTGATGCAACCCTTTTGTTTACAGATTTTTTCGTGAATTCAGTATGCCTTAAAATTAATTCAAGCAATATCTGCTCCGAAAGCCAGTTTTGCTGCTCCCAAACGCATTTTTGCCTGCTCTAAAAGCTGTGCCAAAGCAGCCTAAGCTGGTATCATCACTGAGATTGCGCGGAACTAAGATCAGCTAGTAGGGTGGCGGCACCTGTTGGAGCAGATATGAACCACTCCGCGATCTTCGTCTGTTGCCAGACGGCGTGCATGCTGCCGGGTGCACTATGTTATTGATAGCCTCAGAGACTGCGTGCAACCTCATCTCTGAGGTCTAGACTGGTAAAAGCTCAAATGGTCGAGTGCACTCATGAGCTCTGCAATTGCCAGTATGCCTCACGAGTTGAGGAGGCCAGGCAGGGGTGAGAAGGAGGGTATGATATAATTGTCTGTAGTGGCCTTGGTATACGGCGTGTCACTATATTTGTGGTGCGAATGGTTTGGGGATGCTGTAGCCTAAACGCTGACAAAACTTCAGAAAAACGTTTCAGGGTCTCTTTTATGGCTCATATTGCTTCTATTAACTGTAGGCTGAAATAACTATCGTGAAAGTGTGTATTTAAATAAAGAAAATTGCAGTGTCAGAAGAGTCAATTGCTTAATTTCACTCGTCAAATGTTCAGGAATATGTGTCAAAAATTTCATCTTTATCTGGCCATCAGAAGTACCAAAAATCATCGCATCCAAACTCTAGGAGTTTCGTCCTGGACTGCATCCCGTGAAAAACTCATTTTAAATGTAGAAATGGAAGCTCATCTGTATGGCATTGATGTGTTTTTTCAAATTTCTTCTATTATGAGAACTTAGAAATCGTGGTTATTTTGAGCATGTGCCTTTTGTGAACTCGTGCGAAATGCAGTGGGAAGCAGCCGGAGGAGACTAGACGATCTCTTTTTAGTTTTTTATAGCCTCTTTGTGCTCTTTAAAGAGGACTTTAGCCTACTTACACTAAAATCTTGCCTTTTTTTTTTTTTTGTCATGAAAGTAGACACTAATCTTGTGAAAACAATTAAAAACAAAGATGTAATTTTTGAAAAAAAGAAATTGCGTTTTTACCTTAAATCATTGCCCCACACACACTCACGCACACTTTTTCCTTTTTTCTTTTTGATTGTATGTATAACAGAAAAAGATATTTGTACTCTGCCCCCCCCCCCAATGAATCGTGGTGAACATGCTTTAGTGCACAGTTTGTGCTGCTATTGTTGCCTCTGTATGCTGCTGCAGTTTTTAAAGGGGCCCTGCAACACTTTTGGGACAGCCTAATTTTGCACCGGAACACGTGTAGCGATGATTACCAAGATGAATGCAACAAGAATGATGGAAATTGGTGCACGGAAAGTGAAGGTATGAGTCCTCAAAGTTCAAAACTCAAGCAGATGATGATGAGAAACGTTCTCTTCTGCACATCACTTGCCTGCTGACGTCAAAGACTGCTTCCAATCATAGCGCACACCTCGTAAAGACATTCCATTAATGCCACCTCATGGTGGCCATCACACAATACCTCGCTACCACTCTTTTTGACAGCGTTTCAGCATGTTTACTACGAACCACATGCATCGGGTAGAAGACGCTCCCACAGTTGCACTGTGTAAGATACACACCTACGCTTTAATCGGGGTCACTTCTCGGCTTGCATGCAAGACGCATTCTATGGCAGCGTCTGCGCCCACCGCCGGTCACATTTTTGGCTCTCTAAAAATGCGGCATGCATTTCTACTTTTAGTTGCTGGCGTACCATAGCATCGTTCGCAGGCTAAGTGTTGTGTTCACTGTTTTGAAAATACATCATTTAGAAGCGGGAATGGTTTCTTTCTGAGAAAGTATAAGAGAAGTTTATGCTGCTTTTAGCATTCACTCGTATGGCCTAGCGACCGTCATATGAATATTGCATGCTATTTATTGCGTCAAGCCAATCAAAAGCGAACGGTGTTTGTCGTTGTTAGCCGGTGTGTGTTGCCGTAGTCTGAAATCTAGGTAGTTTGTCCTGTGAATTTGAATTAAAATTATAGCGTCAATTTTGGCATTGCCATGTGCGTAACGATATTGGCGTGTTCCTCAGCACCAGTAGAACCTATGAAAAATACATGCTCAAATAGTGTCGCAGGGCCCTTTTAAAGGATATGCATTAACCAAACTAAATTCTAAATATTGTCTCACTATAGCAAGGTAAAATAAAAAAATGCATGACTGACTTGTATCGCAGAGCCTCTTTTAAGTCTTCTTGCACTTGCCGGTTTTTTCACATCTCTGTTAATCTCAGTTCATGCTTTGCATATTTAGACAAAGGTGCTCTTCCAAATTTTTTTATGCCTTCTATGGATTTTTTTTTTCATAACTGTGAGAGCTTGTTTTCCTGCTAAACCAGCAAAGCTGGTTGTCCATACAATAGTGTTGGAAGAATTGCAGACTGTACAACTGTAGTTTGCTTGTATTATTGAAATGTAGGCATAACTCTTGCGAAAACCTTGCACAAAAAAGACACCCCACTTTGAGTAGCTCCAAATGGGTCATCTGAACGAAAGCATTGCTATAAGTGCGGAGATACTGTGTGTTTCTGTGGAATATGAGGGGATAGTCTTGTGCAATCTTAGCCGTTTTGAGCGCATTCAAATGTCGGCAAAAGTGCGCAATTTTGTATGTTGAGTTTGCAAATTGCCATTCTTAGTATGGTCAGTAAGTGAGTCAGTAACATGAAAGCGCTGATATCAAGTTCTTGCTGATAAGAAGTCCTCTGGGACCCATATTAGATTTTAGAACTATTGCAGGTTGCTGCAATGGCTTTTATATGCAGTTACAAAGGCAGAAAATGTATTTTTTTTTCCTGTGGCATAATACTACACATAGGCATTAAAGATGTTGCACAAGCCCTGAATGGTTGGCTTGTGGCTGGGACTGAGGAGACAGTGTTGTCTCCCACAAAGTAAATGAACTCAACTAACTGCTATGTACTGATAGAGACAAATAAAATATAAACGTGGGAGAGCAAATCTGACTGTGCTGTTGACAACATCTTGCTTCAGGCAGAGAATACGAAGATGAGATGGAATGGAAGCATGTACTGAGCTTGTCGGCAGGCGTTTCCTGTCCTACAGTGTGGCAGCAATGGCTTCTTGAGGTCTGGTTTTGTGGTTGGCAACCACCGCTGGCATCATGTGCCTGTTTTTAATTTAAAAATATCCACGCATCTCCACAAAGCGAATCATAACAAATGGGTAAAGCTCTGGGTATCGTATCTGTAAGTAACTATACATTACCCTAGCGCTGCCCGACATAGTGTAAACTGAGTGACAAAGTATATACAAATGAAAGTTGACTTGCCTTCCGGTCTTGGGCAATTTGAGGAGGATTTAGTAAATTGCTCGAGTGGAGGATATGCATTGAAAGAATCCAAGAACTCGCCATCTTACAGGTGGCAAGATACCATATTATTGGGGTAAGTTGTAGGTTTCAGTGAGGAGCCTCAACACATTTTCCATTGTGGCGAAAATGCTGTAAGCCCGTATGCCCAGATTTGGGTCAACGTTAAAGAACCCCAGGTAGTCGAAATTTCCGGAGCCCTCCACTACGGCGCCTGTCATAATCATTAATATCATTAAACCCTTAATATCAATCAATGACTGAGAAGCCTCAACATGTAGGCGCATTTTAGTAGAGATAAACTCGTCAACAGTCATTTTTACAAGTTATTTTCGCAGGCAACAGCGATCTCTTACCATAGAAGAGCAGCAGAAACAGTGACATTTGGGAAAAATTTTTCCTCCGAAATCTGTACAACGCATGCGCAGATAAACCAAGCAAGCTAATCTAAGCGAACCACCTATAGGCTAGAAACACATTATTTTCTGGGGAGATAAACTGAAGCTGCACTAACACATTTGTCTGGATATGGAATGGCTCATCTCCCGTTCACGCTGCGTCTTAGCCTTACCTAAAATTGTCACCTTAACAAAGAGGGGCGACAACCACATAACTCGCAATGCAATGGCAAGTTACCACCAGTGCCCAAGGATAGAAGATTTTCATGCTCCCCCAGCCGACCATTGATACATCGACCGGGTTATCCAACGTAAAACTTGTCGCGAAAGGATGCCATACACCACACGCATCCTGCATATCGTGCCGAGCTGCACAACCCCCTTTCAAAGACCCGCGAGTTTGCTGAGTGCAGAACAGACCAGGTTGACATCGATCCTGGCCGAAACTGTCTTCCATTTGGGTGAAATGCCGTACAGGTGTGAACATAAGCGTGCAGACCATGAGATAGCGTGGCTGATAGCATCGACGCGCTTATCTAGCGACGAGACTCCTGCTGCGGTGCGCATGCGCGACCCGTCGTATCGGTTGGCCTCTCGTGCCGCTCCGACGCGCACGTAGCCGAAACAAGAACTGGGGTGTCGCTGTCATTGCTCCATCAATATTGTGCCGTTTTTTTTTTCTCTTTACGTAGCGGCTGCCATGGCGCCAGTTCCAGCGCCGGGCTCGCGTCGTTATTTATGCCGGTTTATTAGCATAACTAAGCGTAGCCAGCCTCGCAAAACCTTTCTGAAGCCAACGCAAAAAAAAAAAAAATTAAGTTTTCTCAGCTCAGCTTGCCTTTGTTGCGTTAGGCCAAGTTGAACTTACATGAGCCTAGTTATGATTAAACGAGCGCAATAAACACGAAGACATAGTTAAAATATTTAAGGCTACTTAGCTTTATTTTAACCTAATGAGACGACTTGGTGAGTAGTAATTAGTATCTAACTCGGTGGATTTTCTGATCTCATAGAAATTAAACTATTTTGTTTTATTACAACTTGTTTAATTACACCTAGGTAGAATCAGACTATCTTGATGATGCCATGATGAGCCACACTTCTCATCAGCGTCTCATCACTCCTGTTCAGCATATGGGCAGTTGTCTGTATGTACAGGGATTCCGCGTGTAAGCATGATGCTAGCTTCATTTTAAAAGCGAAGCCTTTCTTAGCGAACTTCGGCGACATTGAGCGTATCTATCTCGCCGCCTACGACTTTTAGCTCTCCTGGCCGTTTCGATAATGGTACCGAAAGCAAAATTAGTATGGCATAACATGACAGTATGACGAACATAAGTGACTAGCCATAACATGAAAATCATGACATGAATGTCATGATTTACATTTCATAGTCTTGCTGCTCTGCGGAGGTTTCGTTCACATGACATATTGCTAAACTGGCTTGGTATGACATGACTGCATGGCGAACGTAAGTGACAAACCCTAACGTGGAAATCATGAGATGCGTGTCATGTAAAAACATGACTACAGTGCACGCCCATGATGCGCTCGCGGCCGTTTCGATACCTTCACATATACCAAATTTGGTATCACGTGACGTGAATGGAAGACGAAGGTAAATGACAAGTCCAAACATGATAATCAAGACTTGCGTGCCATTTAAAACATGACCACATGCTACGCTCATAGCGTGCTCGCGGTCGTTTCGCTAGCTTCACATATACCAAATTTGGCATCACGTGACGAGAATAGACGACGAAGCTTGCCACTCTGCGCGTGACCTTCAAAACGTTGCTGTCGCGTTCATTGCTTGGCCAGCGCCTTCTAAAAAAACTATGCATGGAACGTCGCTCTCTTTTCAATTGGGAGCTTCCTGCCAGCACAAAAGCTCGGATGCCATGCCTCCTGCCGCGTGTTGCGACCTTCGGCCGTGTGCGACTTCTCGCCTCCGTACCACTCAGTCACATGACATTACCGTACCGCTCTGTCAAGTGACATGAGTAATTGAGAACAACTTTATTATGGTCCAGTGCAGACGCTGAGGTTGCCACGCGTCAACCGGCTACTCCCACGTGGGGACCGGCAGGTCTAGCCTGACGGCCCTGTCGCGGGCACACTGGACGGCCAGGATTTGGTCCTGAAGTTCTGGGCTGTGCAGAAGTGCATCCCACTCGGGTTTGCTATAAGTCGGTCCAAGCGACCCGCACTCCCAGAGCATGTGTGCTAATGTAGCAGTCTGCCCGCAGGCGGCATCGGGGAATTTGTGAGAATAAATTGCGTTAGGTATGCTAACGACGGGTAAGAATTGGTTTGGAGTAAGCGCAACGAGGCGGCTTGTGCTCTATTGAGTTTTGAATGTGGCATTGGAAATGCCCGCCTCGCCATGTAGTAATACTTCGTGATTTCGTTGTGTGCAGTAGGTGTGTCTTTATGTCCCACGTCGTCGGCACTGGAGCCGTCGCCCCGGTCGAGAGCAGCGCGGTCAGTAAGCGCGCGCGCTGCTGTGTGGGCCGACTCGTTCGGGTTCAGTGCAACGCCGTTTACGGAGCCGACATGCGCGGGGAACCAATGTAAGGTGTGAGGGACAATCGTATCGCTGGTGGAGCTGCTCAAGATCCTGGCTGCCTGTGTTTATATGCGGCCCTTTTGAAAGGCTTTAACTGCGGTTTTGGAGTCGCTGTACACCTCTTCGCACTGATCATTTAGCAGAGCGAGTGCGCTGGCCACTTGTTCGGCCACCTGGGGGTTCGTGGTGCGTACCGTGGCGCAGTTCGTAGTCGAGCCCATCTGGTCCACGACCACCACTGCGAACTTTTTGCCGTCTCGATATGCTGCAGCGTCAACGAAACTTGCATTTATGCCACCTTTCCCCAGTTGTTTCAGCAGAGCCGTCGCCCTTGCCCGACGACGTCCCTCGTTGTGTACAGGGTGAGTGTTGCGGGGTATTGGGGCAACAATGACGTTTTCCTGTATATGCTTTGATATACGCACGCTATTTGTTTCCAGCTCTATAGGGTTAAAACCTAGCTGGCCAAGTATGCGCCGACCAGCCGTCGTAGTGGACAAGCGAGCCAGCCGCGAGCGTTGCTGCGCTTCCGCTATCTCGGCAGCAGAGTTGTGAACACCGAGCGCGAGCAAGTTCTCGGTGTGTGTGCGTACGGGAAGCCCCAGTGCTTTCTTGACGATCTTTCTGATAATCACGTCGAGCTTGTCCCACTCCGACCTAAGCCAGTTGTGCATGCCAACGGTGTAGGTAAAGTGGCAGAGCACAAACGCATTGATGAGCGTTAACAAATTGTCTTCCTTAAGGTCTCTATGTCTCCCGGAGACTCTTTTGACGAGTCGAAAAGCGTTGTCAGTCTTGGCGACAATCTTCCGCAGAGCGGTGCCGCTGCCACCCTTCGCTTCAATAAACATGCCGAGGATCCGGATGGTGTCTACCCTCGGGATTTCCTCCTCGTGTAAATGTGTATATCGCTTTCTTCGACGGGTTTCCATCCCTTAGGTCGGCCACCTCGTTCTTTTCTATAGAGCAGGAGCTCCGACTTGGCGGGTGAGCATCTGGGTCCCGTTTGGCGCAAGTACGATTCCACCTCGGCGACTGCTTCTTGAAGGGCAACTTGCACCCTGCCTTCGCTGCTGCCAACGCACCAGATTGTGATGTCGTCGGCGTAGATGGTATGCTTGATGCCGTCCACGCTAGCCAGTCTTTTCGGCAGTCCGATCATGCAGAGATTGAACAGCACCGGAGAAATCACAGACCCCTGGGGCGTGCCTCGATGTCGAAGTGGTACGTCTTCAGAGAAGTTCCCGATGCGCAGCCTCGCTTTTCTTCCAGACAAGAAGGACTTGATGTAGTTGTACAGCCTGGGCCCAAGCTCGAGTTTCGCCACAGTCTCCAAGACGAATTCGTGCTTGATGTTGTCAAAGGCCTTCTTTAGGTCTAGGCCAAGAAGAGCCTTTGTATCTCTATAGTATCCATCAAGAACTTGGTGCTTAATGAGCAGCATGGCATCCTGCGTTGAAAGGCTGGTACGAAACCCGATCATATTGTGCGTATAAATCTCATTTTCCTCCAGGTAGTCGTTAAGTCTGTTGAGAATAGCGTGCTCTGCCACCTTACCCACGCACGACGTGAGGGAGATGGGGCGAAGATTCTCAACGCTAGGAGACTTTCCTGGCTTGGGAATCAGTACGGTGTCAGCTAGCTTTCATTCCTCAGGAACACTTCCCGTTTTCCATGCTTCATTGATGAAACCAGTTAGACGTTCTATGGATGCGTCGTCGAGGTTTCTGAGGGCTCTGTTCGTGATCCCGTCTGGCCCTGGTGCCGACTTGCGATTGAGCATTTGTATCACTCTCCTGATTTCAGCCTCTGAAAAGTCTTCGTCTAGTTCAGGTAGAGGAGGCCCGCCATACTCTGGGGACACGCCGTCTTCGTCCTCTCGTTCGACCTGCAGGTACTTGGAAACTAATCGGGTAACGAGTTCGTCGACCCCCTGTTCTTTGGTGGCTTCGTGAAGGGCACAGGCTGAAGTGTGTCTCTAGTTGGTTCTAGTGCTGTGCTCGTCCAAGAGGTACTTCAGAAGGTGCCAGGACTTGCCATTTCTGATTTGACCGTCGACGGAGTCGCACAGCTCATCCCACTGCTGTTTGCACAGTGTGTCGCAATGTTGTTCGATTTCTTTGTTCAACTTTGATATCCTTTGCCGCAGCCTACGGTTGTGCCTCTGCTTCTTCCATCGAGAAACTAGAGCTGTCTTGGCTTCGAGCAGGTGGGCAAGCCTACTGTCCGTCTTCTCCACATTTAAAGCTGTCTTTATCTTCTTGGTGGCAGCAGTGGTGTCTCTGCAAATGCCCTCACACCATTCCTCGAAATTGCCAGGAGCACTGGCCCTTGTACCGTGAATGCTGCGAAAAAGATCCCAGTCAACCACCGTGAACTCTCGGACTCTGCTACGGTCCGCTATAATAGAAGTTTGCAGAATGTAGTGGTCGCTGCCAAAATCCATGGCGGTGTTGGCCCATGTACTCTTTTCGACATTCTTGATGAAAGTGAGGTCTGGCGTCGTGTCTCTGGTCGCAGAGTTGCCTATCCGCGTAGGAAAAGCCTGATCAGTGATTAAGGTAAGGTCTAGTTCGGTGGCGTCCTGTCAGAGGTCACGACCTTTTCTAGTCTCATACACGTATCCCCATAAGCCATGTGGGGCATTGAAGTCACCTACTATGACAAGGGGTCGAGGACCACCTAGTTCAACTGCCCTCTCGAGCAACGTCTTGAACTGCTGACGCCTGTCACTGTGTCACAAAAACACTGTTTTTCCGCTGATTGCGCCGTGGTGTGTCAAGTAGGATCTCTACCATTACATATTCGATATTGCATCTGGCCATCTTCAGGTTGTGGGAGACGTGTCTCAGATTTTTACTTATTAGTGTGCAGACACCTCGTCCTCCTGACTGGCCAGAGACTGCCCGGTAACCAGAAAGGGACGCTGTAGAGACTAAGGTCTCTTGAAGGGCTATAATTTGAGGTTTTCTTTGTTATTGTTTTAAAGTACTGCTGCAGGAGTGCTCTTTTACCAGCTTACCCACTGCAGTTCCATTACCAAATACAGACAGTGTCTTTATCGTTATCCATTATGGATTCTACTTTGATCACCGCCCTGGGGGGTCAGTGTGGCTCGAAAAATCTGTTCCCCTTCGTAATTAACTCCTGGGCTATCGTCGTGTACGGGAATGGCCACTTCCACGTTGCCAGGCGACGCACCCTGTGGCGCAGATGTCACAAAACGAGCGCTCAAAAAGGGCGCGCCGCCAAATTCTCGCGACGAAACGCCAGAAGGATGCCTCGAGGTCAACGATAAAAAAAACAAGAATCCAAAACTCTCCGGGCGCGCGTCCCTCTCCCCTCGGAAGCGTGGGTTCACCGACGAACCTGCTCTCATCAACGCCCGAGAAAGCCCTGGAACGTTCTCGATGGAAAGGGGCGTGGTGATGCAGCGTTGCGTCATCCGTCGCGGACGGCCCTCGTACCGTCTTACCCTTTCCCCAGCCTTCGCTGCGTATCGCGCCGACGAAATGATGAGAACTTTCTGGAATCTCGCGCGGAAAGTATTTAATCGAGCAGCCGAGACGGGAGATCAGGAGAAGAAGGAAGTTAGCGCACGAGTGCGTAGGGTAGCCCGCCGCGTCTGTCGGTGAAGGTTTTGTCCTTAGTGACAAAGCAGGAGAAGAAGAAAGTATGCGCAAGAGTGCGTAGGGTGTTCCACCTTGTGGGCGAAGCCTTTTGTCTTCCGTGACAAAGGAGGAGAAGAAGAGGATTTCCACCTGAGGGGTGAAGACTCGAGCTACAGGCAAGAGTGGGGTCTACCGCTATCAAGCGAAGACGCGTGGCAACAGCTGCGTGTGTGAAGCCGACGTGTTTCCGGCGAAGAAGTTTGGAGCCTGGAGAGCGGTCAATTGAAGACGCGAGGTTTACTGGAAGAGAAACTTCGGAGGCAGCGGAGCGCCAACAACACTGGACTTTGAGTGAGTGATTCTCGGAAGAGTATCATTCAGACTTTTGTTCCAAGAAATTTGGACTGAATAAGTTTTCTAACTCTTTAGTCTTTAGGTATCTTGGTTGTTCGATGCATGCGATGCATTGTAGTGCGTATTGTTGTCTGTGTCCGTTGTTTAGAGTGTGGCTGATTGTACTGTGTAGCACATTGTTTGATTGGTGACATATTGTATTCAACTATTGTCGAGTGTGCATACTTGTGTATCGTTTTGATGTGCCATAACTGAGAATATAATTTTGTTTTGTTTATCAACTCTCGGCTCTGACTTGTTCTTTGGGCCACAGCCGGCGTCCGCTGGCGTGCTAAATAGGACCACTTCTAAATTGTCCACGCTTTCGTGGTGCGGTTCGGGGGGCCGATACTTCGGCCCTTGGAATTAGCCCGGCGATCGCCTCCCGAATTAACGGGACCCGTGACAGCAGATTTAGGCAGTTTGGCGTGATTTTCTAGCGCAATGATGCGCTCGTTCATTTCCCTAAGCCCCTCTACTGGGTCACTGAGTGCAGCCTGCATCTGCCTAACACTCTCCGTGAGGCTAGCTACACTCCCTGCCACCATCTTAATGCTCTCTGTAATTGTAACCAGCGTTTTCTTAATCTCCTCGACTTGAGATTCCGTGTTCTTAAGCTTGCTTACTGCCACTCTGCGTTTGGTTGCCATGGACCCATCTCCAATAGGGGCCGGAACCGGCGTATCGGTGGTTTCGCCTTCAGTATTGCTGCGCATCGTGCTCAGCATTCTTTTAAACTGCGCCATTTCATTTGCCATTTTAGTAAGCGTATCCTTAAGCTCGACGTTTTCCTTTTTCAATCGTAATATCTCCGCGTCTCTAGCATGCTCTGGGGACGGGTAGCATTGCATGGGTTGCTCGCCATCAGTACTACGAACCCTGTCGGCGCAGGTTAGGTTCGCCTTGCCCCTGCTCTGGTCCTCGGTGTCGTGGACTGGCCCGGACAGCTGGAGTCCCCGTGCGTGCCCGCAGACTGCCCTGGGCGAGGGGTCCGGTCTGGTGCTCGGTGCGTCAGTCTTTCCCTGGCCAGGTCAGAGACTGGATCCGGAACGGGAACCGGAGCTGGGACGTGGTCTGGTGCCACCACTGGATTGAGACTGCGTCCTAGACATGGAGCGGGCCCCGCATCTCGAACGGGATCTGAGACGCAACCTGGACGTGGAACGACTCCTGCAGCTGCCTCTGGTTCTGGATCTCCCTCGTGATTTGAATCGGCCTCCAGGAGCCGATGGTCCGGGCTGGCCCTGCTGATGACAGTCGTTGAGCTCGAGGAAGCCATCGACATTGACGGATGGAGACCTCTCCCGAGGGGCGCGGGCCCTCAGGCCTCGTCTGCGCCTGACGACATAGGGTATCTGATATCGGTGCTGGCATTCCCTGGATGAGGTGAGGTGCTTTGTGCCACACAATTTGCATATTGGTTCACAAACATGATCCTCTTCCTGCTAGATAGCTTGTCTGCAAGCCTTGCAGACTGAAGCGCTAGGCGTCGGGCAGACGTCAGAGAGGTGTCCTAGTCGGCCGCAGACATAGAACATAAACTCGCTTCCTGTATAATGTGCACTTGATGAGGGTGCCTCCATTAGAAACATGATTGGGAACCTTGTACCTGTCAAACAACACTATGATGACGCCAGTATTCTTGACTCTTTTTGCTCCGAGGGCCAGTGGATTTCTTGAGTTGACAATATTTCGGTCGATGGCTCCTGGATCATCACTAAGAAAGATCCCATGGATGACTCCCTTGCAGGTAGCATGCGGAGCAGCCACATATGCACTGATTTCGTGGCGCTGTCCGGCCACCGTAATAGCTTCAACGTTAACGTAGCGCTTAACACTCTCTTTGCTCGAAGTACTGGCGACCATAATATTTTACAGGTGATTAGGGCACATTGTGTCCGTGTTTCTCTCACCCGGACCGAGCCCCGCCGCACTCCATAAGGCCTCTACCACAACCGACGCGCCAGACTTGCTAATACACAGACCGCCTCTCGGCCTCACGATGACCTTAGTTTCTTCACATGGCATCGGTGCCATCTTGCTTCCCCATATAAGGTTTTTCTTGCCATCTCTGAAGCTGTGATGGCCGGGCGTAGGTTCTTGAGCGTTCATCTTAGACGCCGGCGTTCCGGCGCCAGCAGCTCTACTGGCTTTCCTCACTTCCGATCGTCTTTTAGTCACCGTAATCCATCCGGAATCCTTGTTATTCTCTTCAGCGTCCCCCGGGGTCTTCGATGATTCATCTTCCATCTCTTAATGTGACGAGAACAAGTCCTTTTTCTGTTCGAGACGCGGTGCCTGTGCACCACGCAGAACGCGGTGCGGCCGGGCCGAATGACGGCGTCTGTAGCTGCACACTCAGCGTCGTCGTCACGAAAGTCACTTATTAATGTACAAATAGTCCGCCCACCGGTGCGATTCTTGTGTCCACAGCGTCCCGATGATCTTAGAAGTCCGTTGCGACCCAATTTCGGGTGAATGCGGCCTCACATAACACCAAGAAGCGGAGCAATTACTGGAGCCAATCGCAACTTGTCCGACCTGCACGGCGCCATCACCAACCTCCTGTCACGTGACATCATAGCTGCTAGGAGGCAACTGTGAGAGAATTGCTGTGTTCGCAAGGGGCGGCCGCCAAAGGCGTTCGCCTTCGTACCGGAGGAGGAAAGTAAAATCCGAGGGTAGGGCGGCACGTTTGCGGCTCGCCTTCTAGGCATAAATTTTTCTAGGAGCCATTGTCTTGGCCTTTGCGGCAACGCTGCGACTTTTTTCCTATTTGCCACACACGCCCCGATTATTTTGAGCGCGGGCAGCAAGTGTGTTCACTTATACTATCAGCACCTCATTAATTTTTTTTCCACTCGACGGTTTGTTTTATGTGCACAGAGTTTTCCAAGCAGACGTGACAGTCATGAAATTTGCTTTTAATCATCACGGAAAACCTGAAAAAGCCAGGGAATTTGAAAAAAGAAAAAACAATGGTTGACACCCTGAATGAGTACTTGCTGACAGAATATGACCCCCTGAAGGGGCCCTGTAACACTTTTCAAACGTGGTTAAAAAAATGCTGCCAAAGGATTATAGTTGAAACTCCTGTGAACATGTCGCATAAGCATCAAAGCACGGTACACATCATGGAATTTAATATTAAATTTCAAAGTATGCTAGAAACCGCTCGCGCTTTTTTTCGACTAGTGCCATATGCCTGAAATTAACTGTGGGACACAGTTAAAAGGATAGTTTCCCCAAATTAACTTGAGGGGTCTCGGCCACTGCGATGGTTCAGCGACCATGAGAATGATGGTAGTACATGTCTTCGTGCTTCCGGGCTTCGACCGCACTTGGCTCATTCCAAGTGAAACGTCGCAGTCCGAAATTGGACCATGAGCGATTATACTGAAAAAAAATTCTAATTGGGGGCGCCCCCCCCCCCACTGAGAAAATATGGGGGAAGGCTGAGCCCCCCACGAACAAGTGAAGCGTAGCTTTCCATCACAACTGTAATTACTCAATTATGTTCCTACGGGAGAATGAAAGATGACTATGTGAGAGTGATTTTAGTGAAGTAATTTTGTTCAAAAAAATTTCGCGGTCATGGGACCACCCTTCAACAGAACCACTGAAAAGGAAAAGTTAGGCGGGAATAAATTATGCGTGTGCAACCTTCAGACTGGGTATGACGATACATTTGGTTTTAAAGCATTACGTTGTCATTGTTCTTTCACGTGACGTCACAACTAAAACCATACATTACTTCTACGGCCTAAATATGCTTAGCAAGGAAGCAAGAAATCACGCGAATTCAAACATTTTTTTGTGAAAACTGCGGCAACGTTCCAGCCGCAATACCTTTTTTTTCTTTTTTACCAGTTGACGTACTGTTTGGTTTGAGAAAACTTCATTCTGAAAGTCCAAAGGCGTGCGCCACACGGCGGGCCGCTTTGGACAGTAAGACCGAGACCTATTGCGCCGCATCGTGGGCCCCGGTCTGGACAGCCAAAGTTATGATGTTATGTCCGGACTCCGCAGAGTGGAGTCCCACTTTCTGGAAGATGCTGCATCGGTGCCGCGTGCCGAAGGACACTCCCAGAGCATGTGGTGTAAGGTGGCTGAACCGCCACATTCTGTACACGATTCCTCCGTCTTTTCGTCGTCGTTATACGCGAGGACGGAGGGATTACCAACCTATTGAGATTGGTAGTCCCTCAGTGCATGTTTTCCGTACGAGCCGGCAACCATTTAAGGCTATAGGTTGTAAGCGACTTCTCACCGAGTAGGTTTTTGGCCTCTTTGCACACAGCTCCAACACTGAAGGCACGAATGGGAGCTCTAGAATCGCTAAATATATGTTCATGACGCTGATCTTAAAGAGCCAAGCCAATGACAACCTGCTCAGCTGCATTGGCAGTTTTGGCGCATACCGGCACCGAATTAAGGTAACCCCTTTGTGGTTGATTGTCACTACCGTGAATCGGTCTCTCTGGTCGTCATATGGCGCCACGTCTACGAAACAGGCACCCCCGTCGAGATCCGCCACTTGGCGGAGAAGGGCCCGAGCGCGCGCTCTCTTCCATCCAACATTTCGTTGGGAATGCATGTTCCGCAGGGCAGGCGAGACAATGATGTCCTACTTCTGATCCCTCGTCAACACTTGGTACAGAGCCTAAACCTGAGCTGGTGGAATACCCATATCCGCGGCAATCATCCTCCCCGCTTTTGAGCCAGACAGCCTGATTACCTGTGTTCTTTCTTGCACTTCCGCGATTTCTTCCAATGTATTATGAATTCCCAACTGCAGGAGACGATCGGTGTGCGTGTAGTTGGGGAGCCCAAGGGCATTCCTTACCACTCTCCTTATCATTGCATTAAGCTTGTCCCTTTCCGGTCTCTTGCAAAGATACATTGCTGCCAAATATACAATATGACACAGCAGAAAAGCATGTATAGGCCTCACCAAGTTGTCCTCTGATAGTCCTGCCCTTCCATTAGCCACCCGCCTTATGAGCCTAATAACACTGTCTTCTTTGCTAAGTCTTTGAATTGTAACGTTATTGGTGCCTGTTGCTTCTAGCGCCATACCTAAGATCCGAATGGAAGCGACTTTGGGGATTGATCGTCCACTTTTGGTACGTAGGTGGATGTCTGTCTCTAGGGGCAGCACCCAGCCTCGCGGTCGACGGCCCTTTTTGACCGGGTTATAGAGGAGAAGCTCAGACTTTTCCGGAGGGTAGGAAAGGCCTGTGTCCTCCAGAGAACTCTCGGTAGTGTCGATGGCCTCTTGCAGGGCAGCCTTTACAGTGCCATCACTTCCTCCTCTACACCAAATGGTGATATCATCGGCATAAATTGTGTGACCATGACATCTGAAATTCCAGAAAGCTGCCTCGAGAGACCAGCCATGACGATGTAAGAAGTAAGGATGATAGAACAGATCCCTGCTAGGTGCCCCTATTTCCAAGCACTTGCACGTGCGATTCTAGATCTCCACATTTAGAAATGGCTTTTCGACCACTCAAGAAGAATCTGACAAACGCATAAAATGAGGAGCCTAGGTTGAG
Organism: Rhipicephalus microplus; assembly: GCF_043290135.1. Classification (NCBI taxonomy): domain Eukaryota; kingdom Metazoa; phylum Arthropoda; class Arachnida; order Ixodida; family Ixodidae; genus Rhipicephalus; species Rhipicephalus microplus. The sequence continues at coordinate 75,336,444 of NC_134710.1, forward strand.
ACTAGAGATCGCATCCAAAATAGAATCATGACGGACATTATCAAACGCTTTTTTTTCAGATCCAAGTCTAGGATCACCCTGGTATCTCTGGTATAATTTATCTAAAATTGGAGTCTTAATGATTTTCATGGCATCCTGGGTAGACAGGCCTGGCCCAAAGCCAAAAAAGTAATGAGGAAAAAGATCATTGTGCTCTACGTAATTCGCCATTCGGTTCCGGAGAACGTGTCCTGCTGCCTTTTTTGCGCATGACGTGAGAGCATAGGCGTACCATCCGGGGGGGGGGGGGGACAAGGGGGGTAGGGGCGCGAGCCCCCCCTCCACCGAGAAAATATGGGGGGGCTGAGCACCCCCCCCCCCCCACGAACAAGTGAAGTGTAGCTTTTCATCGTGTTCCTACGGGAGAATGAAATTGTTACGAGGCTACGTTACAACATAGTGAAATTTTGCCGACATTGCCGCTTTGATCATTTTCATATATATATATATATATATATATATATATATATATATATATATATATATATATATATATATATATTGATAAGAAGTATCACTATCCAGAGCCACAAGCGGCCCTCCTCGGGTCCAGTTGGTCACCTGCAACCTGTAAAGCCTCCCCATTCCCCTTTTGAAATGGTCGGCATTGATCTGATGGGACCATTTCCACGCTCCTCAAAAGGTAACCGGTGGATAATTGTATGCGCCGACTACCTGACGCGGTACTGCGAGACGGCTGCCTTATGCTCCGCCACGGCAGACCAGGTTTCGGAGTTCCTGTTGAATTCAGTCATCCTCCGACACGGACCTCCTCGCGTGATAATAAGTGACCGTGGACGACAATTTACCGCTGATATTGTCGAATCATTACTTCATTTGTGTGCTTCCAAGTTCCGACACTCAACTGCGTATCATCCACAAACTAACGGCCTCACCGAGTGCACAAACCGAACGTTGATCAACATGTTGTCAATGTACGTCGCCTCCGACCACAAAAACTGGGATGAAGTTTTACCATTCGTCACGTACGCCTTCAACACGTCGAAACACGAAACGACAGGCTACAGCCCTTTCTATCTGCTCTACGCTCGCTCACCTCGACATACGCTGGACACTATCTTTCCTTTTGTCGTCCATGACGATTTAACAACTGCGGAAACTTTGTGTCGTGCGGAAGAGACACGTCGACTTGCCTGCCTACGTACACTGGCAGCGCAAGAGTCCTCCGAAACTCGCTACGACAGTCAACACAGGCATGTAACCTATGCCCCAGTGATCTAGTGTTGGTGTGGACCCCAATACGCAGACGCGGCTTGAGCCAAAAGCTACTGGCACACTACGCCGGTCGTTTCGTGATACTTCATCGTCTCAGCGAGGTCAACTATGAAATTGCACGTGTCACCACTAGTGACCGACGTTCATGCAAGACAGAGGTGACGCATGTTGCCCGCCTGAAGCCGTTTACACGAAAGATGCAAGAATGACTGACCCAGAGGGCTTCGTCTGAGACCGGAGGAATGATAAGAAGTATCACTATCAGGAAATACGAGGGAAGCGCGGGTAGAGAATGAAGACTACGTTGCCTCCACTGCGATCCCTCTGAGTGGGTACGAGCCATGGCGGTGGAGATCATCGTCATTACACGGTGATCGCGGACTCAGGGCCCATTAAAAAAACCCCATCAATTTACCTTGCCTTGTGTAACAATATATATATATATATATATATATATATATATATATATATATATATATATATATATATATATATATATATATATATATATATATATATATATATATATATATATATATATATATATGTGTGTATGTGTGTGTGTGTGTGTGTGTGTGTGTGTGTGTGTGTGTAGTAACGGGGTTTATTTGCAGAGTAGAACGCAGAAGGCGAAGCATTCAGCAGCGTCCGGCCAAGCGCAGCAAGCACGAGCTCATGCTGATGGCGATGCGCCTGAGGCGCCGAGAAATGCCGCTGAAGCCCCTCTTCTTCACTACAATCGCCCTCCGCAGAAAAAGGTGCCATCCTGGCGGATTAGGGAGAATAAACGACTAATGGGTCATAATATGGCTTGAGGCGAGAGACGTGGACAGTGTCACGGCCGCGGTAGCGTAGGTCTGTGGATGGGATGATGGGCTCCACGATATAGTTGACTAGTGACGTTATCTCTACAACGCGGTATGGCCCGATGTATTTAGGAAGAAGTTTTGCGGAGCGGTCAAGTGCAGTAGCAGGTGCCCGAAGCCATACCAAAGAACCAGGTGGAAAGCTTGGAGCCGAACGGTCCCCAATCAGGCGGGATTGCTGCTACCACTGGTCCTCGGTAGAAAAAGAGCGGGCAAGCTGACGGCATTCTTCAGCATGTCGAGCAGCTTCGGACAGAGTTGTACTTTCGGACTCATACAGTTTATATGGGAGAATAGTGTCTACTGTATTTGAAGGTTCTCGTCCGTACAGAAGAAAGTATGGCGAAAACCCAGTTGTAGCTTGTACGGCAGTATTGTACGCGTAGGTGACGAACGGGAGAACTTGGTCCCAATTTGAATGATCAGAGGCGACGTACATCGACAGCATATTGCCAAGAGTACGGTTGAAGCGCTCCGTCATGCCATTCGTTTGAGGATGGTACGCTGTACTGGTGCGGTGCACGATTCGGCATTCGTTGAGTAATGCCTTTAAGGCGTCAGAAAGGAAGGCACGGCCTCTGTCACTTAAGAGCTCGCGAGGGGCACCATGACGCAAAATGAAACGTTGCAACAGAAACGTTCCAACGTCACGGGCTGTGGCAATCGGCAGCGCGGCTGTTTCGGCATAGCGTGTCAGATGGTCTATCGCAACAATAATCCAGCGATTACCAGCTAGAGTTGATGGTAGTGGTCCGTAAATGTCAATGCCGACGCGATCAAAAGGTCGACTAGGACAAGGAAGAGGTTGTGACGGGTAGACTTGCCCGGGAGGTAACTTTTGTCGTTGGCACTGAGCACACGAGCGAATGAATTTTCGCACGTAGTTATACATGCCACGCCAATAAAATCTGAGTCGAAGCCTAGCGTATGTCTTGAAGAGACCTGCGTGGGCGCACTGTGGGTCTGCGTGAAAAGCTTCGCAGATAGCAGCTCGAAGATGGCGGGGTATCACAAGGAGATACTTGCGACCGTCAGAAAGGTAGTTGCGTCGATAAAGAAGATCATCCCTTAGGCAAAAGTTGCTAGCCTGGCGGTGGAGAGCGCGAGACGGAGAAGGAGTGAGAGGATCAGAAAGAATGCTTATGAGGCCACTGATCCAGGGATCCTTTCGTTGTTCCACGGTCATGTTGCGCAAGGCGGATGACGCAAGTGCAGGCTCGAGGGAAGAAAGGCAAACACCTTCATCTGATATGGGTGATCGAGAAAGGGCGTCGGCGTCCGTGTGCTTACGACCGGATCTGTAAATAACGCGGATGTCGTATTCCTGAAGTTTGAGCGCCCAGCCAGCAAGTCGTCCGGAAGGGTCTTTAAGTGTGGATAGCCAACAAAGGGCGTGGTGGTCAGTGACGACGTCGAATGCGTGACCATACAGGTAGGGGCGAAATTTTCCAAGGGCCCAAATAATAGCTAAACACTCTTTCTCGGTCACGGAGTAGTTAGCCTCAGCTTTCGTCAAAGTCCGGCTTGCGTAGGCGACGACATATTCATCAAACCCTGCCTTTCGTTGCGCGAGCACAGCGCCAAGTCCAACACCGCTGGCATCAGTATGAACCTCCGTGGGAGCGGCAGGATCGTAATGGCGGAGGATGGGTGGTGAAGTTAGCAGGCGGCGTAATTTGGTGAACGCATCGTCGCAGGCTGGTGACCAGGTGGAAAGGTCCTTGTCGCCGCTAAGAAGGTCCGTAAGGGGCGCACATACGGAAGCAAAGTTTCTAATAAAGCGTCGGAAGTATGACGACAAGCCGACAAAACTTCTAAGTTCCTTTAAGTTCTTTGGCTTCGGAAAATCGGCGACTGCTCGAAGCTTGGCGGGGTCGGGAAGTATGCCTTCCCGCGATACGACGTAGCCAAGAATGGTGAGCTGCCGTGCACCAAAACGACACTTCTTGAGGTTGAGTTGAAGGCCGGCGTTGGTGAGGCGTGTGAGGACGTGCTCGAGACGATTTAAATGGGTGTCGAAATCGGTGGAAAAGACAACTACGTCATCGAGGTAGCATAAACATGTGTTCCACTTGAGGCCTCGTAAAATAGTGTCCATCATTCTTTCAAAAGTGGCTGGAGCGTTACAAAGGCCGAAAGGCATAACGGTAAATTCGTATATTCCATCAGGTGTGACAAGTGCTGTTTTCAGTCGGTCAGATGCTTCCATAGGTACTTGCCAGTATCCAGACCGTAAATCCAGCGAAGAGAAGTGTATTCTGTTCCCTGCAAACAGTCATAGGCGTCGTCTATTCACGGTAACGGGTAAACGTCCTTACGGGTGATCTTGTTTAAACGTCGATAGTCCACACAGAACCGAATGGAGCCGTCCTTCTTCTTAAGAAGAACGACCGGTGACGCCCAGAGACTTTTAGAAGGCTGTGCAATACCCCGCTGGAGCATGTCAGCAACCTGGTCGTCAATAACACGGCGCTCCGACGCTGAGACTCGGTAGGGGCGCTGCCGTAGAAACGTATGGCTTCCTGTGTCAATCTTGTGAGATATGTTCGATGTGCGACTGAGGCCAGAAGCGTGGCTGTCAAAAGAAGTACGAAACTTTTGCAGCAGGTTCACCAACTGGCTTCGTTCTGAAGAAGACGTTGCGACATCGATATAGCGGTGGGAAGCGTCAAGGAGTGACTAGTCAACAACAGAGTCAGAAATGAGTGCGCTGAGGTCCGTAGAAAGTAAACTAGATGAAGCGTCAAAAATGTGACGGGCGTCGATCGGATGCACGTGACCAAGACATTCACCACAGAATAAAGGTGAAGGCCCTTCGAGCGTATTGTACACGAGCGTCTTCGTGACGCCATGATGGAGAGTAAGGAGAGCAACGGGCAGTAGAGAACATTTGTGTTGAATGAACTGGGCAGAGGGCGTAAATAGAACATCACCGTCGGAAATAGCGTCACACGACACAGTCACCAGCAGAGAAGAGCGCGGTGGTATGGTGGTGTCGTCGGAAACAGACAGTTTATAATACGGCAGGGAGGCTTCGACGGCGTCAACATCAGGAAGTGCAGATAGCTCAAGTTCAGCGCGACAGCAGTCAATGACGGCATTATTATTCGCAAGGAAGTCCCAGCCGAGTATCATGTCATGGGAACACGAGGGCAGAACTACGAATTCGACGATATACACAATCCCTTCGATGACGACTCGTGTGGTACAGGCTGCGAGAGGTGTTACACTTTGTGCGTTAGCCGTTCTGAGAGAGAGGCCGGATAATGGCGTCAAAACTTTGCGGAGTTTGCGGCACAGGTTGATGGAAAGGACGGATAGAGCGGCTCCGGTGTCGACAAGCACCATGACGACGATACCATCGACTGACACTTCAATGACGTTAGCTGGACAGGGGCGAGGACTTGTGCATGGCGACGGGGACGCAGTTCGTGCCTCTGGAACTGCGGCCGTTAGTTTTCCTGGTCGGTGGGTCCGGAACGGTGACGCATAGGGGAAAGCGAACGTCGACGTGGAGATGAGGAGCGGCAGGTGGGACCGTGTGGACGATCAGAAGGAAAGGAAGAGGAAGGAGGGCTTGATGGCGTAGAAGAAAACTGAGGGTCGAAAGAGGGCATTCGTCGAATGTTCTGAGCAGCCTGGCGACGACGACAATAACGTGCCACGTGGTCAACACCGCCACAAGCAAAACATATCGGACGGCTGTCGTGGGTTCGCCATTGGTCGGAGTAGACTCCGACTTGCGGCTGGGGGCAGAAAACAGCGGCCGAGGTACAGTGCACTAGAGCCGCCTCTAGTGCACTGTAGCCGAGGTGGTATCGGCATAGGCGGCGGTGAATAGGTCGGCGGCGAAAAGGGCGGCGGCGAATACATAGGCGCTGGCTGGAACGCAGGCTGTCGAGGTCGAGCAACGGCCTCGATTGATTGATTTGTGGGGTTTAACGTCCCAAAACCACCATTTGATTATGAGAGACGCCGTAGTGGAGGGCTCCGGAAATTTTGACCACCTGGAGTTCTTTAACGTGCACCCAAATCTGAGTACACGGGCCTCCAACATTTCCGCCTCCATCGGAAATGCAGCCGCCGGAGCCGGGAATCGAACCCGCGACCTGCGGGTCAGCAGCCGAGTACCTTAGCCACTAGACCACCGCGGCGGGGCGAGCAACGGCCTCGGCGTACGTGAGAGGTGCGGCGACTGGCGGCGGTTCATGGGCGGGAGGAAGAACTTGTGCGACCTGGTCTTGAATGAAGTCGCGGAGTGTAGACGGCAATCTGCGTGGTTGATCGGGTACGCAGGACGTCAAAGAGAGCTGACGAGCGACCTCAGCGCGGATGAACTCTTGGATCTTGGAGAGAAGAGGGGCATGGTCTTCTCCTATGCCAAGGGAGGACAGGCTGGACAAAGAGTCGTCGAGTGCCGAGGGACGTCGGGTGGAAAGACGTTGCCTGCGTAACTCATCAAAACTCTGGCATAACTCGGTCAGTTCTAGGACAGTGCGAGGACTTTTAGAAAAGCAACATTTGGAAAGCGTCGTCCTCAATGCCCTTCATGATGTGCTTGATCTTTAGCTCTTCAGACATCGACTCGTTGACTCGCTTGCAAAGGTCCAGAACGTCCTCAATATAGCTTGTGAAATTCTCACCAAGCTGCTGGGACCGAGTATGCAAGCGTTGTTCGGCACGGCGTTCACGTACCTCCGGCCGTCCTAAAACTTGTGTGAGGCTCGTTTTGAAGACCGACCATGTAGGGAGTTCCGCTTCGTGGTTTATAAACCACAGCTTGGCCACGTCCGACAGGTAGAAGGAGACGTAGGCCAACTTGGCGGCGTCATCCCATTTGTTGTGAGTACTCACTCGTTCGTACATTGAAACCCAGTCGTCAATGTCCTTGTCTTCTGTGCCTGAGAAAACAGGGGGATCTCGCAGACGCAGAGCACCGGCGCAGAGAACAGTAGGCGGTGTCTGTGGAGGAGTTGGAGCGGCGCTTGCATCGGTAGGCATAATGGATGGTAAAATGCGATTTCGAAGCTCCAGGGTGATCGAAACCCAGCAGACTCCACCACTTGTAACGGGGTTTATTTGCAGAGCAGAACGCAGAAGGCGAAGCAGTCAGCAGCGTCCGGCTAAGCGCAGCAAGCACGAGCTCATGCTGATGGCGATGCCCCTGAGGCGCTGAGAAATGCCGCTGAGGCCCCTCTTCTTCACTACAATATATATATATATATATATATATATATATATATATATATATATATATATATATATATATATATATATATATATATATATATATACACAAATATTTCTCACGATGACGGCATAGCTGCATTACAAAACATGTACACAAACCATAGACAATCTCACAACCCAGATTTCTCTGCCATTGCAACTTTGACGAGGATGGTCCTTGAATTAAATTCATTCGAGTTTAACCAAGAGTATTTTCGACAAATCAGCGGGACCGCTATGGGCACCAAAATGGCACCTAATTATGCCAACATATTTATGGGAAAGCTAGAATCTGAATTTCTTGCACAAAGTTCCTTGAAACCAATGTTATACATAGACGACATCTTTCTTATTCGGACCCACAGCGAGGACGAACTTCTCAGCTTTATCGACACTTACAATGCTGTACATCCGAACATACACTTCACACACACATACTCGCAAGTTACCATAAATTTTCTTGATGTTACCATAACGATAGAAGAAGAGAAGCTCTCTACAACCCTATACCGCAAACCAACGGATCGACAACAATACCTCCATTACCAAAGCGATCACCCACGCCACTGTAAAAACAGTATTCCATACAGCCAGGCTCACCGGTTTAAGCGAATCTGCTCTAGAGACGCTGACTTTGACACGAGCTCACAGAGGCTGAAACTTATGCTCGAGAAACAAAAATGCCCCCCACATGTAATTAACGACGCTGTTCAAAAAGCGAGAAAACTAAAGCGTGAAGACTTACTTATGAAGCGACCACCGCAAGAACACCCTCAACGAACAAACCTCTGCTTGACTTACAGCACAAACTTCCCCAACGTAAACAAAATCCTTGAACGACATTACAACATTCTGGAACAAAGTGAACGTCTGAAACGCGCATTCCCATCCGCTCCAAGCGTCGTTTACCGACGACCACGTAACCTCAAAGACACACTTGTCCACTCTCAAATAACACATCGCCCCCCAATAATTCATGCCGCCCTTGTTTAAAGCCACGATGTCTTGTATGTAAGGCGATGCGAGAAACAGACAAAGCAACCAGCACGCAATACAAGTTTTCGATTAACATACGAGGAAACCTAACATGCGATTCGTCTAATGTGGTATACCTACTCGAATGCAACGTGTGTGGTATGCAGTACATCGGACAATCAGAAACACCATTTAGGATTCACTTCAATAATCATAGAGCCCATGCAAAATCAGCCCCAAGTCTACCTCTATCAAAACATCTCAATCTTCCCGACCATGCATTCGACAAACTATCAGTAACGCTCTTAGTGACGGGATTTAAATCAAATCGAGAACGTGAACAACGAGAGTCATACCTTATCCACCGATTTAACACCCTCGATAGAGGAATAAATGAGAATCCTGGTACACTTGCAGCAATTAAAGCATTAGAAAACAATAACGGCAACAATGAAAATAGTAACTGTGTTCACGGCACTGCAGCTGCGAAGGGCACTGGACAACACAAAACAATTCCAAGTGTAACTACTCTTCCTAAGTGCAGCTGTCGTCTGTTTTCGGTTTTATTTTACTACCCAATCAATTGTGCCATGCATGACATGCCCAACAGCAACCCTGTGCACAGCCAGGAGGCCCCCACTACACGCGTAATCCAAAAGCGGGCAAGGAATTCGCATTGCGCCCGCTTACCAGCCTCTGCCGCAATACGCGGAACCCCTCTTCTTACGACGAAATGTTGACAGGGCGCGGAGTAGTTAAAGGCTTAGAACTTCCTAAAATGCCCGCTTACCAGCCTCTGCCACAATACGCGGCACCCCTCCTTCTACGACGAATTGTTTACAGGACTCCGAGTAGTTAAAGGCTTAGGACTTCCTGAAAAGCTCTTTTTTGCCCCACACCGAACCGCCAGTGCCAGGAGCGGCCGTCTGATCGGGAGGAATGCGTTAGTGAACGGAAACATACACAGACCACTGACATCAGAAAGGTGAAGGGGAGAAGGGGGAGAGAGATGAAGGGGGAAGTGGAGGGAAAAGTGGAGAGGGGAAGTGGAGGGAAGAGTGGAAGGGGGGCACCCGAGGGGCGTCCACCGTATATTATGTTTCTCTTCTTCTCTTTTTTTCTTTTTCTTTTCTTTTTTTCTCTTTTTCCCTTTTTTTCTTTTCTGTCTTTTTTCTTCTTTCCTTGCCCTCTGATTTGAGATTGTATAAAGCTGAGCACCAACAAACTGTATCTTTAATCCTGATGAAGGCCAGCTTCTAGGCCGAAACGTCGAAATAAACCACGTTGTGACCGCTCACGGAGGATCTACTGGACTATATATATATATATATATATATATATATATATATATATATATATATATATATATATATATATATATATATATATATATATATATATATATATATATATATATGTCTAACAGACAATAATGCTAAGGAATGTATAGGAGAAGTATTAGAACCAATGTAATATATATAAGAAGAAAGAAAAGTGGGTGAAAAAATAACTTGCCGTGAGCAGGAATATTGTGTCATTAATATTGTGTCAAAACACGGAAAAACGAGCCCTTCTGTGTCTCTCCAATGCCGGACATGTCTCTCCAATGCCGGACTTCAACTAAACACAAAGTGCCATTTCGGCAACACAGCTATAAAAGTTCTGGGACATCTCGTTATTAAAGATGGCAACCAACCCGATCCGGACAAAATTTCCGCAGTACTCAATTTGTCGCCCCCCTTTAGTTCTAAAGAACTACGCAGTTTCCTTGGACTCGCATCGTACTTTCGCCGCTTCATTCGCAACTTTGCTACCATTGCCGCTCCTCTCCACAAGCACCTTGCTAGTACCGATTCCTTCGATTGGAATGATCAATGAGAAGCCTCATTTGAAGAACTCAAGCACGCACTGACATCCCCACCGGTGCTTTGTTATTTCTATTACAATAAGGCACCTACATTATTACACACCGACGCTAGCGGACAAGGAATCGGCGCCGTACTCCTCCAGCGCGACCATGCCTTTCGCGAGAAAGTTGTCGCGTACGCAAGCCGCCCTCTGACCTCTACAGTGAAGAGGATAATCGAACAAGAGTGCTTGACTGTTGTCTGGTCCGTCCAAAAATTTCGTCCGTATCCACATAATCGACATTTTGCTGTTGTGACAGACCACCATGCTCTTTGCTGGTTGTCGACAATCAAAAACTTGTCAGGGCGACTTGGCCGCTGGATTGTCCGGTTACAATCATATGACTTAGACGTCATCTACAAGACCGAACGACAGCAGCAAGATGCCGACGCTTTGTCACGATGCCCTTTGCTGCAGTCTTCGGCGCACGTCACATCCCCTTGTCAAATATGCTATGCGGAGGACGCCTCGTCGATATCATTTTCTTTCTTCACTACCTTCCTCCACCCGTCCTTCAGTACTTACCACTCACCAGCGAGTCGATTCTTATTGCACTGACCTCATCGGACGGCTTACCGGCGCTTCATCTTCCCCAAATGCCAGGCTCCGGAAACAACTCCGACTATTCAAGTTGGAGGACGATGTGCTCCATCGGTACATTTTCCACCCTGAAGGCCATCGATGGGTGCCCGTCGTACCACAGGCACTTCGCACTGAAGTTCTGCGCGCTTCACACGACGACCCGACGTCAGGCCACTTGGGTTACTACAAAACCTACGAGCGCATCCGCAGTCGACTCTTCTGGCCAGGTCTTTCCACGACGGTAGCTAAGTATATTGCCTCGTGCGCACTTTGCCAACACCGCAAGCGGCCCACTACTGCTCCAGTCGGAACCCTACAACCACTTCCTTGCCCAGCAGAGCCGTTCTCTGTCGTCGGAATGGACCTCTTCGGGCCCCTCCCAACTACGTCAGACGGTAAGAGATGGATCGTCACCGCGGTTGATCACTTGACCCGGTACGCTGAGACGGTCTCGATCATTTCAGGAACTGCTTCCGAAGTAGCAACTTTCTTCTTGCATGCTATTTATCTACGTCACGGGGCCGCTCGTGTTCTTTTGAGCGACCGGGGCAAGGCATTTCTTTCAAGCACGCTCAGTGAAGTTCTTCAAGCATTGAAAACAGTTCATAAAACAACACCTAGCTATCACCCACAAACCAATGGCTTAACGGAAAGATTTCATCGCACGCTGTGCGACATGCTGTCCATGTACATCGGACCGGACCATCGCAATTGGGATACCATACTATATAGCAGATCTAACGGACAATAATGCAAAGGAATGTATAGGGGAAGTTATTATAACCAATGTAATGTAAATAAAAAGAAATAGAAGTGGGTGAAAAAATAACTTACCGTAGGCAGAAATCGAACGTACGACCTTCCAACAACGCGTTCGATGCTCACGGCAAGTTAGGTATTTTTCACCCACTTTTATTGCTTCTTATTTACATTACATTGGTTCTAATAACTTCCCCTATACAGTCCTTGGCATTATTGTCCGTTAAATCTCATTATTATTGTGTCAAAACACAAAACACAGAAAAAAGGAGTTCATATATATATATATATATATATATATATATATATATATATATATATATATATATATATATATATATATATATATATATATATATATATATATATATATATATATATATAAAGGCAACAAGGGTCGTTTTAAGAAGGATCTTAAAATGGCCCTTGTGGCAAAAGAGTACCCAGATAAAATAATCGATGATGCTATAAGCCGGGCACGTAGTTTAGACAGGAATGAAATTTTGTCGGGCTCCAAACCATGCCATTCGAAAAACCAAACTAACCTTGTCATCACATACTCGTCCATACTACCGCACCTCAACAATATCCTTTCAAAACATTATACAGCATAGTGCGCGTCCATCCTCAATTTTGACGGAGCCGCCGCGAGTGGTCTACCGCCGCGGAAAGAACATAAAAGACGTCCTGGTTAGAGCTAAGACGAACGAATCTGAAAGCAGTTAATGGGGTTGTAAGCCATGCGGGAAACAACGCTGCCAAGTCTGCGAACACATGACTACAACCTCTGTTGCCGAGGCTTCGTCCTCAGACTTCACATTCAAAATTAAGGACACGCTGAATTATGACAGCCAGAACGTGCTGCATTGCGATGCCTGTGGCCAGCAGTATATCGGTCAGACTGGCACGGCATTCAGACTACGGTTCAATAACCACAGAGCCCACGCACGGAGTCTGCCAGATCTACCTTTGTCCAAGCATCTGAACTTGCCAGGACACTCGTTCGAGAAAGTACGAGTCACCCTCCTCCAGTCAGGCGGGACTCGTGAACGGGAACAAAGGGAGGCATACTTCATCCACAAATTCCAAACACACGGTATCAATGAAAGCATCGGCAACCTACCGTTCCTTAGGTCGTGCAGCGGTAAGATGGGACAGGAATCGAGTCTGGCAGAGTTTTCATTTTTTTTTTAATTTTTCGAATGTTTTTAATAACTTTTAAATTAAAAAAATCATTTTTAACTGTAAATGTTATTTTTAAAAATATTATTATTACTATTATTAATCCTCGATATGCTCAACAGAGGTGCCCAATAGTTATCGGAGGAATGAATCAACCGAAAAAACTTTTCCATGTACCATTCGTATATGTACCTTTGTTGTGTGACTTTTATTTTTTTTATTATTTTATTATCACTTTTACCATATTTATTTCATTTTTGTGTTACTTCTTGTCTGTCTGCATTTCCCTGAGTTTCTGGATTTGTGCACATATCTCTCGCACAATATCACCCATTCCATTATATTTGTTACTATTCGTTCCATTTTCACTGTTCACATTTCTTTATATTTTCTTTGCCATTCTGTTTAACTTATGTTTGTCTTATTATCTGTAAGTGGGAGAGCCCAACCAGCACCAGCCAATTTCAACACAAAAGGGCTGTAGACACGCACGCGGTCATATTGACAACGTGTGCCTTCCCGCCCTAGATGTTGGCTTTACTTTCCAAACCGCCTTTGGTGCTTTCACCATCTTTGCCCCGAAATCTGCCCCCCCCCCCCCATTCACCACATATGGAATGTATCAGTATAGTTTCAGTGAAAACGAAGCACGTGTTTCTCCTTTCCTTTTTCTAACTGACCACAGAAGGGTCCGAATGAGGCACTCTCCCTGCCGGAGTCCCTCGTCCTGCTACAGGTAATTGCCTGCCATCCAAGCTCACCCACAATGTCCCTCCGTGACCTTCAAAGACGCGTCGCGGAAGCCGCCCTAGCCCCCTCTTCCTTCCTCCTCCTACCCCCTGTTTCTTTTTTTTTTCTTCTTTTTTTTCTTTTTTGGTTCTGTTTGGTTTGCTCCAGTGAATGACACGAGGAATATATATATATATATATATATATATATATATATATATATATATATATATATATATATATATATATATATATATATATATATATATATATATATATATATATATATATATATATATATATATATATATATATCCCTTGATGCAGGGAGGACCCCTCCCGAAACTGTTGGGAAATAAATATATTTATCCTTGTTGACAACGCTCGACCCCCTCAAGTTTGCCCGGCGACGCCAGCGCTTGCCTTTCCCCTGCCAGAAAAAGCGCACAACAGTAGCGTCTTCCGACCCTTCCGCTCCCTTTGGCTTCCACGCATTTGCGAAGCACGCGCTGCACGTAAAACGTCCCTTGTTCCGCGATGTCACCCCAAAAGAAAAGGGGGAACTATTGCTGCGTCGTCAACAAGCGCAATGGCCATGCAAACACGAAGAAGTCGACTCTACGAGTGAAATTCTACCAATTCACAAACAGATGGTACGGAACAAGCAGACGAAAGAAATGGATTAAAGAAGTGCGCCGAAAAAAGTATGTAAACAATTTTTTCATAAAAATTAGCATGCGCACAATGCATTCAAAATTACGGGTGTTAATTCCTGCGTCACCGTTCATCTAATCTATCGAGTTACTGGGAGATGCACGTCACCATCTTAAAAGTATAAATTTTCAACGCCCGTCTTTAGAGCACTGTTGAAAAATAGCGAAGAAATATTTTATGCTGCTACTATTATTCGATATTGTTGGGGACGTAGTACTTGAAGCTGTGTGCACATGTGGTATTGGTAATGCGTTGTTATATATTTTTAAATCTACGCAGCGCCGACGGAAATGTGTGGTTGCCAAAAACTTGGGCAACTATGAAAAAAAAAAGAAAAAAAAAATGCATTAGCCGTTGCTGCACGTCCGTTGGCAGATACAGTGAACTAGTTGTTACTGAGTGTGCAGGGGCAGCCCGAACAACACGGTGCATTTTCGATAGTGACCAAGATAAAATGCCTTTATAACAATGTGCTCTTCCCCTGCAGATTAGACAGACACAAAAAAGTTTCTCTGAAAGCTGGCCGCTCCTCATGATGGTACGCACGCTGTTCGTGAACTCGAAGTACCCGCGATGTGAACGGTGATAATGCAAGGAAGGACACGCGAGATAGATGTCAATTTTCCTTGTGGTTCAGAAAGAAGCCCCAAATAGACCATTTATTTTTGAAATGCTGTGTATATAGCGCACGATAACTTGGGTGGGTGCTAGTAAACAAAGGTATCCCAACTAATAGCAGTCACAGCGCAAGAACCGCTTAGCCTAAAGCACGAGAAGCGGCCTTACCCGTGCATCCAGTAACAAACATAGTGCATAGTACACAGAGTAAACCAAATAAAACAGGTATATAATTGTGAACGTACAGAAAGTTTTATTCACTTCTAACGTCGTAAACAGCGTCGTCTTTCACTTGCGAAACGCACTTCGCTCTGACTTATTATGAGCGGGCAGCTGATTAATTGTCCCTCTTATACAACCCAAACACACCAAGTCTGCCAGTACGAGACCCTCGTTCAATGAAATAAGGGAAAGAAGTGTATACCTAAGGGCTCGTTTTTCCGTGTTTTAACACAATATTAATGAGATATAACAGACAGTAATGCCAAGGAATGTGCAGGGGAAGTTATTAAAACCAATGGAATGTAAATAAGAAGAAAGAAAAGTGGATGAAAAAATTACCAACTGTGAGCAGGAATCGAACCTACGACCTTCGAATTCGAAGTGGTTAGAGCATCGAACGCGTAATTCGAAGGTCGTAGGTTCGATTCCTGCTCACAGTTGGTATTTTTTTCATCCACTTTTCTTTCTTCTTATTTACATTCCATTGGTTTTAATAACTTCCCCTGCACATTCCTTGGCATTACTGTCTGTTATATCTCATTAATATTGTGTTAAAACACGGAAAAACGAGCCCTTAGGTATACACTTCTTTCCCTTATATATATATATATATATATATATATATATATATATATATATATATATATATATATATCCCCGCAAACGAGTGAGGTAGGTTTGCCCCCCTCGCGAAAGAGTTGGTACGCCACTGGTCTTGTACCAACTCAAGAAGGTTACGGTAATTTTCGCATCGCCATCGGTGTCCAGTGAAATCCAGGCACCAAAGTACCCTTGTGCGAGTGCGGTCGGACGATGTAAGCTCACGGACATTTCCCGTCCAGCCATGTTCTGCGGCAGCGCCAGCTGTTAGTTATGCCTGAAATGATGAAACGTCACCGCGTCGTCTTCCAGCGCGCGCGGGCTGATGGGATTGGATCACGCGCCATTGTCGATCGCCGCGGTGGCGTGCACTTGTGTCGTGGCCGGCCTAGGCGAACATATGACACCGCACGCGTGGTGCCGAGATGAACGTATGCCACCGCAAGAGTGCGCAAAAAGCGCCACTGGTGCCACGCGACGCGTCAGAAATCGACTAGCGTGGCTAGAGCACCGTGCGCTAGAGTGGCCTAGCCCTAGCACGGCTCGCCTCCTTCTCGATGGCACCCGTTGCGCATGCGCGAGCCATCGCAGCATGCCCAACATTGCGAGGAGTCCCCTGCTCTTCCCTACTCCCGCCTTCACAAAATGTGACGTAACGGCCTCTCCTCAGTTTATTCCTGTAGGCGCTGCGCCGTGCTCCCTACCAGGTGCTATTCTGGACATTTTCAAATTCCGCCATGTTGTCAAATTCCGCCATTAATCGATGATAATTGGCCAAGTGAGCTGCTACGACCTCTCTGATTGGCTTAAAATGCCGCCTTGCGAAATTTGACAATATGGCGGAATTAGACTGTGTCCAGCACGGAGGAAGGAAAGGACCTTTCCTTCCTCCGTGGTGCCCAGAATAGCACACTTGGGCTGCAGAAATCAGGTGCCTTCTTCTGACCCCTACCATTACCAGTTTATTGCTTCCTCCATGATCTGAGTCATCGGAGCTACGTACAGGCAAAATCTTCGAGAAAGTCTTTTGTAGATTGTAGATTATTTATGGCTATAGTGTATTGCTACTTGTGGCAACAATATATGCGTGTGGAATGTTTAAAAAAAATTAAAGAGGGGGGGGGGATTGACACAAAGCATGGTTTCGCCAAACTCAGAACGTTTTATTTTTGCGAAGCAACACTGTAAACAAGCGTTTTTTACACGGAGGAACTCCGTGGTTTTTTACAAGTTGCAATAAATTTTAGTTGAAGTTAAATTGGTTGTTGACTCTCTTATAATAAGTTGTGATAAAAATAAAATTACTAAAACTATGACCATGACTTATTTTAGCTATCTCAACATATTATATTTTCTTTACGTAGTGCGTGTGTAGCAAGGAGGAAAAAAAATTGCTGGAGTGGAAGCTGCCAGCAGAAGTGAATGCCTTGCCAGCAGAAGTGAAGCCAGCTTTTGCCACTGCCAAGGTGTCGGGAACATGTTAATGTCGTAACATGTTAATGTTAGTGTCGGGAAAAGGTTAGAACACTGGCAGTGCCCACTTAGAGATAAAGTGACTTTAATATATTAGCGTAAATTCTACGTTAGTTCCATACTAAAAGATAGTTGTTCCCGACGAAATAACACACAAAAACGAGTATAAGTGACTGAATTTTCCAAGAACGTTTCCTCCAACTAGAGGCTCTCTAAGGAAAACTAGTACCACTACGACGCGCTATGTGACCCGAAAAAGTTTCCGCATTACACTCGTTGGGCGTGCGAGAAAAACGCTCTGTTCTTAATCGCTGAACGGTGGTAGTGTAAAAATGTTCTGTGGTGATATTTTTATAAGCCCCTAGTAAGATGGCCGCGGCAGCCGCCATTTTGCCAGAGGCACAGCTTCACTTCTATGGATGATTTCCACTCCAGCATTTTTTTTTTTAAATCCTCCTTGGTGTGTAGTGTCTCGAAGATGGTGGCCTAACTTTTGTCGTCTGGTAAGGAGTCTCTGTTAAAACACTTCTTTTTTCCTCGAATTCATCGTGAAACTCAGCTAGACCTTGCTTGAGCGTCAGTCGATGTCACTTCATGTATCTTGAAGCCTTCGATGCGTCACATGATGTTGCTACGATGTCTCGAAACACTCTTGTCGGCTTGTGAGCCGAATTAATCGGCGAGAATGCATATGTAACGTTTCAGAGGAAACTGCTACCAATTGATTGGTTTTCCTGTCCCGATCGAGAACCGCAACTGACGCTATTTTATCCGATTTCAGTACAGATTGTCTTCACGCACTTCGTGCGACGTAGCATGTTTGTGTTGCGATCGCCCCCTCATTGCGAGCGCAGTGTTGTGGGGAATGGTGGCCCCGTATGTACGTACAAGGAGGTTACCCCGTGAGGAAGTATTGGGGCTAGTGGCCATTCGACCCCTGCACTGGCACGAGGAAAAACCTTGAAAATATTAGTTACGTCACTCGAAGCAGCCTTGAGTGCAGTCCCACGTGGCTTGCGTATAATCTTCCATCTGCTACGTTTTCTTTACTTGCTTTTTTTTTACAGCTTGAAGGGGAAACTCTTCTCATCCGAGAAGTCGCGAAAGATCGCACGATTACCAGTTTGCGTCGGGCTGCCCGAGGAAGCCGCGCGTGGACCTTTTTTTTTCCGGGACGTCATGAGTTTGTCGTAAGCTTCACTTTCGCTGCCAGCAGGCTTGCACGTTATTCGCGAGCGAGCAGTCTTGACGACAACGACGACGAGCGCGCGCAAGGGGGCTTTTTTGTACCTGTCGATGGACATGAATGAGGATTTGTGTTGCAGAGACTGGCCAACAGCCACACCGAGGACTGGGCTCGATTCGGATGGCAGGAGAGCGGCCATGGCCAGCATAAACGGGGACACGACGGCTACCGCCCGGGTGCCGTCACCACAGCCGCGTGAGTCGCACGTTCTATCTTGTGTGTGTGACAAATGCATGCGTGTGTGACAAATGAGTTATGCATTTGCTTTTTATACAGCAATGCCCTGGTTTGGCATGGACATTGGAGGAACATTAGTAAAGCTGGTTTATTTTGAGCCCGCGATCGAAGATGGACCAGCAACTACAGAGGCTCTGGAACGTATCAAGCACTACTTGAAGAAGAATGCTGCGTATGGGCAGTCAGGCAAGCGAGATGTTCATTTACAGATGGATGGTGTTGAGGTCGGTGGCATCGAGGGTACGCTGCACTTCATTCGTTTCCCTACAAGTGAGATGCCTCGTTTCTTGGAGCTAGCCAAGGCGAAGGGAATTGCCAGTTTAGCCTCTACAGTGTGTGCTACAGGTGGTGGAGCTCACAAGTTTGAAAATGATTTCCGCACTCAGGTGGGCCTTGGTCTGCATAAATTTGATGAAATGGACTCCCTGATTCGTGGTATACACTACATGGAAGCCCACAACAGTCGAGAGTGCTATTACTACAGCAGTCCTATGGAGCGATGTGTCAAAATGCCGTATGACTTCAGCAATCCATACCCTTACCTTGTTGTAAACATTGGCTCAGGGGTGAGCATGCTAGCAGTGAGATCGCCTACCGAGTATCACCGCGTAACTGGCACTAGTCTCGGCGGTGGCACTTTTCTTGGGCTCTGCTGTCTGCTGACTGGTTGTGAAACTTTTGAGGAGGCTATTGAACTTGCCCAGAAAGGGGACAGCACTCATGTTGACAAGCTTGTGCGCGATATCTATGGTGGCGACTACCCCAAGTTTGACCTACGTGCCGACACCGTGGCTAGCAGTTTTGGGAACATGAACTGCAAGGCTCGACGAGATGCTGCCTCGCGGGAAGACCTTGCCCGGGCAACACTGGTTACCATCACCAACAACATCGGCTCCATTGCTCGCATGTGTGCCATCAACGAAGGCATCTCTCGTGTCGTCTTTGTGGGCAACTTCCTGCGGGTCAATCCCATTTCAATGCGCATGCTGGCATATGCCATGCAGTTCTGGTCCAAAGGCACACTTAAAGCCCTTTTCTTGGAGCATGAGGTAAGACATTGCACCTGTACTGCAGGACCCTAAACACTGACAAATCTTACATTGCAGGGCTATTTTGGTGCTGTTGGCTGCCTGCTGGAGCTGATGAAGGCTTGTAGCTAGCCACACATTCCATGCTGCCATGGTGTGGCACATTCCTGTGATATAGGCAGCCCTTTGTCAAAAGCTGGCCTGGTTTGACTGCTGCCAGATGGTATCCACTCTGCTCCCTACACTATGCTGTCACCAAGCGGCTTGGCACACTGGTTAGGAGAACCTCTTTCAATGTGATCTTCACCAGCTTGACGCACAACACCTATGATCCAGCTGCCAGCCATCTTTTGGTGGCATTGGTGCTATGCTGGCCTTGGAAATGGACAGATAGTTTTTATCTGTGCCTCAGGTTATTACTGCATAAGCTCCTTCAGGGAACAGTGCTTTTTGAGTCTCTGAAAATCCCACATAGTATTCCAAAAGGTGTTCTCTCTCCACTTAACATTTGGGTGTGTGTTTTAAAGGCGGCTTTAGGAATCGACGTATTGTCAATTTCATACTTTTATAGTGTCATCTTTTTGTTGTCCACAACTTTTACCTATTAAGGAAAATTATTCATTGTGGGATTAGGCAGAACTTATTGTGACTCTTTTCTAATATTAAAATTTCTGCCTTTTATCCCACAGGAGAGTGCAAACAAGGTGTTCTTTAAAAAAAAAAAGAAAAGAGAACTACTTGCAATGACCACACAAGTGCCATGTGATTATGGCAATTGTGAATGTTCGATCAAAGGATAAAAATATTAAGTGTATGTTCAAAATAAAAAAAAAAGTTAAACAGCAAAACTGTGTTATGTGTGAAAAATATCAGGCTATGATCAATCTTGCTGTGAAAGTAAGGTTTCAAAACATCCTTGGCAGCAACCCATAAATGCTGAACAGTGTTTTGTATCAGTAGTACAAACCTAGCATTATTATTGTGTGTTTATGTTCTACACAAGTTTACCCTATTCATACTGGAAAGCAATGGCTCCACATTAAATTTACCACTGGCATCAATTGGGAAGAAAATACTTTTAACCATCAGTTTCTCCCATGTTTATCACTCTGTGCCTAAGTCTGACCAATACATATGCTGAAATCATTCACACCTCTACTGCATCACCTGTGCCAAAGCTTTGCACAACTGCTAAATCAAGATCTATAATAGACCCTTTTCATAATTGTAAAGCTGGCTTTCCTGCTATGCAGTTTGCCCTACTAATGGCAGCTAGTCACTTTCTGCAAACGGAGTGTTCAAGCGCAGTTTACTTGCACTAAGACATGGAAAATGTAGGTTTAGATATCTCGACATTAATGAACGTAATAGATGAGCCCCAGCGTGTTTAACGAGGACCTGGTCTCCATTTGAAGTGGGACAGATGCCGCCATTAGTAAGGCAAAGATGCAGTGCCGAGAAGCGCACTTGCGAATTATGAAAAGGGTGTATGACAAGCACATAGACATCATTTATGCTTGCAAAATGACACTTGTGACCATAAAGCTTCCGTGCCGGCATGTGTGTCATAAGAACAGCACTTCTGCCTCGAGTAATGTCCACTGAGTCAACTGCAATATTTATAGTTGCCATGATAGTGTAGAAGGAAAATTTCACTGTGTGCACAAATGCATATGCAATACATTCTTAATAGAGCACTGCCAGAAAATTTGTCTGATTTTTAAATCTCTGTTGGAATTGCTTGAGCCTGTAATTACATTATGCTGCCTCAACTCCCTGGGATTGCAACAAATGTGTTAAATTTAATTGCATTCAATATGGTACCATGGAGTCTTGCGTCACTGAAACCTGTTGTGGTGGTTTTGTGGTACTGGATACTGTAGCCAGTGCACACATGCTACATCAACAAGCTTTTAACGTGACAGTGTTAAAGAGCTTGTTTTGCAGAAATTCCAGCGTCAGTGTCGGCATCGGCACCATTAGTTGTGAGCAAAAAATGATAATTTTGTGCGTGACCAAAATAATCAAGATAGATGCAAATAAAATAAATAATAAAAATTCTGGGTCTGAGTGGGTATCGAACCTGGGTTAGCTTGCATGGCAAACAGATGTTGCATCACACAGCCGCGCCTCTGCTTGTGAAAACAGTGAAAAGAACTTCCTCTGCTTGGAAATGCAGTGAAAGTAACTTCCATTCTTTACAAACACGTGCCCTGTGTGCATGCTTCATATAACACAACATGAAATATTACAGTAATAATGCTTGGTACAAGCTTACATTGCCATCAGGTGTCGGAACGTGTGAATATCACTATGACTTCATGGTTTAAAGCAGGTATTCCCTTAAAAGGGCCCTGCGACACTATTTGAGCATGTATTTTTTATCACTTCTTCTGTTGCCGTGGAACTCGCAGATATCGTTGTGCAAATGGCAATGCTAAAATCGACGCTGTTATCATTTTAATTCACGGGACAAACTACCTTGATTCCAGATTACGGCGACACACATTGGCTAGTTCTGTTATGGGAAGCGATGTCATGTCATGTGACGTGACAACAAAGAACCTTAGCTTTTTATTGGCTTGACGTGACAAATGGCATGCAATATTACTATGGTGGTAGTTATGTTCGAGTGAATGCTAAAAACAGCAAAAACTCTTTTTACACTTTCTCAGAAAGAAATCATTCCTGTTTCTAAATGATGTATTTCAGAGCAACGAACACAACACGTAGCGTGCGAATGAGGCTATGATACGCCAGCAACTAAAGGTAGAAACGCTTGCCGCGTTTTTAGCGAGCCAAAAATGCGGCAGGCGGTGGGCACAGGCGTTGCCATAGAACGCATCTTGTAAGCAAGCCAAGAAGTGACCCCCGCCTAAAGCGTGTATGTGTGTCTTGCACTGTGTGACCATGGGAGCTTGGTTTGTAATAACCATGGTAACGATGCTGTCAAAAAGAGCGGTAGCAAGGTAATGTATGATGGCCACCATAAGGTGACATTTCCGACATGTCTTTGAAACACGCGCTGTGTTTGTAAGCGGTCTTTGACATCAGCAGGCGAGTGAAATGCGAAAGGAAACGTTTCTCGTCATCTGCTCGAGTTTTGAATTTTGAGGACTCAATTTCACTTTCCTTGCACCAATTCCAGTCATTCTTGTTGCACTCATATCAGTAATCATCGCGACACATGTTCTGGTGCTAAATAAAGCTGTCGCAAAAGTGTTGCAGGTCCCCTTTAAAGCGACGTAGAAGGGCTGTCCCAAAAGTGTCACAGGGCCCCTTTAACACAGTGCCGCTGTCTGTCTCCTTCTTTTCTTGTCCCTCGTTATTGGCGCTGTTTTTTATGTGAATCATGTCTTACCAACTCGCCCAAGCAACCACGTTAGCCCCTTTAAAGCCACGTAGTGGATGCATAGCAAGTTTGAATAGATTTCTTGCACCATGTGTCTGAAGTACCCACTCTGGACAGGATATCACTGTCACTTTCAACTCTGAAAGGCAAGGCTTAAGGGTCCCCCATTTTTTTTTAAAACACTTTCCAACAAAACTCAAAGCATGCCAGCCATTGTAATATCAGTGAATGAGCTTTCATATATTATACATTATACTTTCTTGTAATGTTACAAGGAAGTGTAATGTGTAATAACTTCCTACCTCATTTCAAGGCGTGAAGTAGTGTGACAGCACTGTTACTAGTGTAGGCAAGCCTGGAAATATAGCGCATTGAAGTTGCTTCAGACTTATTTGCATTTGAATTAATACTTATAGCATACTTGCTCTGGTACTGTGCTGGCTGTCTTCTACCCAAGCACTGAACTGTATGAGACGTTTTCATGCAGTTATTGTGCATTCATTACTCTTTTTGGTTACAGCCTAGAAATAACTATATGCTCTGCCTACCAATTGCAGCTCTCCTGTCTTTTACCTTGATATGTGACTCATGCCAGTTAGTTTTTTTTTTTTTTTTTGAAGCACATATACTTGCTCTTGGCTAGTTTGATTATTAGAAAGCCAAACATAAAAACCACAGTCAGTATAGCACAATAAGATGCGGTAACCGAAATGAATAGATGGAAACTGATGCAAACTAACAACTGACAGAAAATAAATGTAACAGTAAAAAAGTAACAAACTTTACAGAAAGTAAAAGCTTGTATTTTCTGGCTAAAATGTTAGTTTTGGCTGTGCACTGATGTTACTATCTTTGACAAATATGTCATAAAGTTTTCTATCTAAAACCAGCACTATAAACGTATCTGTATTGTAAAATTTGCCTGTTAAATGTGCAGGAGTGCTTGACATCAGAAACATGAGCAAAGGTTATTAGACAAATTATTTTTGCATGGGATTGCAATGGCTGTGGACAGAGTTTATGTAGTATTTCTTAGGTTGTAACCAACTTTCAGTAACACAACTGTTAAAGGGACTGTCTGCCATCCTTCACTGCTTTTCTGTTTTGTGTTGCAATAAAAAGCGTAGTATCTAAAGTGTCTAATCGTGCAGCGGTTTACATATAAATTTTTAAAACAGAATTTTTCTATTAGCGTGCGGTCTCCTTACATTGGTGGGTGAATGCCCACAACAATGGTCGATGGAGGCGATGTCAATTGTACTGCCAGTGGAAGGGGAAAACTGGAACCGTTTGCAGTTCTTGTGGGCTTCATAAAGGTTTGCTCATTAATAAAAAAAAACCTTAGTGGTCGTTAAGGCACGCACACACTTTTTGATTTTTCTTATGCATGTCGTTTTTGTGGTTCTCATGAGCGGCAGCAGACGCCATGCTCGTGTTTCTCCGCCGTTCGCAGGCAACATGCAGGCAAGCGAACTGACCACCGGCAGCGCCATCGGGCACCTCTTTGAATGCGTGAGAAAAAAAAACCAAAATTTAGTCTCTGGCGCAACCTGAAGGTCATTCAAGTAGGTAAAATGCAGTTATACATGCTTGTTTTTAAGCAAAAAGAACCAACCTGCCGGGATTGCCCCACCGCGGTGGTCTAGTGGCTAAGGTACTCGGCTGCTGACCCGCAAGTCGCGGGATCGAATCCCTGCTGCGACGGCTGCATTTCCTATGGAGGCGGAAATGTTGTAGGCCTGTGTGCTCAGATTTTGGTGCACGTTAAAGAACCTCAGTAGGTCGAAATTTTTGGAGCCCTCCACTACGGCGTCTCTCATAATCATATGGTGGTTTTGGGACGTTAAAGCCCACATATCAATCAATCAATCAACCTGCCGGGATTTCTTGTCCTACCAGTAGATTGACCACATCGCTGTTGGGTGATGCTAGCAGTCATTTTTTGCTGACTTTCAACATCAAGTTAAAACTATAATTCTTTTTTTTTTGTGAGACAAAAACATGCTCACTGCTGCTGATGTGATGAATGATTTTGTCATTTGCGCCACAATTAGAAACATTTTTCCGAGCAGTAGACAGTTCCTTTAAGGAGCTAGGAGAAACACCAAATTTGCTTTAAGTGTCTTAGAAGGCAATTTTCAAATATGCTCTATTATATTGGCTGTTATCGAACAAAACAAAACAAAAATTCAACAAACCTTCTATGTTTTGTCTTGGAAGCCCCAGTTATAAATAAAGTGTAGTCTTGTTATACATAAGATGTAAAGAATTCACTAGACCCTATTATCCGCGGTAAAAATTTATGATTTGATGGCGAGCTGGTGTGAAAATAGGGTGCACTACCCGTCTTGTGTCTTACGAATCTTTTTCTTGTGGCAAGTGTCATTTTTGTTTCTTAATACAGGTCAAGTTATTCCTTATTAGGGCTAATTTAAATGTTTTAGCAATTTTTTTCTGTGAAAACTAACAGAAATGTCCCATTTTATACACAATGTAGAGGTTTTATGAAATTTTTAGCCAGTTCAATGCCTAGTGATGTCAGGAAAATAGAAGTTATCAAGAATGCAGTGTGCTGTCTCATATAGGTTTTATTTTTGTCGTTCTTGGTGAAGAGCACAAGGGTTTGCGTGGTCTCGTAATTGCAAGTGGCTGCATAAAATGCAATCGGAAAGCTGGAACCCAATAAGCTGACCAATCTGTATGTGCTGTCACACCCGCCACGGTGGTCTAGTGTATATGGGTACAAATCTCAGTCGCCACGGCCGCGTTCTCGATAGAAACAAAAGTGCTCAAGGCCCGTGTACTTCGATTTAGGTTCTTGTGAAAGAATCCCAGGTGAATGAAATTTCTGGAGCCCTCCACTATGGCATCTTTCATAATCATATCTTGGTTTTGGGACATTGAACCCTATATATTATTGCTATTGCTATGCCATGCTTGAAACACTTTGCCACCCAACCACCACAGTTCTACTTTTATATATAGAATACCATTAGCGAATGACCCAAGTCAGTGTTCCCCACATAAAAGAATAACCAGAGCATGTTGCCTTAGTTCCTCAATACCATCTACCGTATTTACTCGCATAATTCACGCACTTTTTTTTTTTTTTTGCGGAAAACCGATGCAAAGTTAGGAAGTGCGAGAATCACGCCGGGAAAACTTTCCACGAAAACGCACAAAGCGAAAAAAAAAAAAAAACGAAGTGGCCGCAAATCGGGATTTTCACACCAGAAACTAACAGCAAGCTGTGAGAAGTACTAATTAAAATTGACCTCAACAATAAAAGCAGAGGTTCAACACAAGGCAAGATTTATTCGAAACAAAAAGTGCAAGCAGATAGTCGAGAATTAGAATACCATACGGAAAGCTTGTGGGCGTTGCGGTAGCGTTCGTCGCTCAACAGGAGCCCTCAAACCACGGAGGACCTCAAACGGTAAGCGTAGAACTTCATTATTGCGCTGATGGCTATTTAACAGAATCGTCTGCAGTTTCCCTTCCTCCATGGCAGTTTCCGCCTGACGAATTAAGTTTACCATCAATTCCAGTTTTAGGCACACGCAGACCCAACGCGTATTAGTAGCTTTCAGCTGCCGTCACAAGTAGCGAACACAAAACTCGTAGACTCCGAAGGGGCTACCGGCGGCCCTGTTGCCGTTGTTTAGTGCATAATCTATAACTTTCAACTTGAAAGCAGCCTTGTAGCTTCAGTATCGCCCCATATCGTGACAAGATTACCGACACAACGTACGAAACACGCCAAAACGCGCACTTGCCACTTGGTAGGTGTTCTGTGCTTCGGCTTGGCTTGGATTGAATCTCCGTGCAGTAATAGTACGCTTGATGCTTAAGAGATGGCGCGCGCTATCATAATTGAGCTGATCGCTTAGAAGAGTGTTCTGTGGTGTGGCAGCTTGGGCTAGTTTGTATGGCATGACGATAGTTATAGCGCGAGAACAAAACGACGACACAGAGACAAGTCTTTCGTGTCTTTCTTGTCCTTCTTGTCTCTGTGTCGTCGTTTTGTTCACGCGCTATAACTATCGTCGAGCTAATGGCGCTTTGCCCCGGCCCCGAGCGGTGTGAGACGAAAGGCGTGGGTAGCCAACAGTTGGGGTAGCGGAGAAGGCGACAGGCGGGAAGGAACAGGCGAGAAGGGAGGTCAGGGGCCACAGCACGGAGGCCACCGAGAACATGCAGCTCGGTGGCACAGCAGTCTTCAAGCAGGGCAGAAACACAGGACAGACGGCAGAGAGAGAAACAGGTGAAGCAATCAGGGGCGCCATCACAAACAGGAAGCCAGAGATTGGAGCGTAGAAGGGTCCTAGTGATGGGGGACTCTAACGTTGCCAGGGTTAGGGATGGCGTATTCACGACAGTGAAGGAAGATGGGAGAGTGAGGGTGGAGGCACAGTCAGGGAAGAGCATAGTGGATGCACTGGCCAAAGCTCAGGAGGTTGTAGAAAACAGCATGGAGGGCGAAAATCTAGTCATTATTCATGCCGGGCTCAATGATGTGTTGGGCAAGGATCAGAACCTTCAGAGAAAGTTAGAGGATGGGATGCATAAGCTCCGAGAAGCCTCTGGGAGTGTGCATGTGACCATATGCACACTCCAAGAGGTCTGGGGGCAGCCTCGTGGGATTGAAAGGAGGGAAGTGGAGGCCAAGTGTGTGATCAAGGGTTTGAGCCGGGAACGCGGATACAGCATAATGCAAGTTAACCAAGACGTGTACGAGCCCGGCGCTCGCCCCTTTGCACAGGATGGCATTCACTACAGTGGTGCGACAGGCAGGAGGGTCGGTAACAGAATCAGTCGCCAAGCCATAGCTTTTTTAGGGGGACCCAGAGTCCTGAGGCCAACAGTGTAGCCAAAGACGGACCTAAAGGGGCACAAATATTCAAGCCACACGAAGTTCGTGAGAGAAGAAATCGACGTAAGCACAAGGGCCGAGCTAAGTCAGACGTAGGTTATATTAACATGCAGGGTGGCAGGAATATGTTAAAGTGGGAAGAGATAGAAGAGCAGTTGAGGCAGGAGGAACTGATGTTATATGGGGTTGTGGAGACACATCTTCGGGACATGGAGCAACCACCCTGCAATCCGAACTACGTATGGGAATATTGCAATAGAACACAAAGCAGCAAAAGGGGCGGGTCAGGGTGGAATTGGTGCATTCATACATAAAAGTATGGGTTGGCAAAGAGTCAAGCAGCGATGCATGGAACATTTATGGTTAAAAGGGAAAGTAGCTGGGCAGATGACACTCCTTGGTTTGGTGTACTTGTGAATGGGAGCAAAAGCCAGAGAGGAAAGCCAGCCAATGGTGAAGTGTATATCAAAGGACATTGAGGAATAAGGAGGAGAGTGCGAGATTATTATACTAGGAGATATGAATGCGCACATAGAAGATATAGGTGGGTATACTGACCCAACTGACAAATTGATGATGGCTATGAGTGAAAGGCATGATTTAATCATTTGCAACAGTACTGAGAAGTGTCAAGGGCAAATAACATGGGAGGTAGGAAGGCTGCAGTCGACGATAGTTTATACACTGATGTCACATAGGATGTATGGTAGGCTCAGGGGAATGCACATAGATGAATATGGCTCCAGAAGTGTGGGTAGTGATCACAAACATATCAAGCTAAGTTTTGGAAGAGAAGTGAAAGTGGGAAGGAGACAAGATGAGCAACTACAGGAAAATTTTTATTCAGAAGGGCAAAGAAAAATAGCTACTAAACAAATTGAGGAAGTAATCACTGAGGATTAAAAAACAGTATGGACATACACGAATCTAATTAGACTGTTTGAACTAGACCTTGCTAAGGCACGTGACAAGTCACCCCAAAAAAGAAGACACATACCCAGGAGTTGGTGGGATGAGGAAGTTAAGAGAGCCATAGCAAAACGCCAGGAAGCCTCTAGGGAACACAGACATGCTAAGCAGCGGGGTGAACCGACAGATGATGATGAAAGAAAATGGGTCATCTTTCTAAGCTGTAGAAGGCAAGCATCCCTTCTGACCAATGAAAAGATTAGAAGAAAGGGGGCTCAGTGGCTGGCAGAAGTACATAAAAAGGATAGAAAGGCAGCTGCAAAATTTTGGAACCATCTAAACTCCCTAAGAAATGAAACAAACCTAGAGCAGAGGTTTATAAATACAGCTCAAGGTGCTAGGCTAGAAGAGGACGAAGCTATTGAATATATAAAAACAAAAGTGACAGAAAAATTTCATCAAAAAAGTGCCTTATGCACCACAATAGACAAGGATGGATCAAGTGGCACAATTGCTCTATTTTCACAACGGGACTGGGAAAGGGCTGAGAAGGGGGTTCCTAGTAGTACATCAACAGGCCTAGGTGGCATTCCAATTATGCTGATAAAGGCATTGGGTCTGAAGTCTAAACAGACTTTGAGAGAGGCAGTGAGCAAAACAATAATCGATGGTGAAGTCCCCGATGGATGGAAACTTAGCAGGATGAGCATGGCCTATAAAGGAAAGGGAGACAAAGCTGACATAAACAACTACCGTCCTATAACAGTGACATCAGTGGTCTACAGGCTGGTTGGTATTGCAGATTATAAAGGAAAGACTGCAGGCACGGATAGTGGATGAGGCGGTGCTAGGGGAACTGCAGAATAGGTTTCGGAAACACAGGAGGTTGGAAGGCAATCTGTTCTCACTGACGCAGTGCATCGAAATAGCAGAAAAGGCCCCTGTGGCTAGCGTTTTTGGATATCAAGGGAGCGTACAATAGCGTGGTTCAAGAAGACTTGTGGGGAATATTAGACACACTGGGTGTGGAAGATGGAGTCACTAATCTTTTAAAAGAAATCTATAAAAGTAACAAGGTAGTTATAAAGTGGGAAAAACAGGTATCCAAGTCTACAGAGGTGAAACGGGGACTTAGGCAGAGGTGTCCTCTGTCACCCTTGTTATTCATGATGTACCTACAAGGATTAGAGGCCAAATTAGAGGCAAGTGGACTTGGCTTCAACCTCTCTTTCATCAAACAAGGAAAACTCATTGAACAGGCACTACCAGCATTGATGTATGCATATGATATAGTGCTAATGGCCGACAACAGGAAGATTTGCAAAGACTGATGGACATCTGCGGTAATGAGGGAGATAGGTTAGATTTCAGATTCGGTTAGAAAAAATCAGCAGTCCTAATTTTTAATGATAATGAAGGTAGTGAGCTTAGGATAGAGGAGGTCACGCTAGAGATAACAGATAATTACAAATATCTGGGCGTATGGATAAGCAACGGGACCGAGTACCTAAGGGAACACGAAATATATGTGAATAAAGGTAACAGGAATGCAGCAGTGATGAAAAATAGGGCACTGTGGAATTACAATAGGTATGATGTTCTGAGAAGAATATGGCAAGGGGTCGTGGTTCCTGGTCTGACTTTCGGCAATGCTGTCTTGTGCATGAGATCAGAAGTTCAAGCAAGATTAGTAATTAAGCAATGTGGGATAGTTAGGCTTGCTTTATTTTTTTATTTTATTTTATTCATACTGTTAGCATCATGCCAAAACAGGAGTTGCTCATCTGGGCACACAAATTTCAAAAGTCAATGCAAAAGTAGAACATCTCACAATTTGACACAAAGAAAGCAAAAGCAATGCAATAAATAAATAAATAAATAAATAAATAAATCCAACATTCAATGCGCACCCTGCAGCATAACATGGCAGAACACAGGTAAGCAAGTGAGTGCCTTATCACAGCTCAGTTCAACATTTGATACGCACATTCTAAATCTTTAACATTGTTACACAGTACAACGATATTCCGTAACTTATTCCATGTGTCAATAGCGGATACAATAAAAGAATTCTTGAACGATTTTGTGTTATGCTTCAGAGGTTTAATGTGTTTGGTGTGCTTTGTCTGCGAATGCGACGTGTCTAGAGTGAAAATTTTTGTTATCTCTGTTTTGTAGATACCGTGGAACATCTGAAAAAAGAATTTCATGCTGTTGATATTCATTCTTTCGTGCAATGTAAGAATATGAACCCTAGTTCTTAGACTTGTTACGGACTGCTTTCTACGGTAGGAATTAAAAATAAATCTTAAGGCTCTATTTTGAACCTGTTCACATTTAGCAATATTATTTTGCGTATATGGCTTCCATATCGGGCATGCATACTCCAGCAACGGAAGTACTGTGGTTTTATATGCTATAAGTTTTACTTCAGGTGTCGAGTCACCAAGCCTCCGACGAAGCATCCAAAGCTTTTTTTTGCGATTTATCACAGATATAATCTATATGGCGGTTCCAGTTCATGCTATCTGTGACGTAAACACCCAGGTATTTATATTCTGACACACGGCAGAGTGGTTCGTCATTTATGACTTAGCGAAATAAGAGAGGCTTGGTTTTTTTCGTAATCGGCATAAAAACTGTTTTGCTTGGGTTCAGCACCATTTGCCATTTTTTGCACCAAGAGCCTATCATGCCCAGATGTTCATTAAGCTTTTCCTGGTCGTAGTTCAATTCTGCCTTTGAATAGATGACTGTGTCATCAGCATAGTGCTTAATGAAAACATCGGGTGAGAAGCCGCTGTTCATATCATTAATATAAAGTAAGAACAGCAGTGGCCCTATGACAGAGCCCTGCGGAACTCCTGAACCTACCGACTGGCTCGTGCTGTTTGTGCCCCTAATGCAAACCACTTGCTCTGTGTTTATCAAATAAGCCGCTATCCAATTTATGAGCTCATCATTCTGCAGGATCGTGCTAAGTTTATGCAGCAATTTCGGATGTGGTATTTTGTCGAATGCTTTTCTGAAATCAAGAAAAATAATGTCAACTTGCCCTCTGTCATCTAAGATTCAACTAATGAAATGTGAAACCTCGGTGAGAATTGTCACTGTCGAGAAACCTCGCCTGAAACCATGTTGTTGTTCTGCCATTAGTTTGTGCTCTTCGAGAAATTCTGTTAAGTGCTTAGTAAGTACATGCTCCAGTGTTTTACAGCACGTGCCTGTCAAAGACACAGGCCTGTAGTTGTTTACACAGTCTTTAGCACCTTCTTTATGAATCGGTATGACCTTAGCACATTTCCAGTCATTAGGAACCTGTCCGTCACGCAAAGATTTGTTAAATATATCAGTGAGATAATAAGAGCACCATTCAGCATACCTTTTTAAAAAGACATTCGGAATGCCATCTAAGCCAGTTGATTTCTTTTCATCAAGGTTTAGAAGAAGGTTACAAATGCCTTCCTGTGTAACGACAATATCGGGGATTGGCGAGGCAGGACAACCTAGGCTGAATTCCGGCAGTATACCGTCATCGTCCGTAAAAACCGATTTGAAATAATCATTAAAAGTACAGGCTAACTGAAAACTATCGGTAACAGTGCCGGTTTCTTTATTTAAATACACAGTATTCGATTTTTCTTTCGATAAAGATCCCCAAAATTTCTGCGGTGCTGTTTTAATAAACTGCGTTAAAGATTCATTCATGTATCGCTTCTTTGCGTCAGCCAGCTCAGCTCTGAACGACAAAGAGAGCGTCGCGACGTCAGCCTATCTGAGACTTTGTTTACTACTTTTTCGTTTTGCCCGCATGCGCCTTAGTGTTCCTTTCATGTGAATAATTTTTCGCGAAACCCATGGATTCATTCTTTGAACCTTTTTTTTTCGGTCAGGTATGTAACGTTTTATTAGTGTGTGTACAGTTTCTTTAAACCTTTTCTATGCATCATCAACCGTTGAACTATCACATACAGAAATGCGCTTAAAATCTTCATAATCAATGTCAAAAAAGTCCAGAATTGAAACATCATCAGCTCTAGAGTAATTGGGTACCAGTACAGACTTTGTGGCTTGCGCTTCATGACGCATGCCCAATAGCTGAAGAATCACCATACTGTGATCTGAAATACCGTCCATCACTTCACAAGTGTACATTTGTTCAGCCAGTGATGGACTCAAAAATACAAGATCAAGTAAAGAGCCACCCTTTTCATGTACTCGTGTGCACTCCTGTACAGCTTGAACCATACTGAGCGAGAACACCCCGTCTAGGAGAGCTCGGGATGGTAATACATCAACCTGACCCGCTTTATACTCCACCCAGTTAATATGCGGAAGATTAAAATCACCGGCCATTACAATTTTTCTTTTTGAATTCTGAAATTCGCTATGTAAGAAGTCATTGAAAGCTAGCATGCAGTCTTCCGAAGAATCGGGAGGACGATACACTGCAATGAATGTGAACGAACTGCCGTATAAAGTCATGTCACATGCAATACATTCGATTTCAGATGGCGAAGGACGTTCTGTGCACTCAGTTGATCTTTTACAGATAATCGCAACACCACCACCCCTAGATCCGCGATCTCTACGATAAGCTATATAGTTTGAAGGAAGGAACTCGCGGTTTTCAATGCATTCATTCAACCAAGTCTCAGTAACAATCAGTACATCTGGTTCATACTCGAGCGAAACACTTTCAATGGCTGAAATTTTATTCAAGACGCTGCGTGCGTTCAGATTAATAACTGTCACTGCATCAGGAGTTGTGCCCACGTTCCTGGATTTTCATGTGGTTTGAAGATTATCAGCAACTAAGCATGGCTTTCGTGAAACGGTGTTTTCGTCCCAGAAATATGCATCTCTTTTCACGTAAAGTTTGTCATGAACAAGGCGCACGCGCGCACCGCTTCGTTTTTCTTCTTTTGCACTCTCCCAAAGGCGCTTGCGACAATAAAGCACGCGCTTTGAAAAGTCTTCACGCACCGAAACACCTGTTCCTTTCAATTTTGAACACTTCATCAAGATATCGCTCTTTTCTTTGGAGTTGTATAAGCGAAATATTACAGGCCTGGAATGGTCTCACCTTTTTCCAAGTCGATGTATGCGTTCTACACTACACGGGCTTACACCTATTACAGAAAAAAGCTTTTGGTTCACAGTTTCAAACAGTTCATCGGCTGATTCATTTGGTCTCTCAGGAAGACCATAGACAATCAAATTATTTCTTCGTTGCCGATTTTCCAGATCGTCGACCCTCCGGGAAAGCACAGCCACTTGCTCAGTTAAAGCAGAAACCGCTTCTTTAGTTTCAGTCAATTTTGGAAGGAATGACTCAATCATAGACAGTCGTTCTTCAAATTTTTTTATGACGCTGCCATTATCTTTTACTTCCTTCTGAAGTGCACGTTGATCACGTTTTATATCAGCAAATGTCTTTGTTCTTTCAATGTTTGTAAAATTTGTTCAATTTTTTCTTCAAGTACACCGGGACCGGGGTTTGTCTCAATATCACTGCTCCTAGCCAACTTCAGCAACACAGACCAGCAATCACAAGATAGCGACAACAGTGTGTTGGGGCATGGCACGATTATGAGAAATAGTTCATCGCTTCGAAAACATGAAAAGCACCGCCTCACCTGTAAACAAGCAAAGACGAGCGTACTTGAGGTCATGCTTTGGTGAGTTCCGTGCCCGCAACTGAGTTCGTGTGGATCCGAGGTGTTCCTTATGTACGGTTGAGGGGCGTGCACATCCATCTTTGATTGGGCAGTGTAGTCACAGCATGGCTCGTCGATGACGTAGGCTGCTGGCTCCAGGGGAACCGCATGAATGCGTCCGCTTGTTGAAAGATGTTCGACGGAGTAAAACACACTTGGCAAAGTCGTGCTGCTTGCAGAAATGATAATCGGAATCTGTAAACAAGCAAAGACGAGAGTATTTTAGGTCATGCTTTGGTGAGTGCCGTGCCCGCAACTCACGTGAATACACCAAATCAGGGAGTACAAGGTGATATAAGATGGACATCATTTGAGGGCAGGGAAGCTAGCAGCAAGATAAAATTTGAGAAACGATTGAGAGAAATGTGGGAGGAGCGTTGGGCTAGGAAGGTTTTCAGCTACTTGTACATGAAGAATGTCGATACAAAATGGAGGAAGCGAACCAGGAAATTGACTGGTAAATACTTAGAAAACAGCAGGTGGCCAAACCAAAAAGAACTATCGGTTAAGAAGAAAGTGAAGGAAACGGAGACTGACGTGTGGAGAATCGGCATGATTAAGAAGTCCACACTGGAGATATGCAGAACTTTTAAGCAGGAAATTGCCAAGGAAAGGATCTATGATAATACTCGGGGTAGCTCTCTACTGTTTGAGGCCAGGACGGGAGTATTGCGAACCAAGACATATCGGGCCAAATACGAAGGGGTAGACACGGTATGCAGTGCATGTGGAGAGGAGGAGGAAACTGCCGAACACTTGATAATATTCTGTAAAGGGCTTCATCATATAGTTCAGGATGATGGCACAGAGTTTTTCAAAGCACTGGGGTTTAGGGACAGGGAGGGCAATATAGACTTTAAGCGGGTAGAATTAACTAGAAGAAGGTTAGACTAGTGGCTAAAGTCAAGGCACAAGTGAAAATTAAACCCTTCACTGCCAAGTGCCAGTCCTCAACTTCACTATTTAAAGGGAAAAAAAGATAAATCTATTAGTTAGTTTACTAAGTATTACGGCTAGGTGGCGTTAGCCGCAGCCCGATCTAAAGGATACAGCCTCATCCATCCATCCATCCATTCATTATCACAGTGAGGGTGGAGGCCCAGTCAGGGAAAAGCATGGTGGATGCTGGCCAAAGCTCAGGAGGTTGTAGAGGACAGCATGGAAGGCGAAAATCTCATCATTATTCATGCTGGGCTCAATGATGTGTTGAAGGGCAAGGACCAGAACCTTCAGAGACAGTTAGAGGATGGGATGCGTAAGCTCCGAGAAGCCTCTGGGAGTGTGCATGTGACCATATGCACAGTCCCAGAGGTCTGGGGGCAGTCTCGTGGGATTGAAAGGAGGGTAGTGGAGGCCAACTGTGTGATCAAGGGTATGAGCCAGCAACTCGGATACAGCGTAATGCAAGTGAACCAAGACATGTATGAGCCCGGCACTCGCCCCTATGCATAGGATGGCATTCACTACAGTGGTGCGACGAGCAGGAGGGTCGGTAATAGAATGGGTCGTCAAGCCACAGCTTTTTTACGGGGACCCAAAGGCCTGAGGCCAAAAGTGTTGCCAAAGATGATTCTAAAGGGGCACAAATATTCAAGCCACACGGAGTCCGTGGGAGAAGAAATCGACGTAAGCACAAGGGCCGAGCTAAGTCAGACGTAGGTTATATTAACATGCAGGGTGGCAGGAATATGTTAAAGTGGGAAGAGATAGAAGAGCAGTTGAGGCAGGAGGAACTGATGTTATATGGGGTTGTGGAGACACATCTTCGGGACATGGAGCAACCACCCTGCAATCCGAACTACGTATGGGAATATTGCAATAGAACACAAAGCAGCAAAAGGGGCGGGTCAGGGTGGAATTGGTGCATTCATACATAAAAGTATGGGTTGGCAAAGAGTCAAGCAGCGATGCATGGAACATTTATGGTTAAAAGGGAAAGTAGCTGGGCAGATGACACTCCTTGGTTTGGTGTACTTGTGAATGGGAGCAAAAGCCAGAGAGGAAAGCCAGCCAATGGTGAAGTGTATATCAAAGGACATTGAGGAATAAGGAGGAGAGTGCGAGATTATTATACTAGGAGATATGAATGCGCACATAGAAGATATAGGTGGGTATACTGACCCAACTGACAAATTGATGATGGCTATGAGTGAAAGGCATGATTTAATCATTTGCAACAGTACTGAGAAGTGTCAAGGGCAAATAACATGGGAGGTAGGAAGGCTGCAGTCGACGATAGTTTATACACTGATGTCACATAGGATGTATGGTAGGCTCAGGGGAATGCACATAGATGAATATGGCTCCAGAAGTGTGGGTAGTGATCACAAACATATCAAGCTAAGTTTTGGAAGAGAAGTGAAAGTGGGAAGGAGACAAGATGAGCAACTACAGGAAAATTTTTATTCAGAAGGGCAAAGAAAAATAGCTACTAAACAAATTGAGGAAGTAATCACTGAGGATTAAAAAACAGTATGGACATACACGAATCTAATTAGACTGTTTGAACTAGACCTTGCTAAGGCACGTGACAAGTCACCCCAAAAAAGAAGACACATACCCAGGAGTTGGTGGGATGAGGAAGTTAAGAGAGCCATAGCAAAACGCCAGGAAGCCTCTAGGGAACACAGACATGCTAAGCAGCGGGGTGAACCGACAGATGATGATGAAAGAAAATGGGTCATCTTTCTAAGCTGTAGAAGGCAAGCATCCCTTCTGACCAATGAAAAGATTAGAAGAAAGGGGGCTCAGTGGCTGGCAGAAGTACATAAAAAGGATAGAAAGGCAGCTGCAAAATTTTGGAACCATCTAAACTCCCTAAGAAATGAAACAAACCTAGAGCAGAGGTTTATAAATACAGCTCAAGGTGCTAGGCTAGAAGAGGACGAAGCTATTGAATATATAAAAACAAAAGTGACAGAAAAATTTCATCAAAAAAGTGCCTTATGCACCACAATAGACAAGGATGGATCAAGTGGCACAATTGCTCTATTTTCACAACGGGACTGGGAAAGGGCTGAGAAGGGGGTTCCTAGTAGTACATCAACAGGCCTAGGTGGCATTCCAATTATGCTGATAAAGGCATTGGGTCTGAAGTCTAAACAGACTTTGAGAGAGGCAGTGAGCAAAACAATAATCGATGGTGAAGTCCCCGATGGATGGAAACTTAGCAGGATGAGCATGGCCTATAAAGGAAAGGGAGACAAAGCTGACATAAACAACTACCGTCCTATAACAGTGACATCAGTGGTCTACAGGCTGGTTGGTATTGCAGATTATAAAGGAAAGACTGCAGGCACGGATAGTGGATGAGGCGGTGCTAGGGGAACTGCAGAATAGGTTTCGGAAACACAGGAGGTTGGAAGGCAATCTGTTCTCACTGACGCAGTGCATCGAAATAGCAGAAAAGGCCCCTGTGGCTAGCGTTTTTGGATATCAAGGGAGCGTACAATAGCGTGGTTCAAGAAGACTTGTGGGGAATATTAGACACACTGGGTGTGGAAGATGGAGTCACTAATCTTTTAAAAGAAATCTATAAAAGTAACAAGGTAGTTATAAAGTGGGAAAAACAGGTATCCAAGTCTACAGAGGTGAAACGGGGACTTAGGCAGAGGTGTCCTCTGTCACCCTTGTTATTCATGATGTACCTACAAGGATTAGAGGCCAAATTAGAGGCAAGTGGACTTGGCTTCAACCTCTCTTTCATCAAACAAGGAAAACTCATTGAACAGGCACTACCAGCATTGATGTATGCATATGATATAGTGCTAATGGCCGACAACAGGAAGATTTGCAAAGACTGATGGACATCTGCGGTAATGAGGGAGATAGGTTAGATTTCAGATTCGGTTAGAAAAAATCAGCAGTCCTAATTTTTAATGATAATGAAGGTAGTGAGCTTAGGATAGAGGAGGTCACGCTAGAGATAACAGATAATTACAAATATCTGGGCGTATGGATAAGCAACGGGACCGAGTACCTAAGGGAACACGAAATATATGTGAATAAAGGTAACAGGAATGCAGCAGTGATGAAAAATAGGGCACTGTGGAATTACAATAGGTATGATGTTCTGAGAAGAATATGGCAAGGGGTCGTGGTTCCTGGTCTGACTTTCGGCAATGCTGTCTTGTGCATGAGATCAGAAGTTCAAGCAAGATTAGTAATTAAGCAATGTGGGATAGTTAGGCTTGCTTTATTTTTTTATTTTATTTTATTCATACTGTTAGCATCATGCCAAAACAGGAGTTGCTCATCTGGGCACACAAATTTCAAAAGTCAATGCAAAAGTAGAACATCTCACAATTTGACACAAAGAAAGCAAAAGCAATGCAATAAATAAATAAATAAATAAATAAATAAATCCAACATTCAATGCGCACCCTGCAGCATAACATGGCAGAACACAGGTAAGCAAGTGAGTGCCTTATCACAGCTCAGTTCAACATTTGATACGCACATTCTAAATCTTTAACATTGTTACACAGTACAACGATATTCCGTAACTTATTCCATGTGTCAATAGCGGATACAATAAAAGAATTCTTGAACGATTTTGTGTTATGCTTCAGAGGTTTAATGTGTTTGGTGTGCTTTGTCTGCGAATGCGACGTGTCTAGAGTGAAAATTTTTGTTATCTCTGTTTTGTAGATACCGTGGAACATCTGAAAAAAGAATTTCATGCTGTTGATATTCATTCTTTCGTGCAATGTAAGAATATGAACCCTAGTTCTTAGACTTGTTACGGACTGCTTTCTACGGTAGGAATTAAAAATAAATCTTAAGGCTCTATTTTGAACCTGTTCACATTTAGCAATATTATTTTGCGTATATGGCTTCCATATCGGGCATGCATATTCCAGCAACGGAAGTACTGTGGTTTTATATGCTATAAGTTTTACTTCAGGTGTCGAGTCACCAAGCCTCCGACGAAGCATCCAAAGCTTTTTTTTGCGATTTATCACAGATATAATCTATATGGCGGTTCCAGTTCATGCTATCTGTGACGTAAACACCCAGGTATTTATATTCTGACACACGGCAGAGTGGTTCGTCATTTATGACTTAGCGAAATAAGAGAGGCTTGGTTTTTTTCGTAATCGGCATAAAAACTGTTTTGCTTGGGTTCAGCACCATTTGCCATTTTTTGCACCAAGAGCCTATCATGCCCAGATGTTCATTAAGCTTTTCCTGGTCGTAGTTCAATTCTGCCTTTGAATAGATGACTGTGTCATCAGCATAGTGCTTAATGAAAACATCGGGTGAGAAGCCGCTGTTCATATCATTAATATAAAGTAAGAACAGCAGTGGCCCTATGACAGAGCCCTGCGGAACTCCTGAACCTACCGACTGGCTCGTGCTGTTTGTGCCCCTAATGCAAACCACTTGCTCTGTGTTTATCAAATAAGCCGCTATCCAATTTATGAGCTCATCATTCTGCAGGATCGTGCTAAGTTTATGCAGCAATTTCGGATGTGGTATTTTGTCGAATGCTTTTCTGAAATCAAGAAAAATAATGTCAACTTGCCCTCTGTCATCTAAGATTCAACTAATGAAATGTGAAACCTCGGTGAGAATTGTCACTGTCGAGAAACCTCGCCTGAAACCATGTTGTTGTTCTGCCATTAGTTTGTGCTCTTCGAGAAATTCTGTTAAGTGCTTAGTAAGTACATGCTCCAGTGTTTTACAGCACGTGCCTGTCAAAGACACAGGCCTGTAGTTGTTTACACAGTCTTTAGCACCTTCTTTATGAATCGGTATGACCTTAGCACATTTCCAGTCATTAGGAACCTGTCCGTCACGCAAAGATTTGTTAAATATATCAGTGAGATAATAAGAGCACCATTCAGCATACCTTTTTAAAAAGACATTCGGAATGCCATCTAAGCCAGTTGATTTCTTTTCATCAAGGTTTAGAAGAAGGTTACAAATGCCTTCCTGTGTAACGACAATATCGGGGATTGGCGAGGCAGGACAACCTAGGCTGAATTCCGGCAGTATACCGTCATCGTCCGTAAAAACCGATTTGAAATAATCATTAAAAGTACAGGCTAACTGAAAACTATCGGTAACAGTGCCGGTTTCTTTATTTAAATACACAGTATTCGATTTTTCTTTCGATAAAGATCCCCAAAATTTCTGCGGTGCTGTTTTAATAAACTGCGTTAAAGATTCATTCATGTATCGCTTCTTTGCGTCAGCCAGCTCAGCTCTGAACGACAAAGAGAGCGTCGCGACGTCAGCCTATCTGAGACTTTGTTTACTACTTTTTCGTTTTGCCCGCATGCGCCTTAGTGTTCCTTTCATGTGAATAATTTTTCGC
Organism: Rhipicephalus microplus; assembly: GCF_043290135.1. NCBI lineage: Eukaryota > Metazoa > Arthropoda > Arachnida > Ixodida > Ixodidae > Rhipicephalus > Rhipicephalus microplus. The sequence goes on from NC_134710.1 coordinate 75,377,263, forward strand.
GAAACCCATGGATTCATTCTTTGAACCTTTTTTTTTCGGTCAGGTATGTAACGTTTTATTAGTGTGTGTACAGTTTCTTTAAACCTTTTCTATGCATCATCAACCGTTGAACTATCACATACAGAAATGCGCTTAAAATCTTCATAATCAATGTCAAAAAAGTCCAGAATTGAAACATCATCAGCTCTAGAGTAATTGGGTACCAGTACAGACTTTGTGGCTTGCGCTTCATGACGCATGCCCAATAGCTGAAGAATCACCATACTGTGATCTGAAATACCGTCCATCACTTCACAAGTGTACATTTGTTCAGCCAGTGATGGACTCAAAAATACAAGATCAAGTAAAGAGCCACCCTTTTCATGTACTCGTGTGCACTCCTGTACAGCTTGAACCATACTGAGCGAGAACACCCCGTCTAGGAGAGCTCGGGATGGTAATACATCAACCTGACCCGCTTTATACTCCACCCAGTTAATATGCGGAAGATTAAAATCACCGGCCATTACAATTTTTCTTTTTGAATTCTGAAATTCGCTATGTAAGAAGTCATTGAAAGCTAGCATGCAGTCTTCCGAAGAATCGGGAGGACGATACACTGCAATGAATGTGAACGAACTGCCGTATAAAGTCATGTCACATGCAATACATTCGATTTCAGATGGCGAAGGACGTTCTGTGCACTCAGTTGATCTTTTACAGATAATCGCAACACCACCACCCCTAGATCCGCGATCTCTACGATAAGCTATATAGTTTGAAGGAAGGAACTCGCGGTTTTCAATGCATTCATTCAACCAAGTCTCAGTAACAATCAGTACATCTGGTTCATACTCGAGCGAAACACTTTCAATGGCTGAAATTTTATTCAAGACGCTGCGTGCGTTCAGATTAATAACTGTCACTGCATCAGGAGTTGTGCCCACGTTCCTGGATTTTCATGTGGTTTGAAGATTATCAGCAACTAAGCATGGCTTTCGTGAAACGGTGTTTTCGTCCCAGAAATATGCATCTCTTTTCACGTAAAGTTTGTCATGAACAAGGCGCACGCGCGCACCGCTTCGTTTTTCTTCTTTTGCACTCTCCCAAAGGCGCTTGCGACAATAAAGCACGCGCTTTGAAAAGTCTTCACGCACCGAAACACCTGTTCCTTTCAATTTTGAACACTTCATCAAGATATCGCTCTTTTCTTTGGAGTTGTATAAGCGAAATATTACAGGCCTGGAATGGTCTCACCTTTTTCCAAGTCGATGTATGCGTTCTACACTACACGGGCTTACACCTATTACAGAAAAAAGCTTTTGGTTCACAGTTTCAAACAGTTCATCGGCTGATTCATTTGGTCTCTCAGGAAGACCATAGACAATCAAATTATTTCTTCGTTGCCGATTTTCCAGATCGTCGACCCTCCGGGAAAGCACAGCCACTTGCTCAGTTAAAGCAGAAACCGCTTCTTTAGTTTCAGTCAATTTTGGAAGGAATGACTCAATCATAGACAGTCGTTCTTCAAATTTTTTTATGACGCTGCCATTATCTTTTACTTCCTTCTGAAGTGCACGTTGATCACGTTTTATATCAGCAAATGTCTTTGTTCTTTCAATGTTTGTAAAATTTGTTCAATTTTTTCTTCAAGTACACCGGGACCGGGGTTTGTCTCAATATCACTGCTCCTAGCCAACTTCAGCAACACAGACCAGCAATCACAAGATAGCGACAACAGTGTGTTGGGGCATGGCACGATTATGAGAAATAGTTCATCGCTTCGAAAACATGAAAAGCACCGCCTCACCTGTAAACAAGCAAAGACGAGCGTACTTGAGGTCATGCTTTGGTGAGTTCCGTGCCCGCAACTGAGTTCGTGTGGATCCGAGGTGTTCCTTATGTACGGTTGAGGGGCGTGCACATCCATCTTTGATTGGGCAGTGTAGTCACAGCATGGCTCGTCGATGACGTAGGCTGCTGGCTCCAGGGGAACCGCATGAATGCGTCCGCTTGTTGAAAGATGTTCGACGGAGTAAAACACACTTGGCAAAGTCGTGCTGCTTGCAGAAATGATAATCGGAATCTGTAAACAAGCAAAGACGAGAGTATTTTAGGTCATGCTTTGGTGAGTGCCGTGCCCGCAACTCACGTGAATACACCAAATCAGGGAGTACAAGGTGATATAAGATGGACATCATTTGAGGGCAGGGAAGCTAGCAGCAAGATAAAATTTGAGAAACGATTGAGAGAAATGTGGGAGGAGCGTTGGGCTAGGAAGGTTTTCAGCTACTTGTACATGAAGAATGTCGATACAAAATGGAGGAAGCGAACCAGGAAATTGACTGGTAAATACTTAGAAAACAGCAGGTGGCCAAACCAAAAAGAACTATCGGTTAAGAAGAAAGTGAAGGAAACGGAGACTGACGTGTGGAGAATCGGCATGATTAAGAAGTCCACACTGGAGATATGCAGAACTTTTAAGCAGGAAATTGCCAAGGAAAGGATCTATGATAATACTCGGGGTAGCTCTCTACTGTTTGAGGCCAGGACGGGAGTATTGCGAACCAAGACATATCGGGCCAAATACGAAGGGGTAGACACGGTATGCAGTGCATGTGGAGAGGAGGAGGAAACTGCCGAACACTTGATAATATTCTGTAAAGGGCTTCATCATATAGTTCAGGATGATGGCACAGAGTTTTTCAAAGCACTGGGGTTTAGGGACAGGGAGGGCAATATAGACTTTAAGCGGGTAGAATTAACTAGAAGAAGGTTAGACTAGTGGCTAAAGTCAAGGCACAAGTGAAAATTAAACCCTTCACTGCCAAGTGCCAGTCCTCAACTTCACTATTTAAAGGGAAAAAAAGATAAATCTATTAGTTAGTTTACTAAGTATTACGGCTAGGTGGCGTTAGCCGCAGCCCGATCTAAAGGATACAGCCTCATCCATCCATCCATCCATTCATTATCACAGTGAGGGTGGAGGCCCAGTCAGGGAAAAGCATGGTGGATGCTGGCCAAAGCTCAGGAGGTTGTAGAGGACAGCATGGAAGGCGAAAATCTCATCATTATTCATGCTGGGCTCAATGATGTGTTGAAGGGCAAGGACCAGAACCTTCAGAGACAGTTAGAGGATGGGATGCGTAAGCTCCGAGAAGCCTCTGGGAGTGTGCATGTGACCATATGCACAGTCCCAGAGGTCTGGGGGCAGTCTCGTGGGATTGAAAGGAGGGTAGTGGAGGCCAACTGTGTGATCAAGGGTATGAGCCAGCAACTCGGATACAGCGTAATGCAAGTGAACCAAGACATGTATGAGCCCGGCACTCGCCCCTATGCATAGGATGGCATTCACTACAGTGGTGCGACGAGCAGGAGGGTCGGTAATAGAATGGGTCGTCAAGCCACAGCTTTTTTACGGGGACCCAAAGGCCTGAGGCCAAAAGTGTTGCCAAAGATGATTCTAAAGGGGCACAAATATTCAAGCCACACGGAGTCCGTGGGAGAAGAAATCGACGTAAGCACAAGGGCCGAGCTAAGTCAGACGTAGGTTATATTAACATGCAGGGTGGCAGGAATATGTTAAAGTGGGAAGAGATAGAAGAGCAGTTGAGGCAGGAGGAACTGATGTTATATGGGGTTGTGGAGACACATCTTCGGGACATGGAGCAACCACCCTGCAATCCGAACTACGTATGGGAATATTGCAATAGAACACAAAGCAGCAAAAGGGGCGGGTCAGGGTGGAATTGGTGCATTCATACATAAAAGTATGGGTTGGCAAAGAGTCAAGCAGCGATGCATGGAACATTTATGGTTAAAAGGGAAAGTAGCTGGGCAGATGACACTCCTTGGTTTGGTGTACTTGTGAATGGGAGCAAAAGCCAGAGAGGAAAGCCAGCCAATGGTGAAGTGTATATCAAAGGACATTGAGGAATAAGGAGGAGAGTGCGAGATTATTATACTAGGAGATATGAATGCGCACATAGAAGATATAGGTGGGTATACTGACCCAACTGACAAATTGATGATGGCTATGAGTGAAAGGCATGATTTAATCATTTGCAACAGTACTGAGAAGTGTCAAGGGCAAATAACATGGGAGGTAGGAAGGCTGCAGTCGACGATAGTTTATACACTGATGTCACATAGGATGTATGGTAGGCTCAGGGGAATGCACATAGATGAATATGGCTCCAGAAGTGTGGGTAGTGATCACAAACATATCAAGCTAAGTTTTGGAAGAGAAGTGAAAGTGGGAAGGAGACAAGATGAGCAACTACAGGAAAATTTTTATTCAGAAGGGCAAAGAAAAATAGCTACTAAACAAATTGAGGAAGTAATCACTGAGGATTAAAAAACAGTATGGACATACACGAATCTAATTAGACTGTTTGAACTAGACCTTGCTAAGGCACGTGACAAGTCACCCCAAAAAAGAAGACACATACCCAGGAGTTGGTGGGATGAGGAAGTTAAGAGAGCCATAGCAAAACGCCAGGAAGCCTCTAGGGAACACAGACATGCTAAGCAGCGGGGTGAACCGACAGATGATGATGAAAGAAAATGGGTCATCTTTCTAAGCTGTAGAAGGCAAGCATCCCTTCTGACCAATGAAAAGATTAGAAGAAAGGGGGCTCAGTGGCTGGCAGAAGTACATAAAAAGGATAGAAAGGCAGCTGCAAAATTTTGGAACCATCTAAACTCCCTAAGAAATGAAACAAACCTAGAGCAGAGGTTTATAAATACAGCTCAAGGTGCTAGGCTAGAAGAGGACGAAGCTATTGAATATATAAAAACAAAAGTGACAGAAAAATTTCATCAAAAAAGTGCCTTATGCACCACAATAGACAAGGATGGATCAAGTGGCACAATTGCTCTATTTTCACAACGGGACTGGGAAAGGGCTGAGAAGGGGGTTCCTAGTAGTACATCAACAGGCCTAGGTGGCATTCCAATTATGCTGATAAAGGCATTGGGTCTGAAGTCTAAACAGACTTTGAGAGAGGCAGTGAGCAAAACAATAATCGATGGTGAAGTCCCCGATGGATGGAAACTTAGCAGGATGAGCATGGCCTATAAAGGAAAGGGAGACAAAGCTGACATAAACAACTACCGTCCTATAACAGTGACATCAGTGGTCTACAGGCTGGTTGGTATTGCAGATTATAAAGGAAAGACTGCAGGCACGGATAGTGGATGAGGCGGTGCTAGGGGAACTGCAGAATAGGTTTCGGAAACACAGGAGGTTGGAAGGCAATCTGTTCTCACTGACGCAGTGCATCGAAATAGCAGAAAAGGCCCCTGTGGCTAGCGTTTTTGGATATCAAGGGAGCGTACAATAGCGTGGTTCAAGAAGACTTGTGGGGAATATTAGACACACTGGGTGTGGAAGATGGAGTCACTAATCTTTTAAAAGAAATCTATAAAAGTAACAAGGTAGTTATAAAGTGGGAAAAACAGGTATCCAAGTCTACAGAGGTGAAACGGGGACTTAGGCAGAGGTGTCCTCTGTCACCCTTGTTATTCATGATGTACCTACAAGGATTAGAGGCCAAATTAGAGGCAAGTGGACTTGGCTTCAACCTCTCTTTCATCAAACAAGGAAAACTCATTGAACAGGCACTACCAGCATTGATGTATGCATATGATATAGTGCTAATGGCCGACAACAGGAAGATTTGCAAAGACTGATGGACATCTGCGGTAATGAGGGAGATAGGTTAGATTTCAGATTCGGTTAGAAAAAATCAGCAGTCCTAATTTTTAATGATAATGAAGGTAGTGAGCTTAGGATAGAGGAGGTCACGCTAGAGATAACAGATAATTACAAATATCTGGGCGTATGGATAAGCAACGGGACCGAGTACCTAAGGGAACACGAAATATATGTGAATAAAGGTAACAGGAATGCAGCAGTGATGAAAAATAGGGCACTGTGGAATTACAATAGGTATGATGTTCTGAGAAGAATATGGCAAGGGGTCGTGGTTCCTGGTCTGACTTTCGGCAATGCTGTCTTGTGCATGAGATCAGAAGTTCAAGCAAGATTAGTAATTAAGCAATGTGGGATAGTTAGGCTTGCTTTATTTTTTTATTTTATTTTATTCATACTGTTAGCATCATGCCAAAACAGGAGTTGCTCATCTGGGCACACAAATTTCAAAAGTCAATGCAAAAGTAGAACATCTCACAATTTGACACAAAGAAAGCAAAAGCAATGCAATAAATAAATAAATAAATAAATAAATAAATCCAACATTCAATGCGCACCCTGCAGCATAACATGGCAGAACACAGGTAAGCAAGTGAGTGCCTTATCACAGCTCAGTTCAACATTTGATACGCACATTCTAAATCTTTAACATTGTTACACAGTACAACGATATTCCGTAACTTATTCCATGTGTCAATAGCGGATACAATAAAAGAATTCTTGAACGATTTTGTGTTATGCTTCAGAGGTTTAATGTGTTTGGTGTGCTTTGTCTGCGAATGCGACGTGTCTAGAGTGAAAATTTTTGTTATCTCTGTTTTGTAGATACCGTGGAACATCTGAAAAAAGAATTTCATGCTGTTGATATTCATTCTTTCGTGCAATGTAAGAATATGAACCCTAGTTCTTAGACTTGTTACGGACTGCTTTCTACGGTAGGAATTAAAAATAAATCTTAAGGCTCTATTTTGAACCTGTTCACATTTAGCAATATTATTTTGCGTATATGGCTTCCATATCGGGCATGCATATTCCAGCAACGGAAGTACTGTGGTTTTATATGCTATAAGTTTTACTTCAGGTGTCGAGTCACCAAGCCTCCGACGAAGCATCCAAAGCTTTTTTTTGCGATTTATCACAGATATAATCTATATGGCGGTTCCAGTTCATGCTATCTGTGACGTAAACACCCAGGTATTTATATTCTGACACACGGCAGAGTGGTTCGTCATTTATGACTTAGCGAAATAAGAGAGGCTTGGTTTTTTTCGTAATCGGCATAAAAACTGTTTTGCTTGGGTTCAGCACCATTTGCCATTTTTTGCACCAAGAGCCTATCATGCCCAGATGTTCATTAAGCTTTTCCTGGTCGTAGTTCAATTCTGCCTTTGAATAGATGACTGTGTCATCAGCATAGTGCTTAATGAAAACATCGGGTGAGAAGCCGCTGTTCATATCATTAATATAAAGTAAGAACAGCAGTGGCCCTATGACAGAGCCCTGCGGAACTCCTGAACCTACCGACTGGCTCGTGCTGTTTGTGCCCCTAATGCAAACCACTTGCTCTGTGTTTATCAAATAAGCCGCTATCCAATTTATGAGCTCATCATTCTGCAGGATCGTGCTAAGTTTATGCAGCAATTTCGGATGTGGTATTTTGTCGAATGCTTTTCTGAAATCAAGAAAAATAATGTCAACTTGCCCTCTGTCATCTAAGATTCAACTAATGAAATGTGAAACCTCGGTGAGAATTGTCACTGTCGAGAAACCTCGCCTGAAACCATGTTGTTGTTCTGCCATTAGTTTGTGCTCTTCGAGAAATTCTGTTAAGTGCTTAGTAAGTACATGCTCCAGTGTTTTACAGCACGTGCCTGTCAAAGACACAGGCCTGTAGTTGTTTACACAGTCTTTAGCACCTTCTTTATGAATCGGTATGACCTTAGCACATTTCCAGTCATTAGGAACCTGTCCGTCACGCAAAGATTTGTTAAATATATCAGTGAGATAATAAGAGCACCATTCAGCATACCTTTTTAAAAAGACATTCGGAATGCCATCTAAGCCAGTTGATTTCTTTTCATCAAGGTTTAGAAGAAGGTTACAAATGCCTTCCTGTGTAACGACAATATCGGGGATTGGCGAGGCAGGACAACCTAGGCTGAATTCCGGCAGTATACCGTCATCGTCCGTAAAAACCGATTTGAAATAATCATTAAAAGTACAGGCTAACTGAAAACTATCGGTAACAGTGCCGGTTTCTTTATTTAAATACACAGTATTCGATTTTTCTTTCGATAAAGATCCCCAAAATTTCTGCGGTGCTGTTTTAATAAACTGCGTTAAAGATTCATTCATGTATCGCTTCTTTGCGTCAGCCAGCTCAGCTCTGAACGACAAAGAGAGCGTCGCGACGTCAGCCTATCTGAGACTTTGTTTACTACTTTTTCGTTTTGCCCGCATGCGCCTTAGTGTTCCTTTCATGTGAATAATTTTTCGCGAAACCCATGGATTCATTCTTTGAACCTTTTTTTTTCGGTCAGGTATGTAACGTTTTATTAGTGTGTGTACAGTTTCTTTAAACCTTTTCTATGCATCATCAACCGTTGAACTATCACATACAGAAATGCGCTTAAAATCTTCATAATCAATGTCAAAAAAGTCCAGAATTGAAACATCATCAGCTCTAGAGTAATTGGGTACCAGTACAGACTTTGTGGCTTGCGCTTCATGACGCATGCCCAATAGCTGAAGAATCACCATACTGTGATCTGAAATACCGTCCATCACTTCACAAGTGTACATTTGTTCAGCCAGTGATGGACTCAAAAATACAAGATCAAGTAAAGAGCCACCCTTTTCATGTACTCGTGTGCACTCCTGTACAGCTTGAACCATACTGAGCGAGAACACCCCGTCTAGGAGAGCTCGGGATGGTAATACATCAACCTGACCCGCTTTATACTCCACCCAGTTAATATGCGGAAGATTAAAATCACCGGCCATTACAATTTTTCTTTTTGAATTCTGAAATTCGCTATGTAAGAAGTCATTGAAAGCTAGCATGCAGTCTTCCGAAGAATCGGGAGGACGATACACTGCAATGAATGTGAACGAACTGCCGTATAAAGTCATGTCACATGCAATACATTCGATTTCAGATGGCGAAGGACGTTCTGTGCACTCAGTTGATCTTTTACAGATAATCGCAACACCACCACCCCTAGATCCGCGATCTCTACGATAAGCTATATAGTTTGAAGGAAGGAACTCGCGGTTTTCAATGCATTCATTCAACCAAGTCTCAGTAACAATCAGTACATCTGGTTCATACTCGAGCGAAACACTTTCAATGGCTGAAATTTTATTCAAGACGCTGCGTGCGTTCAGATTAATAACTGTCACTGCATCAGGAGTTGTGCCCACGTTCCTGGATTTTCATGTGGTTTGAAGATTATCAGCAACTAAGCATGGCTTTCGTGAAACGGTGTTTTCGTCCCAGAAATATGCATCTCTTTTCACGTAAAGTTTGTCATGAACAAGGCGCACGCGCGCACCGCTTCGTTTTTCTTCTTTTGCACTCTCCCAAAGGCGCTTGCGACAATAAAGTACGCGCTTTGAAAAGTCTTCACGCACCGAAACACCTGTTCCTTTCAATTTTGAACACTTCATCAAGATATCGCTCTTTTCTTTGGAGTTGTATAAGCGAAATATTACAGGCCTGGAATGGTCTCACCTTTTTCCAAGTCGATGTATGCGTTCTACACTACACGGGCTTACACCTATTACAGAAAAAAGCTTTTGGTTCACAGTTTCAAACAGTTCATCGGCTGATTCATTTGGTCTCTCAGGAAGACCATAGACAATCAAATTATTTCTTCGTTGCCGATTTTCCAGATCGTCGACCCTCCGGGAAAGCACAGCCACTTGCTCAGTTAAAGCAGAAACCGCTTCTTTAGTTTCAGTCAATTTTGGAAGGAATGACTCAATCATAGACAGTCGTTCTTCAAATTTTTTTATGACGCTGCCATTATCTTTTACTTCCTTCTGAAGTGCACGTTGATCACGTTTTATATCAGCAAATGTCTTTGTTCTTTCAATGTTTGTAAAATTTGTTCAATTTTTTCTTCAAGTACACCGGGACCGGGGTTTGTCTCAATATCACTGCTCCTAGCCAACTTCAGCAACACAGACCAGCAATCACAAGATAGCGACAACAGTGTGTTGGGGCATGGCACGATTATGAGAAATAGTTCATCGCTTCGAAAACATGAAAAGCACCGCCTCACCTGTAAACAAGCAAAGACGAGCGTACTTGAGGTCATGCTTTGGTGAGTTCCGTGCCCGCAACTGAGTTCGTGTGGATCCGAGGTGTTCCTTATGTACGGTTGAGGGGCGTGCACATCCATCTTTGATTGGGCAGTGTAGTCACAGCATGGCTCGTCGATGACGTAGGCTGCTGGCTCCAGGGGAACCGCATGAATGCGTCCGCTTGTTGAAAGATGTTCGACGGAGTAAAACACACTTGGCAAAGTCGTGCTGCTTGCAGAAATGATAATCGGAATCTGTAAACAAGCAAAGACGAGAGTATTTTAGGTCATGCTTTGGTGAGTGCCGTGCCCGCAACTCACGTGAATACACCAAATCAGGGAGTACAAGGTGATATAAGATGGACATCATTTGAGGGCAGGGAAGCTAGCAGCAAGATAAAATTTGAGAAACGATTGAGAGAAATGTGGGAGGAGCGTTGGGCTAGGAAGGTTTTCAGCTACTTGTACATGAAGAATGTCGATACAAAATGGAGGAAGCGAACCAGGAAATTGACTGGTAAATACTTAGAAAACAGCAGGTGGCCAAACCAAAAAGAACTATCGGTTAAGAAGAAAGTGAAGGAAACGGAGACTGACGTGTGGAGAATCGGCATGATTAAGAAGTCCACACTGGAGATATGCAGAACTTTTAAGCAGGAAATTGCCAAGGAAAGGATCTATGATAATACTCGGGGTAGCTCTCTACTGTTTGAGGCCAGGACGGGAGTATTGCGAACCAAGACATATCGGGCCAAATACGAAGGGGTAGACACGGTATGCAGTGCATGTGGAGAGGAGGAGGAAACTGCCGAACACTTGATAATATTCTGTAAAGGGCTTCATCATATAGTTCAGGATGATGGCACAGAGTTTTTCAAAGCACTGGGGTTTAGGGACAGGGAGGGCAATATAGACTTTAAGCGGGTAGAATTAACTAGAAGAAGGTTAGACTAGTGGCTAAAGTCAAGGCACAAGTGAAAATTAAACCCTTCACTGCCAAGTGCCAGTCCTCAACTTCACTATTTAAAGGGAAAAAAAGATAAATCTATTAGTTAGTTTACTAAGTATTACGGCTAGGTGGCGTTAGCCGCAGCCCGATCTAAAGGATACAGCCTCATCCATCCATCCATCCATTCATTATCACAGTGAGGGTGGAGGCCCAGTCAGGGAAAAGCATGGTGGATGCTGGCCAAAGCTCAGGAGGTTGTAGAGGACAGCATGGAAGGCGAAAATCTCATCATTATTCATGCTGGGCTCAATGATGTGTTGAAGGGCAAGGACCAGAACCTTCAGAGACAGTTAGAGGATGGGATGCGTAAGCTCCGAGAAGCCTCTGGGAGTGTGCATGTGACCATATGCACAGTCCCAGAGGTCTGGGGGCAGTCTCGTGGGATTGAAAGGAGGGTAGTGGAGGCCAACTGTGTGATCAAGGGTATGAGCCAGCAACTCGGATACAGCGTAATGCAAGTGAACCAAGACATGTATGAGCCCGGCACTCGCCCCTATGCATAGGATGGCATTCACTACAGTGGTGCGACGAGCAGGAGGGTCGGTAATAGAATGGGTCGTCAAGCCACAGCTTTTTTACGGGGACCCAAAGGCCTGAGGCCAAAAGTGTTGCCAAAGATGATTCTAAAGGGGCACAAATATTCAAGCCACACGGAGTCCGTGGGAGAAGAAATCGACGTAAGCACAAGGGCCGAGCTAAGCCAGATGTAGGTTATATTAACATGCAGGGTGCCAGGAATATGTTAAAGTGGGAAGAGATAGAAGAGCAGTTGAGGCAGGAGGAACTGATGTTATATGGGGTTGTGGAGACACATCTTCGGGACATGGAGCAACCACCCTGCAATCGGAACTACGTATGGGAATATTGCAATAGAACAGAACGCAGCAAAAAGGGTGGGTTGGGGTGGAATTAGTGCATTCATACATAAAAGTATGGGTTGGCAAAGAGTCAAGTAGGGATGCATGGAACATTTATGGTTAAAAGGGAAAGTAGCTGGGCAGATGACACTCCTTGGTTTGGTGTACTTGTGAACGGGAGCAAAAGCCAGAGAGGAAAATCAGCCAATGGTGGAGTGTATATCAAAGGACATTGAGGAATAAGGAGGAGAGTACGAGATAATTATACTAGGAGATATGAATGCGCACATAGAAGATATAGATGGGTATACTGACCCAACTAACAAATTGATCATGGCTATGAGTGAAAAGCATGATTTAATCATTTGCAACAGTACTGAGAAGTGTGAAGAGCAAATAACATGGGAGGTAGGAAAGTTGCAGTCGACGATGGATTATGCACTGATGTCACATAGGATGTCTGGTAGACTCAGGGGAATGCACATAGATGAATATGGCTCCAGAAGTCTGGGTAGTGATCATAAACATATCAAGCTAAGTTTTGGAAGAGCAGTGAAAGTGGGAAGGAGACAAGGTGAGCAACTACAGAAAAATTTTTATTCAGAAAGGGAACTAAAAATAGCTACTAAACAAATTGAGAAAGTAATCACTGAGGATAATAAAACAGTGTGGACATACATGAATCTAATTAGACTGTTTGAACTAGAGCTTGTTAAGGCACGTGACAAGTCACCCCAGAAAAGAAGACACATACCCAGGAGTTGGTGGGATGAGGAAGTTAAGAGAGCCATAGCAAAACGCCAGGAAGCCTCTAGGGAACACAGACATGCTAAGCAGCGGGGTGAACCGACAGATGATGATGAAAGAAAAGGGGTCATCTTTCTAAGCTGTAGAAGGCAAGCATCCCTTCTGACCAATGAAAAGATTAGAAGAAAGGGGGCTCAGTGGCTGGCAGAAGTATATAAAAAGGATAGAAAGGCAGCTGCAAAATTTTGGAACCATCTAAACTCCCTAAGAAATGAAACAAACCTAGAGCAGAGGTTTATAAATACAGCTCAAGGTGCTAGGCTAGAAGAGGACGAAGCTATTGAATATATAAGAACAAAAGTGACAGAAAAATTTCGACAAAGAAGTGCCTTATGCACCACAATAGACAATGATGGATCGAGTGGCACAATTGCTTCATTTTCACAACGAGAGTGGGAAAGGGCTGAGAAGGGGGTTCCTAGTAGTACATCAACAGGCCTATGTGGCATTCCAATTATGCTGATAAAGGCATTGGGTCCGAAGTCTGAAGAGACTTTGGGAGAGGCAGTGAGCAAAACAATAATCGATGGTGAAGTCCCCGATGGATGGAAACTTAGCAGGATGAGCATGGCCTATAAAGGAAAGGGAGACAAAGCTGACATAAACAACTACCGTCCTATAACAGTGACATCAGTGGTCTACAGGCTGGTTGGTATTGCAGATTATAAAGGAAAGACTGCAGGCACGGATAGTGGATGAGGCGGTGCTAGGGGAACTGCAGAATAGGTTTCGGAAACACAGGAGGTTGGAAGGCAATCTGTTCTCACTGACGCAGTGCATCGAAATAGCAGAAAAGGCCCCTGTGGCTAGCGTTTTTGGATATCAAGGGAGCTTACAATAGCGTGGTTCAAGAGGACTTGTGGGGAATACTAGACACACTGGGTGTAGAAGATGGAGTCGCTAATCTTTTAAAAGAAATCTATAAAAGTAACAAGGTAGTTATAAAGTGGGAAAAACAGGTATCCAAGCCCACAGAGGTGAATCGGGGATTAGGCAGGGGTGTCCTCTCTCACCCTTGTTATTCATGATGTACCTACAAGGATTAGAGGCCAAATTAGAGGCAAGTGGACTTGGCTTCAACCTCTCTTTCATCAAACAAGGAAAACTCATTGAACAGGCACTACCAGCATTGATGTATGCATATGATATAGTGCTAATGGCCGACAACAGGAAGATTTGCAAAGACTGATGGACATCTGCGGTAATGAGGGAGATAGGTTAGATTTCAGATTCGGTTAGAAAAAATCAGCAGTCCTAATTTTTAATGATAATGAAGGTAGTGAGCTTAGGATAGAGGAGGTCACGCTAGAGATAACAGATAATTACAAATATCTGGGCGTATGGATAAGCAACGGAACCGAGTACCTAAGGGAACACGAAATATATGTGAATAAAGGTAACAGGAATGTAGCAGTGATGAAAAATAGGGCAGTGTGGAATACAATAGGTATGATGTTGTGAGAAGAATATGGCAAGGGGTCGTGGTTCCTGGTCTTACGTTCGGCAATTCTGTCTTGTGCAAGAGATCAGAAGTTCAAGCAAGATTAGTAATTATGCAACGTGAAATAGGTAGGCTTGCTTTATGAGCTCACGGGAATACACCGAACCAGGAAGTACAAGGTGATATGGGATGGACATCATTTTAGTGCAGGGAAATAGCAGCAAGATAAAATTTGAGAATCGATTGAGAGAAATGGGGGAGGAGCGTGGGGCTAGGAATGTTTTCAGCTACTTGTGCATAAAGATTGTCGATACAAAATGGTGGAAGTGAAGCAGAAAATTGATGGGAAATACTTAAAAAGCAGCAGGGGGCCAAACCAAAAAGAACTATCAGTTAAGAAGAAGGTGAAGGAAACGGAGACTGACATGTGGAGAATCGGCATGATTAAGAAGTCCGCACTAGAGATATATCGTAGTTTTAAGCAGGAAATTGCCAAGGAAAGGATCTATGATAATACTCGGGGTAGTTCTTTACTGTTTTAGGCCAGAAGAGGAGTATTGCGAACCAAGACATATCGGGCCAAATACGAAGGGGTACACACGATATGCAGTGCGTGTGGAGAAGAGGAGAAAACTGCCAAACACTTGATAATGTTCGTAAAGGGCTTCACCCTATAGTTCAGGATGATGGCGCAGAGTTCTTCAAAGCACTGGGGTTTAGAGACAGGGAGGCAAAATAGACTTTAGTCAGGTAGAATTAACTAGAAGGACGTTATCTGATTGGTGGCTAAAGTCAAGGCACGAGTGAAAATTAAAGCATTTACTGCAAAGTACCTGTCCTATACTTCACTATTTAACGGGAAAAAAAAGTAAATCTAGTTGGTGGTTCACTAAGTATTACGGCTATATGGCGTTAGATGCCGCCCAATCTAAAGGGCACAGCCACATCAATCCATCCATCCATCCATCCATCCATCCATCGAATTCACATGGTGATGGGAAGTTCAGTGTGATAAGTGATCACAACCGAATTAAATTGACCTTCTCGACTTCCTCCTGGCGCGAAAAATGGACAGACTGTCGTGAATCGGCCGCATGCTACCTACCGGAAGAGACATATGAAGACACCACCCAAGAGTTTGAAGGCAGGCTCTTGGATCTGGAGTCACTTTCCTATGACCAATTTGTAGAAACTCTGCAACAGATAATGGAAGCACATGAAGTATGCATTAACTCCTGTGGAGGGGTGCATCGGAAGCCATGGTGGGACAAGGAGGTCAAAGTGGCACTAAGTGCTCGAGAGGCGAATCCCCTACACCGAAAAATGGTAAGGACACTCCGTCCACTCAAATGTGATGGTAAGGACACTCCCTCCACACAAATGTGCAGAGTTATGGCAGAGGTACCTGGAGTGCAAAAGAGCTATGCGAGCAATAGTACAACGCGAGATTGCCGAGCACAATTGCAAGCAGCTGAAAGCCTTAACTGGAGACAGGCGAAACGGTTCCCGGCGGTTTTAGAGATATGTGTCAACGCTTGACAGGAGGGCAGCCATGCCGCGGATTCGAAACGAGGAGACGGATTTGGTCGCCTGTGATCTTTCGGAACATCTTACAGAACACATGCATCATCTGTACTAACCCAGGCAGTCAGCATGCGTGTCTGCAGGGGAGAATGAAGCGGAAATCCACTGCCCCGAAGATGAGATCATGAAATGGCAAGTGATAAAAAGAGCGGTTGACGGGGCAATCGCACGCAGCTATGCACACACGGCAAAAGGACTCGATGGCATACCCGCCGGTGTTGTAATACACTTGGGGGATGCTGCCCGAGATCACCTTGCCAACATCTTCTCTAGCATTGTGGCGGGTGACAGCCTGGCGAACAGGAAGGGTGAGCCTGGTGAGAAAGAAAGATGGAGACGCTGTGCTTCTACGAGATTACAGGGCTTTGTTGTAACAAATGTCCTATACCATGTCTTTGCACAGATATCGAAGGCCTGGATGAGTGGGTGGGCAGAGAACAACAACGTGCTCACAGACTTGCAGAACGGGTTCCGAGCTGACCGACGCCTGAAAGACAACCTCTTCGTGCTGATACAAACCATAGCAATGGCTCGAAAGGGGTCCAGAAACTTGTATGGCTGCTTTCTTGACGTAGCTAAGGCATATGACAGTGTCCCAAATGAATCCCTATTCCAGCGGATGGCGGAATGTCAGAGGTGTGGGTCGGCCTAATGCGTAGATTGTACAAAGATAATTCAGTTATAGCGTGCTTTGACGGAGCCCAGTCCCGACCAGCAATGGTTACACGGGGACTTATGCAGGGCTGGCCTCTCTCACCCCTGCTATACATGATTTATGTTTCTGGACTGGAACATATGCTCCCAGCATCCGGTATCAGCTTCCCATTCACCCACCTGTACGATGAAATGCCCGTGACTTGGACGCTGCCGGGTTTAGTGTATGCTGACCTGATCATGCTAGCCGAAAGCCCAACGGACCTGCAACCACTGGTCACCCTCGCTGCGACCCATCTGTACCACCTGGACCTGGCCTTCAATGCAAAGAAGTCTGCTGCATTACAGTTGTCAGGCTCCCATCCTAATGTCGACATATACTTGCCAGGAGGTAATCAGATACAGTGGGCCACTGAATATTGGTACCTCGGGGTAGTATTGAGCATCTGCGGTGACTTGTTGGTGGCACATGAAATAAATCTTTGCAAGACTTCGCAGAGAGCAGCAAACGTGCTACGCCGAAAAAGCCTATGGGGTTGCAACCGTTTCCTCCTCATCCGAGACTTGTGGAAGGCTGTTCATGTCCCAGGCCTCACATTTGTCACTGCCATACTGTGCCTCACTGTGACAACCAGGCAATGGCTGGAGCGTGGTCAGCGGGAGGTGGGCCGTATGGCCCTTGGATGCCACGGGCGTGTCGCCATAGAGGCCATTCAGGGTGACCTGGGATGGTCCTCATTTGAGGTGCACGAGGCAAGAAGTAAGGCTACTTACGAAGGGCGCCTGCGGCTCATGGACGACGAACGGTGTCACAGGCGACTGTTTAGATATGCGAGTCTAACCGGCACACAAACGCAGTGGTGCAGGCGCCTGGGCAGCCTGAAAAGAAAGTTTGGCTTCTCTGCAAACCCTATGATTGAGGACAAGATGTACAAGTGGGCCCATGCAGTGAAGACGCAGGTGTGTGAGGAGGAGACAGAGCAGTGGCGGCGTGCCATGGAGGATAAATCCACACTGCTCACATACCGCACTCACAAGGCCGACATTGGCATGGAGCCCCTTTATGATAACAGAGGTGGCAGCGCACTCCTTTTTGAGGCACGTGCAGGAGCACTGCGTACGTTGGCATACCGTCGCAAGTTCGACACATCTGTGGACGTGGCCCGGGCCATATGCCGAATATGCAGCACTGAAGAGGAGACCACAAAACACATCATCCTTTGCTGCGCTGACTTGTGCCCGGGTCACCTGGTGGGCACCACCTTCCCCCCGGCACTGGGATTCCAAGGAGATACGGAGAAGAACACAGCAATGGCCAGAGCGGTCTACATGAGGAAACAGAAGATTGGTGCAGTGGTGGCGCAGAGCGCATAGACAGTGTCGACGCGCAGACAATGTAGACGTTTAGACAATGTAGCCGATCTGCAAAGAGACAGTGGCTGGCTGTTGCAAACGTAGTAACTCGTTTTGTGTGTGTGACACATTTTGTTTTTCTCTGTCTCTCTCTCTCTTTCTCTAAGTCTCCCTTCTTTTCTTTCTTTCCTTTTTTTTTTCCTGGTTAAGGCAGTTGAGAGCTGCCTACCCGTTACAAAGGGCAGAACCATAATCCATCATCATCATCATCATCATCAAGGCAGCAAGAGGACAGGGACTATGCTGACCATGTGTGGATGACGGGTGACTTGATGGGGATACCAGTAGCAGTGTGTTTGGTGTATTTCACTGTCAAGGGTGTGCACTATGAGGAAAATGAGCAACTGTTGGAGTGTGTCCTTGGAGATGCGGAACGTCGAGCGAGCTGGAGGGAAGTGCTCATCTTGGGAGACTTCAATGGACATATTTGCGAGCTAAATGGCTATACAGATGCGAATGGCAAACTGCTTACTCAACTGGCAGAACAGCTTCAGCTGGAAATCCTCAACACTGCTTCATGTTGTGAGGGCCAAACAACTTGGTGTGCTCGGGGAAGGGGCACGTCTATCGACTACGCCCTGGCGTCCGATGGGCTGGTGAAAGCCCTACGACGACTTCACATAGATGAGGAGAGAATGCATAGCATCGGGAGCGACCACAATCGACTTTGGCTAAATTTCTCCAAAGCCCTACACTGAGAGCCAGACTCGAAACACAGATTCACTCCTAATAGGTATCTGCCAGTGAGCTCACTTGAAAAAGTGGCGAAGCAGTTTGAAAGGAGCCCAGAAAGAAAACGCGAAGACATACGAAGAGTATGTGTCAGTACTATGTCGAATCATGGAGAGGCATAAAGTCACTAATGGCACAAGACCAGCTCGCTACGGCCGAAAACCCTGGTGGGACATGGAAGTTGCTGAAGCGTGGCATGCACGGCAAGAAGCAAATCGCTCCCATCGTCGAGCAGTCAAAATGAAAGATGCAGTGCAAACCGACGTCACATCGCAGTGTTACCTTCAACTCAAGTGCGACATGCAGGCTCTTGTGCAGGTGAAGCTTTCTAGGTTCAATATGCTGTTCCTGCAAAAGCTGAAATCAGAAGGCGAAAACCCGGCCCAGAAATTCTGGAACTATGTTTGAACATTAGACCGGAGGGAGCAGTCTACTCAGTTCATTGTTGACAGCACTAGCAACCCTGCCCCAGACATGAAGGAGGCCTTGACAGAGCACCTGAAGACTCTGTATGGGCCACTTGGGTGTACAAAAAACCACTAGGTCGATGACAGGAGCTCCCAAGGTGTAGAAGAAAGTGTCGTACAGGGTTCTCCATAGGAAGGGGCCCCGAAATGGGAAATCAGCTGCATCTCTCTGGACCGTGCTCTTCCCCGACTCTGAGCCCACACAGCCCCAGGGCCAGATGGCATCCCAGCGTGCTCATTTAAGTGCCTTGGACAAGAATCGAACGAGCAGTTAGCTAGCCTGTTCAACGACATTGTTGTGGAAGCGGACTGGCAGCGGGGCAGAGTCTCCTTCATACTCAAATGTGGAGGCAAGGCAGGGAACCTCCAGGACTACCGGCCACTCACAGTCACCAGCACTATGTACAGGCTTTTTACTCAGGTGCTTAAGGGCTGGATCAGTGAATGGGCTGAATGTAAAGGGCAGCTTACAGAGCTGCAGAACGGTTTTCGCAAGGGGCGGTGACTTGACGACAACCTTTTTGTTCTCACACAATGTATAGAGACCACCAGGAAAGAAGGACGTACATTGTTATGCTGCTTCGTGGATGTCCAAAAAGCCTACGACAATGTCCCACATAATATCTTGTTCACTCATCTAGCCGCATTGGGTATGCCGGAGAAGCTATTGGCGACAGTGAGGCGTCTCTACGCCAACAATAGCATCATTGCCCAATTCGCCAATGTGAAGAGTGAGCCGGTAAGCGTCTGCAGGGGTCTTCGGCAGGGATGTCCGCTTTCGCCGATTATTTACCTGCTATACGTGTCAGGCATGAAGCGAGCACAGCTCCAGTCCAGTCTTGGATTCCGCTTGAAATATAGCTCAAGCGGAATCAAGGAAAATCGACGGATGCCTGGCTTGGCCTTTGCGGATGACGTGGTATTAATGGCTGAAAGCAACGTAGAGCTGCAGGCACTCCTGGACATCTGTGTCACAGAAATGAGTTCGCTGTGATACACTTCAATGCCAAAAAAACCAAGGTTGTGCCATTTGCTGGCAACATCGCTGAGGCTGTAGATCTCAAGCTTGGAAGTGAGAACATCGCCATGGAGACTACATATAAGTACCTGGGGGTGCTACTCTGCTGTGAGGCCAGCATATATAATCAGCAGGAAGCCCATATCCGCCAAGCCTCACTGCGTGCTCAGTGCATTCATCGGCGCTGCATCTTGTGCGGGTGCAACCGCTTCATCTTGGTGGGGGACATATGGAAACTGGTGCACGTTCCCTGCCTGACATTTGCCAATGCAGTAGTCTGCTTGACAGTGGCCACCAGAGAATGGCTGGAGCGGTGGCAACGAGAAGTTGGCTGCACGGCGCTTGCGTGCCATGGAAGAGTGGCGAACGAGGCAGTACAGGGGGACCTCGGCTGGTCTGGCTTTGAAGAACATGAGGCCGCCAGCAAGTTAGTGTACAGGGGTCGCCTTCAATTCCTGTGCAGAGAGCGCTGGGCAAGGCAGGTATTCGAATACCTTGCGGCAACGTGTATGCGTACAACTTGGGTGAACCGGGTTTACCGACTAGAAAAGAAGTACATCTCATTCACAAAGCCGGTACAGGCGGGAACTCCAAGACTCTATACTAAGGAGGTGCGTGAACGAGTACGTGATAGGGAGGGGGAGCTATGGCAACACACAATGATGGAAAAGCTACCCTCGAACTTTACCGCGATGGTAAAAGCACAATAGGCTCAGCTCGCATTTACGACAACAGCACCGGGAGTTCGCTTCTATTCGAGGCATGAGCTGGCGCAGTTCAAACCCTTACATACAAAAGAACGATCGGCGGGGAGACGGTTTCGGTGCTGTGTCGTGCCTGTGGAAGTGCGGACGAGACAATCGCGCATCTCGTGATTGAGTGCGGACAGATAGGACTCCCCCGCACGGAATCATTGCGCTCTGCGCTGGGCTTTGCGGAGGAAGATGGAGACACTGATCTGCAGGCAGCGAGAGAGTCGATGCGGCGCCTTGAACGCTGGAGGGCAGTGGTTGTGGCACAGTGGTCCAGAACACAAGGTGACACAGTGCAATGACTAGATAGAGGCAGTGCAGTGTCAAAGTGCGGTTGTGTTAGCAAACAAACTGAGCGTGCCCTTGTGCTTTCTTCTAATTTCCCCACCCCTTTCTGTTTGTTTGGTTTTCTTCCCTCTTGCTGGGCACGCCCGTTGGGATTTTTTGTGTTTTGTATTGTTTTTTTACTCTTTTTCGATTTCTTTCTTCTTTTCATTTTTAACAACTGTGTGCTAGGATGTCTTTACATATTTAAGTACACCTGCCCATTAAAAAGGGAACAGCAGCAAATCATCATCATCATTATCATCAAGGATGGGGACGCCCCCCCCAGTAGCAACAGCAAGGCAGCTGTAGCACACGCCACCTTATAATATGACCTTGCAGCCTCCAGGCCCACTGCCAGGACTTCCAGTATGGGCACAGACTCCAACTTTCCCACGGAACATCCCAGACCCCCCAAATACCATGTATCACACTGTAGAGGAGCTGGTGCGCCATCACCTCGTGATGACCATGAGGGCACGCCAATGAGGCGTAGGCGCCCTCCAAGAAGACACAAGCGTACACCTGGAAACAATGTAGGCTTCCTCAACCTACATGGTGCAAGGAGGATGTCAAAATGGGAGGAGTTTTTTCAGACTATCTAGGCAGAAGACTTCTTCTTATTTGCTGTGGCCAAAACACATCTCCGAGACCTCGAGGAGCCACCTCCAAACGCAGAATGGCATTGGGAAGGCTGCAACAGGACGGCGGGATCTCGCAAAGGAGAAGGCGTGGGAATGCTGTGGCACAGCAATACAACTTGGACCAGGCTGGAGGGTCCCTGCAACGAACACATGTGCATTTCCGGTGAACTTCTGGGTATGCCAGTGCTTGTTGGGGTGGTGTACCTCAGCATCGCACGCGCTGAAGATACTGGGAACTGCCAGACTATTGAATGTATTAAAAAAGATGTTATCCGATGGGTTAAAGGAAAGCAAGTACTCCTGATGGGGGATTTTAATGGACATATTCAACCTATTGATGGGTACCAGGATGTCAACGGATCCCCTCTAGTACAATTGGCAGAAGAATTGGCATTGAAAGTGACCTATCTCCGACCCGACTGCGAGGGTATGGTCACGTGGTGTGCGCGCAACAGTCAGTCATGTATTGATTATGCCCTTGTGTCACGCAAACCGGCAATGCACATCGCCCGAGTACATGTTGATGAGGCAGGCCAATACAGTGTGGGGAGTGACCACAACAGAATAAAGCTGAACTTCGCAGCCTCACCCTACCATAGAACCCAGCGCCGACACCGCAGCCCAGCAAGGTGGTTCTTACCAGTAGAAGCCTACGACACAATAGCTGAGGCATTTGAAGTGAGCGATAACACAATAATCCAGATGGCCCAGTCACGTATAAAGCGTTCATCAAAGAACTGAGAGACATAATGGGCAGACATGAGATTCGTGTAAACTCTCGCAAAGGTGTTCAGCGTAAACCCTGGTGGGACACCGAGGTGAAAGACCTTGAAAGCCCGACGGGCAGCAAATCGAGAGCATCGGAGCACCATTTGGAACCTCCCAGCTGAAGATTTCGAGGAGGCATGGCACAAGTACCTGGAGCTGAAGTGGCACATGCAACAACTAGTGCAACACAAGATTGCGGAAAGCAACCACAAGAAAATCAAGGAGCATGATCTATAAAGGAAAGGGTGACAAAGCTGACATAAACAACTACCGTCTTATAAAAGTAATATCATTGGTCTACAGGCTGGCGATGCAGATTATAAAGGAAAAGATCAACTGCAGGCATGAATAGAGGATGAGGGGGTGGTGAGAGAGCTGCAGAATGGGTTTCGGAAACACAGGAGGTTGGAAGACAATATGTTTTCATTGACGCAGTGCATCTAAATAGCAGAAAAGAAACCCAGGCCCCCGTGGCTAGCATTTCTGGATATCAAGGGAGCGTACGATAGCGTGGTTCAAGAGGACTTGTGGGGAATACTGGACACACTAGGTGTGGAAGATGGAGTCACTAATCTTTTAAAGGATATCTATAAAAGTAACAAGGTAGTTATGAAGTGGGAAAAACAGGTATCTAAGCCCATAGAGGTAAAACGGGGGCTTAGGCAGGAGTGTCCTCTGTCTCCCTTGTTATTCATGATGTACCTACAAGGATTAGAGACCAAATGAGAGGGAATAGTGGACTTGGCTTCAACCTCTTTTTCGTCAAACAAGGAAAACTCATTGAACAGGAACTACCAGCATTGATGTACACAGATGATATAGTGCTAATGGCCGACAATAAAGAAGATTTGCAAAGATTGATGGACATCTGCGGTAATGAGGGAGATAGGTTAGATTTCAGATTCAGTAAGGAAAAATCAGCAGTCGTGATTTTTAATGATAATGAAGGTAGTGAGCTTAGGATACAGGAGGTTACACTAGAGATAACAGATAATTACAAATATCTGGGCATAACACGAAATATATGTGACTAAAGGTAACAGGAATGCAGCAGTGATGAAAAATAGGGCACTGTAGAATTACAATAGTTATGATGTTGTGAGAGGAATATGGAAAGGGGTCATGGTTCCTGGTCAGACGTTCGGCAATGCTGTCTTGTGCATGAGATCAGAAGTTCAAGCAAGATTAGTAATTAAGCAATGTGGGATAGGTAGGCTTGCTTTAGGAGCTCACGGGACTACACCAAATCAGGGAGTACAAGGTGATATGAGATGGACATCATTTGAGGGCAGGGAAGCTAGCAGCAAGATAAAATTTGAGAAACGATTGGGAGAAATGTGGGAGGAGCGTTGGGCTAGAAAGATTTACAGCTACTTGTACATGAAGAACGTCGATACAAAATAGAGAAAGCAAACCATAAAATCGACGAGTAAATACTTAGAAAAGAGCATGGGGCCAAACCATAAAAGAACTATCGGTTAATAAAAAGGTGAAGGAAACTGAGACCAATATGTAGAGAAGTGGCATGATTAAGAAGTTTGCACTAGAGATCTATCAAACTTCTAAGCAGGAAATTGCCAAGGAAAGAATCTATAATAGTACTTGGGGTAGTTCTCTAGTGTTTGAGGCCAGGTCAGGAGTAGACACGGTATGCAGTGCGTGTGGAGAGAAGGAGGAAACTGCCGAAGACTTGATAATCAGAGAGGTACAGGGCTTCACCCTATAGTTCAGGATGATGGCGCAGAGTTCTTCAAAGCACTGGGATTTTATGGACAGGGATGGCAAAATAGACCTTAAGCGGGTAGAACTAACTAGAAGGAGGTTATCTGATTGGTGGCCAAAGTCAAGGCACGAGTGAAAATTACACCCTTCACTACAAAGTACCAGTCCTCAACTTCACTATTTAAAGGGAAAAAGAAAATCTAGTTTTTGGTTCACTAAGTATTACGGCTAGGTGGCGTTAGCCGCGGCCCGATCTAAAGGGTACAGCCATATCAATCCATCGATCCACCCAATGGCTGGAACGAGCAGACGACATTAATACGGTAGTTTTCAGGGGTGCGATAATATCTAGAGAAAAAAAAAGAAATAGTATTTTTGTTGGGCAATATTGGGGGTGCGAGAATTAGGAGAGTGCGAGGATTGCGCGAGTAAATATCCACACTGCACACAATTAGATTTTTTTTTTAAAAGGGACAACTTACAAAAAGATGCACTTTTCCTGCATATTTGTGAGTGCGCAGATAATTGCATGTCTCAGAAGTACTCTGTAGCAGTAATGAAAGAGTAAGCAAAGAAAAAGGGTGAAACATTTATTCAATTAGTGAAAGGCAAAAAGGCATAGCTTGTTGCAGAGCCACTAACCACGCAGTATAGCTGCGTCAGTTCAGGAATTAATATGGGGATAATGCAGTTCCAGAATCGATCAGTAAAATTCGACATCAGGCAAGCACCTGAACTGCTATGACCTGTATAGAATCCTTGAAGGTACATGCTGGATGCTATGTAAAAAGGACAGTGGTGCATCAATGGGGCTTTGTGTGGGTTATGTTGCCCTCATGACGGGAATTATATCCCCTGAAACCTGACCTCGTCAGTGCACCTCTGCCTGCATAAAAAAATGCTGGATGTTATTCAGAGAGGTAATAGCTACAGCAAACAAGCTTGAGCATTCAAAAGTTGAAATGTTGAATTTAAATGGTGAAAAATGCTCACCTGGTGAGAATAGCCAGTATATATCCATCCGGTCAAAATAATGAAAACACTATTTCTTGGCTCGGATCAGTGCGGATTTTTGGAACATTGCGGCTTTTCGTCATAGTTTAGAACGCCAGTTCAGGCAACCTATGGAAGCTTTTCTTTTGATGAAGGCACATCTGGCGGATTTTTTGGGTGTCTGTGGCGAGCTCGGTGTTAACGTGGTCTGCACACACTGTGGTTGTGTTTGTCATTGCAATGTGCTTTGTGAACGTGAATAGTTAGATTGTGTTCGCGTTTGGAACCGCTGAATTTTGTGGTTCGCCGGAGCTTGCGTGAAGGCCACGATGTCTAGGACTGCTCAACCTGTTTCAGTGCTATTTGACATCCGTGATATTTATTTCTGTTGTGCGCGCGGTGGTGACGTTGCGGTAGTCCGTACGTGTTGCCAGTTTTGCGGGGCGCGCTTGTAGTTTTGCGGTTTGCGCGGCCGTTCGGCAACCTTCTCTGGTTCTCGCGCTTGTTCGTGAAATACTTCATTTTACAGGCGTGGTAGCATCGAACTCGTATTAGCTGAGCTGTTAAATGCGCGGTAGTTTAACCACTGCATCGTTTAGAAAAGCTGCCGACAATCCGTGATTTCAAAGTACAGGCATCACACGATGTAATTCCGATGGCTAACCAGTCCAAGTTTCTTCATTGCGTTAGATGCGGAGATGAGTCAATCACGGTCCAGAAATTCACTTGGATAGAAAGTGCCCATGTGACACCTGCATGCTCAATCAAGCCTCGCTATTCGCTTCCATGGCTGCGCGAGCGATGAAAAAAAAAAAAAAAAAAACATTCGACTTTGAGCGTGCGGTTATCACCCCACGGTTTCTGCGCATGGAGCAACATGTGACAGTGGACTAGTTGGTATTCCATACTTCGAACTGCTCAGTGCTCAGCGCTAAACACAGCAACACAAGTGAGATAAAGATAAGCGCCGGCATGCCGCTGGAACTTATCACAATTCCCAAATGTGTTGCCCTACACCCGAGATTAAAACAGCATGTGTATGCTGAAAACAACAACAAAAAAAAAAACGAATTGAAGCATAAAACCACAGACCACAAAAAAAAAAAAAAACACACGAAAAGCGGCGACATAGAACTGGCCAATGATTCCAGGTAAGCCAGTTCTTTATTATTGAAGATTTTGGGTGCCATCATGAGGATGAGTGGTAAGAACTTTTGTTTTCTCAGACAGGCGCTGGGAATCGTTTTCTAATTACGAGAAGCCAAAGAAACGTTTTCACCCGTGTATTTTACTTTTTGCGAATTTTCCTGTGACCATTCGTTTAGAAACTTTCCTGTTTGACAAACGCACTGAATAAGCAATCTCAGTTATGTGATTGAACTAGTGCTGTTGAAATACTTTGGAACAATAGCCAAGCTATGCACTGCAAAACTTTGTTGACTGTGCAGTATGCATCGATTACAGCATACCTTGGTTCTGTGGACACAGTTATGTGGTTCAAAGAGACGGTTGTTAAGTATACGGCTGCAGAAACATTGTGAATAAGTAAAAACCTTAGAGATGGTTCATTTGCTTTTGATTGTTGAGAATGTGGTCGCCAGCCTCTGTTCTAGAAAACACAAGCTCTTGCAGCTCACCTTTATGATAGCACCAGGATTATCATTGAGGCTGCATGAACAGCTAAAGGAAGCTGGTGACATTCAACGTTTGATTGTCCTATTTCATAAAGATGTGGCTTACCTGTATTCATCGTCATGTGTTATTTTGCCTTAGTTTTTTTTTTTTTTTACAGTTTGTTTCAGTGCACTTTCACTTAATTTTGTTTTCCTACCATGCGCATATTATTTTGGGTGGGGGCTATATATTGTATGTTGTATAAAATTTCAGTTAGAAGCCTGTGATTGCCCTTGTCATTGGTGTTGCTTTATCTGCTGTTGTGCTGACTATTTTCAAATCTCTGCGCAGATGCATTGTATGCATGTTGAAATCGACACAGCAAAAAATGAGGACGCAAGAAGAACAAATACACACCACTGCGTCGTCTCGCAACTACCCTTATAAGAAAGCACACCATTCGAAGGAAACCAAAGGTATCAAACTCCCCTGATCTGGTGGACGACAATCACAAAGGTTAGTCCTGAAAGGCTAGCACAGCGGAGAAATTTGAAGTGGAAGACAAGGGGAAAAACGTCAAGTAATGTAATTTAAAAGGCCTTTTTACCGCATCTAATATATGGGACATTTTTAGGAGAGATTTGTCATCAAAATTCGAGAAGGATGATGATACCGACATTCAGAATCGCTAAATTATGGATGCTCATTACGAAATGAGAACATTTACTCCGTTGTTATGCTCTGGTTGCACGGGGTGCTTGTGGAACAAAAGCTTGAGACCAGTTACATCTGTGTAATTTAGCTGAACACGTTATAAAGTGCAGGAGGCAAGAAATAAGTGCGAGTGTCATTTAGCAAAGTGATAAAACTTTCTTCCTGGTAAAGTACAAAACAGCTGCTGCAGCTCTGAACATGCTCACTTGATGCCTTGTGAAATTTAGCAGCGACAAAAGAAGAAACGTCCGTATTAATTCCTCTCCAGAGACTATTCTCATGGTCAATCGCAGGGCCTCGTCAGTCAGCCTCAACTAGAGAACTGACTTTTTAATTAGGGTAAAGGTATCGGCTTCAGAGTGTTTTGTGCAGGCTTGGTCACTCAAGAAAGGTCGGTGGGACATGTATATCAGGCCTTTGATTTAATCTGCAACCAGTGCCGAGTGTTGTTCTCGCGTGATAATGTGACAAAGAAATTTGAGGCAGATTTGCAATTGTGGTGCCAAGACTCAAACAAGTGATACTGAATAACCTTCTTTGTTTTAGTGTCAGTTTTTTTCTTCCTCTTTTTCTTTTTATCTATTATTCCTGTCTTCTCTCTTACAATTTATTTTATCCTCTATTTTAGATTACATTCTATTTCTCTTTTTTCACCTTTCTCCATCACCTTTGGATTCTGTTTCTTCGTCATTCTTTCTATGTGACACCTTGCTCTCTCCCCACCTTTTTTCTCTGTTCCTCAATCTTGCTTATCTTTCCAACCCCCTTGCACACTATACTATAAAAAACTATGATAAATTCTGCTAATGTGCCCGTATAGCCGAGCGGTTGTTTTCGGATTGTCAGTTCATAGATTCGAATGCCATCTTGTAGAGAATTTTTTTTTCCAACATTTTTTTTTTAACTCATTCTCTAGTTCATCAGTCTTAATGCATCCCATGCCAGACATTTTGGCCCATGTGTACTGGGAGCGAAGCACAGCAGGACAAAGATGAACAAGAAGCCAAGGAGAGCATGTGCCTGTTGATGATGGTAGTTATTTCTGTTCTCCCATCACAAACCAATGCTATGCTTAAAAAGCTCCACTCTTAAAATATGAAAAAGTTGTCACATGCACAATCTTTTACCATGTTCCAAATGATCTTCCAATTTGGTCCTGATAAATCTGTGCACCCAACGAGTATCAAAGCATTTTCTAGTGAAATGAAGGTATTTTGACTGTTTCGATCTACCCATCCAGCTAGCTGCCTACGTCTGGGTGCTCGCGTGATCACTTGCTTTACTAGTATGTACCAAAACTGGCATATAAGAGTATGAGTGTATGACAAATATGACTGATGTGTCAGGACTTGTGACATGAAATACCTGTCATGTAAATCATGAAACCCTTTCCCATACACATCTAGTGCATACCCATGAAATGCAGGCATGTCCCACAGGTTATGATCCCACAGTAAGGCTTTGCCTTCTCAAGTATGGCTAAAACAGACTTTGGAAATCTTACCGTCATGACTTTAAAGAGTTTAGGTAAAAAAAAAAATCCACTGTCTGTTTCAGTGACAATGCCGGTGAGTAAAATATTTGTCGCAATAAAGCCAAAAGTGAACCCACGCATTCTGTGAAGCAGCCAATTTTTCTACCCCAGAGTTGTACGACTGCTTAAATTTGCGTCCACCATGGTGGATAAGGGGCTAAGGTGCTCACCTGCCGACCCGAAGTTCGGGAGTTTGATCCTGGCCACGACAGTCACATCTCTACATCTCGTTATAATGCAACAAGTGAGTATGCCTACAAACATTTGTTATTATTATTGACGAAGCGTTAGCCACAACAAGCTGGTTCAAGCAGAAACCCAGCAAGCACAAGCCACACAAACGTCATCTTCTTTCAAGCTGGCACATAGCTGGCGCCGCTCTGCTCTGGTACATACTATTTGCTTTGCAAGAGGGTGCTTAATATATGAAATCAGTGCCTTACAACGTCTCAATTCTGAAAGCTTGATTACCACATGTATTCAACTTTAAAGGAAAGATGTGCCTTATTTTTATTATTCTTCACCTTGTTGCAGGGAGCAGGAGAAGGTGCATTGTCATTTATAGCATGGTATACACTTTATTTTATCACAGATAGATTCATTGTCCTCTGTGGTCTCCAATTCACCCAAAAAAACACTCATACATTTAAAGCCTCCCATGTTGGGTGCCTTGTCTAGAACTGCATGCTTGCTATGGCAAAGGGGCTAAGAAAGCATATGTTCCTGGACAACATCCATAAAGTGGCTTGTAACGAGCCTGTAATCAGTGTAACTTATTTCATATGACTACCATCTTGCACAAATCACTGGCTTTTGCCTTCTTGCTGAAAGAGTTTGTAACAACGAAGAATTTGTAATTCGTTCACAGTATAAGTTGGTTTCCTCGATCTCTTACCTGTCAGCATCAAAGTAGAATGTGACATTCTTGTGTGCCTTAAAATAAACTGATATTCATAACTATGTTCCCTGTGTGGTTTTGTTGATGCCACACATGCAAGCGCAGTCCATGTACAGTCTAGCCATGTTTTATGCAATGCAGCAAATAAAAACAAACTTTCTGCTATACGGTAAATGTGCGATGAAGCAAACCCTGTGGGGATTACAACTCCGGTGACAAATTGCTAGCGGAGCTTTTTCTACGTTATACATAATTATGTGGTTGCATCAACAAAGAAACAGATAAAAAATGTTTCCAAGGTAACACATAATACTGTATTAATGCCCTGCTGAGTGTAATCATTTTCTATTGGTATCACTAATTTGTCCAGTCATTTTTTATGATGTGTCTATGCTGAGCATTTTTTGATACACAGTGGAGCAATAACATCCTGCATCTTCAGCTTCAATCAAGCTCTTTTCTTTTTTTGCAGCCCTGCCTGCTCTACAAAATTTTTTTACAGTAGGCTGCTTAAATATGGGACTGTGCTGCGTTTGCCAAGACTGAATTATGCCATGCAGCTTTTTTATGAGAAAGAAATGAAACAGCACCATGATTAAAAGATAAGGTGAAAATGGCAGACCCATGTTGTTTCTGTTGCCTTATCTCTAATTTATAGTGCTGCACGATTCTTTCCTAAAATAGATGTATTCTATAGTACACCTTCAATGTGTGCTACTAAGCACATTGTGAAAAACTGCTCCACACAATAAATGAGGGAATTATTCATTTAGGAGTTTAGTATAGGAGCAGAAGCTTCACTTTGGTATGCATAGGTTCTATAACAAAAAAACAAAACAGAAAATGACTGTACCACTCTTGCAGGAAGTTAAAAGCATGCCAACAATTATAAAGCAGAAGAAGAAAGGACAAAGGATTCCGAAGACCTAGCACTCGTATGTAATAGTATATCACAATCTTGTGCATTTAAAATAAAGCAATATTCATACCCTGATTTTTTTCTATGGCTTTGTTGATGCCAGGGGTGTATGCATTGCCCCTGTAATGCTGTAGCCATGTATGAAACACGGCAAAGAAAGACACTTTCTTCTATATGGTATAAGTACGTCCCAAGAACGAGTATGGATTTGGTGACTAATTACCGATTGGGCTATTTTGAACAAAGAATTAACAGAGTATATGTGGTTGTTTCAACAGGGAAAGAGATAAAACCTGAGACGAAGGTTATAAGCAGTGTTATACCTATGCCGTCCTCAATGTAGTTATTTCCTTTTGTCATCATTTATAGACCCGTTCCATGTTTGTAAACACAGGTAGGCCGACGTTGACATTATGGGTAAAATTATAGCGACGTCCGCACGTAACTTCCACCATAAGGGCTGAGGGTTGCGATGTGCGCCAACAAAACGCCGTTGTGAGTTGCCATAAGCGTTGTGAAAGCCAATTAGCGCTGAGGGCTGCTATGTGTGCCAACAAACAACACTAAGTTGTGAGACGCAACTCGCATCCAACCGTGACGTAGCAGCTCGTCGGCATACCATTTCTTTTTTTTTTTCCTCATTGCTTGACTGAGAACACCACATGCACCATTGAAAACCTAGCAGAAACTGCGGTAGGCACAGCGTCTTTTGCTACCAAGACAGCGCCACCGCATTTTTGTGACGTAAGTTCTGTGGAATTTGTCTATATACCAGTCATTCTTTAGCATGTGTCTATACCAAGCAATTTTATGACTCATGATAGAGTCAAAATATGCTGTCTCAAGTTAGGGCAATGTTTGTTGGGTCACATTAATCAGGATTCTCAATGATTAGGCTGCATTTGCATAGACTTGATTTAGCCATGAATTTATGAGGGTGAGATTGATCAGCACTATATAAAGAAAAGGTGGGGTGAAAATTACAGACACAGTATGTGTGTTCATTGCCTTCTCTTTATTTCATCGACAGCGCTGTTATTTCCTCCTAAATAAAGTCCTGCATACACTGTGCATGTGCCACCAAGCACATTCCAAACAAGTGCTTCACAAAAACTGTAAGTCAGAGCCAATTACATCTGGTATATAATGAGTATGCCACTTTTGCCAAAAAGTTATAAAAGCATATGCGAGCAATTCTTAAGCTGGGCAGAAAGGAAATGTCTTTCAAATGCTAGGTATTTAATTGGTAAAAAACTTTGAATATAGCTTTCTGAAAGAATCAGATTTGCAAGGAACTGTAGGGTTAGTACTGTTTAGTTAGTACTGCAGATGACTTCAAGTATGGTCACATATTCCGTATAACGTACGTGTACTGAGCACATACATGTGCATCGTCACTGCACAACAAAATCATTGCAGTTGATGATTAAGGGAACCAAGTTTTTTATATTAATTGCAGCTACATAAACTGCTTAGTGCATATTGGGTTCTCTCAAGAGAACCCAACATGCACTTTGCACCTGGACATATTGTTACGGGGAAGATTGACGGGGCGACAGTTCCATACACGTATCAATATATTGTTGCAAGAGATACTTGTACTGCAAATGAAACAATTTGTGCAAGGAATACGTACAGGTGATAACAGCATGATGATGTGAGACCAATGTGACTATCAAAACTGTATTAGTTATAACAGCCGAGTTTATTGTATGACTTAATTTTTATGGTTCATTTTTCAGGCGGGTGTAGAAAAGTTGTGAGTGAATCATTGAAAAAGGTTTCGTTGTATACAGTATAGCGGTGATATTCCATGCTCGCTCATTTTTTCTTTTATACGATCGTGTTGAACCCACAAAAAATTGATCGGCGCAGGCCGCGCCACAATTAATGTTTGAGAAACTTCTAGACTGCTTTAGACTATTTGCATGTACGACACGTACAAAAGGTTACTAACACAGTTTTTGTTACTGCGCTCCCAACGCGAGCCTCCGTGATAATGCTCGTTCCACCGACGGTTAGATTATTGATGGCCGTGAACTACTGCGAGTGTGCGTGTGATCGAGTGAACTTGGTTTTCCGGGCACTTCGATTTAAGAGTTTCTTCTATAAACAGCTGATGGCCAAACGGCATGCCGTCATAAACACACATGACAATTGTACTGCACGACTAAGATCATCAGGCGAGAAGCGGTTCTGAATGCTTGACAAATGATATACGTATATCGAACTACGTACTGGACACAAAGCATGTGAGCTTAAGTGCGTTGGCAGGCTAGTTTGTTTATCATACTTGTATGCGTGATAACTTGAGATAATGACGTTATGTTGTCACGAATCTGGTCTCTAGAGATAATGTTGACTCTGATCTACTCGTTTGATCAAAAATTGCACCTTTGTGACCAGAGTTGAAAACGGTGGAAACGAAAACATGTGTGTTACATAGCCCTCACTTGTCATGTTACAATTTGTGCATTTGTGTGTGCATTCAGGCTTGTAAAAGCGCATGGAGATATTATGTGATGTGCAAGAGGTGTTAATTCTTATTAAATAAGTCTGCTTGCCGTGAGCAACCCAAGAGGTTGCCATGAGCAACCTCTTGGGTTGTTCATCTCTCATTAAATGCAATTCATCGCCATAATTGTCATCTGTAAATTATAGGTATATTGCCAAGATATTGTCCATTAATTTTACAGTGAAAGCTGTAATAAGATCACAACAAGAGTCGTGTGCGCCGTAGTTGTCCACCACCGCCCATGTCCATAACCACTATCGCACGAAATAAGAAAAAAATTCGGCAGATCCCATGTACCTGGGAATCAACGTTATGCGAAGCATGCGGAGGAAAAGTGACTGTGTTGCAATTTTTTTATTGAGCGGCACGTCATTAAACGACGTTTAATATATGTACAAATGTTTCACACACAGACATATGTTGAAGAGTTGGAGTGTTTATACAACCAGTTGTTTGCAGTTGTGCAACGATGCCTACTGGAACATGCATATTAGCTACACCAGAAGCTGATGTGAAGCACTTATGCTCGTGAGGATGCTGGCCCTGGACGCTACTACATAATCAACTTCAGCGCATGGCAACCAACCACGATTGACGTTAACCCGACGTGACGGCTGTATGAAAGGAGTAAATATGCAATGCTTATAAAATTGGGTAGGCAGCACTGCAACCACTATTGATGTTTCATGAAGATTAGCGTCTATTTGAAAAATAGTTCCGAGACCTGGCGTAGCTCGTTGGTAAAATGCTTCATTGCCACGTAGAATGCTTGGGTTTGATTCCAGCTGGGACCCAGACATCTATTCTTTGCATTCGTCGGGCCCCGCCGTGGTGGTCTAGTGGCTTAGGTACTTGGCTGCTGACCCGCACATCGCGGGATCGAATCCCGGCTGTGGCTGCTGCATTTTCGATTGAGGCGAAAATGCTGTAGGCCGGTGTGCTCAGATTTGGGTGCATGTTAGCTAAAGAACCCCAGGTGGTCTAAATTTACGGAGCCCTCCACTACAGCGTCTCTTATAATCATATGGTGGTTTTGGGACATTAAACCCCCGTATATCAAATCTTTAGCATGTTAGCTAAAGAACCCCAGGTGGTCTAAATTTACGGAGCCCTCCACTACAGCGTCTCTTATAATCATATGGTGGTTTTGGGACATTAAACCCCCGTATATCAAATCTTTAGCATGTTAGCTAAAGAACCCCAGGTGGTCTAAATTTACGGAGCCCTCCACTACAGCGTCTCTTATAATCATATGGTGGTTTTGGGACGTTAAACCCCCGTATATCAAATCTTTGCATTCATCGGGTTGACGCTACCGATGTCTGGTATTTTTTAACGCTCGCGCATTAAAAGCGTCCATGTGTGTTCTCGTTGTTTTGGGGTAGATACTCAGTGTCTATCACCTGTGGCACATACCCGCCCGTGGGTATGTGCCACTGTCTAGTGGGAAGCGTTTAACGACATATGCAACTGGATTGTGACGTTATTCTTCCATTGACCAGCGCGTCGTATTCGTCTAACTATCTCACCCTGCCATACTAATTTTGGTTCATGCCAAGTTAAGAAGGTGACCAGGACAGCACCCAAACGTAAGCAGCTAGATAGATAGATAGATATGGTCAAAGTTTCCAAAGTTCGCTAAGAAATGCTTTGCATTTAAAAAAAGCTAAGTAAATGAAAAACACCAAGGACACAATGGGATTCGAACCCAGGTCTCCTGTGTGTAAGCCCAGTGTTCTACCACAGAGCCACGCTGGTGCTTGAAACTGCTGCAAACTGGCCTTAGACAGGTTTGATGTAGGGACAAGAATTGCGTTAATATGAGTAATAAAGTGTTTTAGAACAGCAAAGGAATAAACCGGCGTCACACAATGCAAATTGTGTAATGAGTGAGTCATTGAATGCTCCAACCATTACTAAAGCTTCAGCCGTAATTCATCATCATCAGCTACAGCATCTAAAAATTGCAACAACATTTCTTGCAAGCTTGTAGGGGGTACTACACTTCTCAGAAGAATGGCGAAAGATGGCATAGCGAATGCTGGCCTACTATACAATTATGATGATTTATGACGTAGTGGGTACCCTGCAAATGTGCTTGCACCAGTCCCCAAAGAGAGTTTAATAGAGGCTCTGGAAAGTCGCTCTTTCAGCTTTTGCTGTGACTGTGCTGCGTGTTCATGCAGACCTGGGTGTTTTTTATTCCTGTTTTTATCATTTTAGTTGCTTAAGGGGAGATGCTACTCGGAGAAAAAGTTCGTTTAATTTGAAGTTTAGGGAAATGAAATTTTTGCAGCATACATAGGCTTTTATGCTGATCTCTAATATGTAATCAATTTTGTAATAAGTTACATGGTTTTCATTTTGTACCATAGCAATGTGTAAAATATAGTTCTTTGTGGACAAACTTTTTTTCCACCTAATTTATATGGTTCTGAGCCATTAATGGCTCATATTGCTCCACATTTAAGGGGCCTTGCAACACTTTTTCAAGCAGTAATACAATTAATTCAGTAAAGTAGCTTATTGCCTCACAATTTCACGGCTGCAAAAGTTTTTAGAATCTATCCAGTACGAGCAGAGTTACAAAGATTTGTTATATGCTGCAACTGCATTCTCTCTTTTCTCGTCTCGAAAAAACACTGGACGCTAAGCAAGGAGGGATGACACTGAGAAAGAAAATAGTCACGCGTGCCTCGTCACCTTCAGCACTTTTTCTCTCTTTTTTTTCTTTCTTCAAAACATGGCTTTTTAGTACGATTGTGCACACACGCGGGGGCGTGTCACAGCATCTTGCAACAGGCCCGGTTACGACCAAATGTGCCATGCTCAAGTTAACCGATGGCGGATATAATAGCTGTGATGAGTGATAACCGATGGCGGATATAATAGCTGTGATGAGTGATTTTTGAGCTTGTTTTGTAATTTTTCGAGAAAAGAGAAAGCAATTTCAAGCTGACTTTGAGAATTTATTGTGAATTTTGCTCGCGTGTTCTCGGGCACCTTGAGTACCGATTGACAGCATTTTCTGACCATGCCCAAAAAGTGTTGCAGGGCTCCTTTAACTATTGCAAATAGCTAACAAGAAAGTGCGTATAACACATGGGCAAAATACATTGTAATGTGAGAATTCTTAAAATGCTCAGTTCATACTAATTGCTTACCTCAGGTTTGTAATAATTTATGGGTGATATGAAGTTTTAAAGAAGTTATGTTAACTCTTCGCATATTAAGGAATATGTGGACAAAATTTCATCCTGATCTGGCCTTCAGAAGTGCCAAAAACATCATGTCAAAACTCAAGAAGTTTCCCAATATTGTATCTTGAGGCAAGTGCATTTTAAAGGTATAAGTGAAAGCTCATCTATGCAGCAAAGATATGTTTTCTAAAATGATTTCTTCAGTCATGAGAGCTTGGGAATGATGATTATTTTGAGCATCTGGCTTTGGTGAACTGCACCTGTGAAATGCAATGGCAAGCAGCCACATGACAATTTCCAGGTGACTCTACACACAATGAGCTCTTTCTAGTTTTTATAGCCACCTTGTGCTCTTTGAAAGCTATTTTACCTACTTTGAATCCAATTACTATCTTCAATCTTTTTCATGAAATTAAAGAAACTAAACTTGTGAAAGCAAACAAAAACAAAAAATATGTAATTTTGAAAAAAAAAAAAAAATTGCTTTTTTAGACTTGCACTTTGCCTTAAGTGTGACTTCTAGACATACAGAAAGTGACCTTGGGGAGATTTCATCTTCTTATCAAACCCATTTTTTAATTCCAATTTTATTGTTTTGCATGGAGATAAGCAAAGTAGCAGTGGAGGTAATGTGCATATTGGTGAGGGTATTTATATATATTTAAAATTCTCCTTGTATGTTTTGCCAACTACAAGGTATGTTACAGCACGAAAAGTCTACGAGTGACACACAAATCCTGGAAAAGCACATGGTTATGCAGTTAAAGGAGGCCTTCTTATCGTCGCTTCTCTTCGAAAGGATGCCCTTAGAGGGACCAACAGCTGGCCAGAAATTGGGAAGAAATCATGGTAAAAATGAAAAGACTGTAAATTATGGAGACAAATTTAAGCATTCTTTATGCAATTGGATGGAGATTCATATTTTTGAATCACGTTTAAAAGTCGCCCACACAGACATAAAAAATGGTATGTTGTTCAGCCTAGCAGAACATCCTTGAAGCTGATTTGTGGAGTCATTTACTTTGCTGTACGTAGCCTGATGTTTTCATGTGCAAAATAATTAGTGCTCAAAATTAAAAATATGTACATTTTTACCACACCCTCTATTTTGTGCTGCTTACGAGGTAAGAAAAAAAGTTCCACGCCGAGCAGCGGCACTGCCTTCGCAGCAACTTGGGGACATGTAGAATTGCGCTGCATGTGCGTGGAGTGCATGCATACGCAGTGAAGCATGTATTGTGAGTATAATGACTTCATAATGGCCACAGATGGAAAAATTTGATCATAAATATTTCACAGCATCTTTTTTGCAGTACCATTCAGTTATCAGACATTCTGAGTGGTCAGGTTTCCGGTGTGCTAAAAAAAGCATATGATAAAAATTGACTGTCAATCTCTTTAAGCACATTTTTTTTATTTTATTAACCTTCATTTAAGTGCTGTGAACAAACTATAGAAGGAGTTACCAGGCAAGTTCATGCTATTATTGTTCTTTAATATCTGCCATTGAGGTTTTCTATGTATATGTTTCTCACATGAGTTGCATGCCGACTGTGACAAAACAATTGACTGGGAAAAGGAAAGGCGCAAAAGCCTTGATGCAGAATTCAGTGTTTGAAATACAAACATCATGGACAGCTTTCAAAAGCAGCTGATGCCACCATTTGAGAAAGCATTGCCATGACTGCTTGCCAAGAGCGATAAATGACCAAGGATGTGAGGTCCACAGCTGCACGCTGTCCACTGAAGAATGTCAGAGCCAACAAGGTGGTACTTCCTTATGTAGTGACAAATCCAGGTGCATCATCGCCCACTTGGGTGGTTTTTGAAGGTTGCTAAGATAAAGCTATAGAAACATGAGCTTTGTGGCTTTGCCAATGTCGTTTTAGCTGTACATCTCCTTCAGTGGGGGTACACATCAATTTGTGGGTGGGTGACTCATTGCGCATTTCTTCAAATTCAGTGTGCACATTCGTTCAGTCTTCCTGAGTGAACAACTAGTGATCATTTAACTTCATTGTGTTGTATACTGCTGCAGAGCATCACTTTGCTAGACACTACCATGTTCGGTGATGATTGGACGTGCCTCATTCTAGGCCCAACATCAAGGTTTTTTCTTTTCTCAGAATGAATACAACCAAAAGAGAAAGTGTATACACATTTTGAACCAAATATTTGTTTCTTTTTATGTGATGATTGAAGCCAAGCAATTCCAAAATAATTATACATGTGATTACAAGCTAATTGACATTGATTGTATTCCCCAGTGGTGCAAGTGGTTAGCGCACTGTACTTATGTAATTGACATTGATTACTGAAACTCTCTGAAAACAACACATTCCTTCATTTTCTTTCTTAAAATGTAAAACTGATGGCCTTGGAATCACGCCATGCGAATATGATGCATTTGCAGACAGTGCATACTAATTTTTGTAGGAAGAAAATATAGTACTTATTATTTGATTGACAAGCTTAGCCATAGAAAAGTTTCATTGTAGTTAGCATATAACTGCAAGCAAATGTTATTGTCATGATCGCTTTCTCTATTTCACGCTGTGCATTGAACGGTACTCAAAAATTTTATGATGGCTGCGCATGCTCAATTTTCCCTCTTCTCCTTTGTTCTTTATGCTTTTCGTGCAAATTTATTTTGCATATATGACTATGCAGCCTCATTGCACATCTGTATACAGGTGTGTAATGAGACTATCAGGGTGATCTGATGATCTCATTGGCTTGGTACAAAAAACTAATGACTGCCAGTAGGGTGTGTTGGTATACGTTCATGATGGTAAACGGCTTCTAAGAAAGAAGATTTCAGAATAACACAGGACAATGCGCTTGCCAAGTTCTAACCAGCATCTGGCTTATCAACTACAACGGCGCTTCCTTGCTATGTGCACCCATCAAAAATGCTGACGTCAGTCTTCCTTACTGAGGTGTGTCATCGCTGTAAAGCTGGATGCTTAGAGCTGTGGCAACTCATTTCACCATTTTGTGAGCACTGTTTCGCTCAGAGCATGATTGGGAGTGCTCCAATGTGGTAGTGCATGAGCACAGTCACGTGGTTTTATTTCATACTTTGCGGGCCTTCTTTAAACACTCAAAAAGTCACCATGCAGTATGTATACTGCCACAAAAATTGGATGGATTGTTTTTAAATGCTCTCTACACTGTGATGAAATCTATTTGGCCTTTAAGTGAATAATAAGATTTTGCATAATTGATTGCAAATGATTAAATAATTAATCAGAACATAAATAAGACCTAACATTCCCCAGGGTGAGAATACATAAGGTGAAGACAACGAAGAGGCTGTACACACACAAGCACTGACTCACAACAGTATTTGATTTGGAAACAAGCAACCAAAAATGTATAGGAAAGAACTCGTGACACAACTTGAGTCACTGTTATTTACCAAGAAATGCTCTTTCAAGAAATGTTTCTTGCACCCCAGTAGAAATTTTGTGTCGATGGTGCACGTGTGATGTGTCATGGGTTGTTACCTGTATACAGAGTGTTTCAAGAAATGTGTTTAATATTCTTAAAAAATCAGGAAAAGGAGCTATTTGCTCGCTGTCTTCCCAGTTGCTTTTCATATAGCGGCAGGCATCTTAAGACAGTCGAAGTTATTTGGAATGGTAATTAGGAAAGTTAAAATAATTAACCTTTTAATTGGTGGAGTTAGGCAGTTAAGTCGAATAAGAGAATTGAAGTCTGTCATGCGAAAAACCGATTGCCGCCTTGAGATTTCAGAAAAGTGGCCTCTAGTAATAACTGCAAAATAATAAAATTCTCCCCAAGTCTGGGATGAAACCGAAACGTGAAAAAGCGTAACTGAAATGAAGGAGCCTTGTTATATCAACAATCAACCGACTTCGTTTTGTGGGTGTGTGGACTGCGCTCGCATATACAGCATGCATGATGCATATACGTTATCGAACGGGGAAGAACCACAGCCCTGTAACTGCTGTTTCAAATAGTGATGTCATTGTAGCCATCTGTTTTTTGCGCTTTTCGGTCCATCGGTTTCAGTTTTGCCTCGGAATTCAGGAAAATTTCATCAAATTGTAGGTATTACTAGACGCCGCTTTTCTGCACTATCAAAACAGCAATGGGTTTTTCGCATCAAGAACTTCAATTCTCCTATTTTACTTGACTGCCAAACCCCACTAATTAAAAATTAATTGAACTTTACTAATTACAGTTTCAAATGATCTCTTCAACCATCTTAAA
Organism: Rhipicephalus microplus; assembly: GCF_043290135.1. Taxonomy (NCBI): domain Eukaryota; kingdom Metazoa; phylum Arthropoda; class Arachnida; order Ixodida; family Ixodidae; genus Rhipicephalus; species Rhipicephalus microplus. The sequence goes on from NC_134710.1 coordinate 75,418,083, forward strand.
ATATCTGTCACTACATAAAAAGCAACCATAAAGACAGCGAGCAAATTGCATTTTTTGCCGATTTTTAAACGGTATTAGACACATTGCTTGAAAAACCCTGTATATATATATATATATATATATATATATATATATATATATATATATATATATATACATGGTTGCTTGTTTAAAAAAAACACTATTGTAAGTCAGTGCTTAGGCAAGTCAAGCACCTTTATTATGTGATCTTTCCCTGTGTCTTGCCAAACCATCAAGCCATGACAGCTTCCTTAGTAAACCTGACATGCTTCACATGATGCCACATCATGTGTCATTGGTCTCATTCAGTTGTGGCTAACAGCTTTTTCGAAGATCTTTGGCTCTTGTTTCATGAAACTACCTGCATAAGTATACTGGGTGTTGTAAGAAATGTGTCCGAAATCCTAAAAAATCAAAAAAATGTGACAATTATTTGATGCCTTCACAGTTACTTTTCCTGTAGCCACAAGCATCTTAGGATGGCTAAGGACATCATATAGGACAGTAATTAAGAAAGTTAAAATCATTAAGCTTTTAATTAGAGGATCTAGGCAATTATGTCAAATGGGAGAATCGAAGTACTTTATGTGGGGAACCCATTACAGCATTGAGATTTCGAAAAAGCAGCCTTTAGTAATAATTGTGAAATAATGAAATTCACCCAAATTCAGTGGCAAAACCATGACACGAAAGAGTGCAGCTGTTATACTCGAAAGACATCCAGAATGAGCATCATTCTGGAAGTCTTCTGAGCATCATTATATCAACCATCAACCAACTTCGTTGTGTGTGTGTGCGGGCTTTGCTTGCAATCACAGCACGCATGGCACACGTGTTAATGAACACAGAAGAATTACACTCCTGTAATTGTTGTTTTGAACGATGACGTTATTCTGCTCGTCTGCTTTTTGTGCTCATCGGTGCTTTAGTTTTGATTTTGCTGTTGAATTTAGTTGAATTTAACTATGCCGCAAATTGCTATAGACCACTTTTTCGAAATCTCCAAGTTGCAATGGGTTCTTTGTAGAAGAACTTCACTCCCACTTGTCCTAACTGCACCAATGAAAAAGTTAATCTAACTTCTTTATTTACATGTCTAAATGACGTCTTTAATCATTTTAAAATGCCTGCCGCTACAGGAAAACCAATTGTGAAGGCAGCAACCAAATATCACATTTTTCTGATTTTTGAGAATTTGGGACATATTTCTTGAAACACCTGGTATACATGTATATATAGAGAAAAGTATAGCTATTTCAGAAAGATGCTCTTTTTTTTTTCGTTACTAAACAAACACTGTATTTTTGTAACAGTGGAATAGCAGCATGGCATAAGCACATTTATGCATGTTGACATCATTGTTTGAGTGAATGACCCCAATTCACAATGCAGAAATCTGCATTCCCTGAGTCAAATCAAGACATAGCCTTAAAAGCTATTTCATGTCATACCTGGTTAGATATTTTCTTCTTTCTTTTTTTGTGTTCAGAAGTGTTCTCCTGAATAGGACAGTACCCTCATATAAAAGGATGTATGTCATTATGCAGACATTGTAATTATGTCAAAAACTGCACAACTGTCTGCATGATGCATTTGTTATAATAGATTGGCACTCCCGTAGCCATTTAAGGTTACCGAAAAGAAGTGTTTTTTTAGAATTGAGAAGAGAGTGGCTCCTGCTAAAATGATAAAAGATGCTCACAGTAAGCAGTGGCAGGAGACACCTCTGAGAAAACACTCGATTAAAAGTAGAATTTTTAGATGTTAAAACTTTTTTTTAGGTGCCTAAACAAGTGCTCAAATTTTAGTCATAATAGGGGTGATGTAGGTATCATAACCTGCTTAACAACCATACCAATACAGTTTTATGTATTGAACATCTGTAGCCCATTTTAATGTTGAGGAACCAACAGAGAGCTTTTGACGGAGTTTGCATGCTTCTGTCTAACACATGTGACACACAGTCTAGCTGATAGTGTGTCCAAGCATGAGTATATGAGTAGCGTAGCCAGTAAAGGGTACACCAGGTTTATCCTAAGCTGCCCCCTGCCCTCTTTTCCATCCTCCCGAAAATGCCCTGCTTCTGAAATATTCTGTACCTGGCATAAAATATCAGGCAACAATACCTCCCTGCCCAAACTTTCAGTGCTCCAAGTAATATGCAAGATATTCCCGGCTACCCTTTACCAGCCCTTTCAAGAAAAGTGAATTTGCTGCAATGCTATAGTCAGTCTAGTACACTTTTCCCAAAATTTAGCAACGTGCTGCCTCAAACACTTGCCTTCCATGTTTATATGGAAGTTGCATGCTTACAACAAGAGAGGAAAACTTTTATTGTTAGGTTTTGCTTTGGCATTGCTAATGGGTGTCAAGTAGAAGGTGAGAGGTTCAATTAATGTTGACTCATTACGGCGTAAATGCAGCGTGAAAAAGACACGGACAAGAAAATGCACACTACAAGCGCTTGTGCTGTGCATTTTCTTGTCCATGTGTTCTTCGCAGACATTACATTTACACTGTAATAAATCAGTACCAACTCGCTCGCCTCTCCGTTTTGCTTCGCTTAATGTTGACAACACTCTCTTTCATGTATGATCATACTTGTAGTAGAAGAAATGAATTAAATGAGGACTGAGATTAACACAAGTGCTGCAGCATTCATGTTGTGTTTGTCTTAGTATTCCTCTCGCAGTTTGAGCTAAATTATGCAACAGAAACTCTTCTAGTGCCGCATCATTCTGCTAAATCACATTGGCAGGTGTAGTACCATTACCAACAGCTGCTGTTTGCCAATGATAGCAAATCTTGTGAAATTGAGTAACTAAATCTGTTTTTGGAACAAAAAGTGTGCCCCAAAAAGCACCTATAGGTTCTCAATGCAAAAATAGGCGCATGCAGGCACAGATGACAAAAATGGGCACAATAATACGAATGCTAAAAAAGCACTTCTAAGCCAGTGTTATAAAATGGGCACCTCCATTTCATTCCAATCCAGGGAATCGGAACTTGCTACAATTTCATTCCTTTCAATTCCTCGGAATGAAGAAACAGCCTATTCCCACTCAAAAAATGGCCAAGATGTTCTATTGCATTCTTGTAATTTCTCATCATAGCGAAGGCATTTCGATAGGTTTATAGAGTTCAGAATGGGTATATGTCATCAGATGCATTAAGAACTGCAGAAGTATGAAAAACACATTACCAATTAAGGTCAAGCAATAGTAGCTTGGCAATATATTTTGTGCGGTTTCCTCCGGCAAAGGTGCCCATGTGTCTAAAGAGGGGGGACAGTATTCAAAAAGGTGGGGTATGGGGGAGGGAGGCAGTCAATATATATCTCAGATTTGTCCACTTTGTGCAATAGGTGCACCCTGCACAGTCATCTGTCCACTCCAATGGGTGTGTTTGCAGTGCAGAATCGAAATGTCTGTTACTGGAACAATAAAAAATTTCCAAAATTTCGGCCCTGAATTAAGATTATGCTTTCTACAGCCACCATAACTAAATGTTCTCTGTCAAAGACAACAAATGTTATTAAACTTGGTAAAGTAGTCATTTTGCAAAAAAAATCCTCAACTTTAATTTCAGAAACCTCTTTTGCAAAGCAGAATTATCGTGTGACTAAAATTTCTTTACCAATAATATTGTAGTCACTTCACCATATCATGTCATTACCTGCGAGACCCCCTTGCCCTGTCACGGTGGTCTAGTGGCTAAGGTACTCAGCTGCTGACCCGGTGGTCGCGGGATTGAATCCTGGCTGTGGCAGCTGGCGGCTGCATTTCCGATGGAGGCGAAAATGCTGTAGGTCCATGTGCTCAAATATAGGCGTACATTACAGAATCCCAGATGTATTTTGTTTTAGTTGTTTTTGTATGTATTTTCGTGTCCCCACTCCTGCATGAGTCATAAAAGGCCTGCAGTATGTCCAAGTAATAATAATAATAATAAGTGTTCCTGGAATAGGCAGCAATGAAGTTTACCCCAAGCCAAAGCTTGCTTTTACACACATTTGCTCACAAGCTGTAGCAGTAGTCATGAGCATGTTGTCTAGAAACTAAGAGAGCTCTTGTTGGAGACTCCTATTAGTATCAGAACTACATAATGAATTTCTCAGTCAAGCCTGCACAGTGTAATGTGTCACATTTAGTACCATTGTGTTCCATTACTGAAATGTTTTAGAGCGCATATGTTCAGACTGTCTCAGCAGTCTAACTGAGCCTGACCATAGGCTGGCAAACTTACTCACGAGTTGGCACACACAACTCACTCAGACTCAGATCAGGCTACAAGTCTGCGAAATTCTGGGGCAGTAATATTTTGGAGAGTTTTAAGTCTGAGCGATTCCGGTTGAGAAAATTTTAAGGAAATCTAAGTCCATATGAGGAATGTTTGGTAAGTAGCAGTACAAGTAAGCCTTGAATGCAAAATATATTTCTTCAGGGAGTTTGAGTAAGCTCCACTGTATTTTTTACTGACCTACAGTCCTGTATACTTATCTTCAGCACCACTGTTGTCCACATGTTGGCTCACATTTACACTCTCATCAACTCACACGTATTTGAATGCCCTAGGGTTTGTATGCCACTAGTAAGATTTAACATCTATAGAGCGAGTCATGGAGGGGAGGAGGGGCACGTTGACATACCCCTACAAACTATTTCACAGGAAGATCATGATAAAGCTATCTTGTGTGAGTTAAGCGTTTCATAAATATGTTCCAACTGGATTGCACCACGACTGCTACAAAACTTCTGTATGAAGGTACGAGATCAAAAGGCACTTGAGAGCACCAATTATGTGTGACATTACTGTTAAAAAGCATTTACACCTTGATCAAAGATGCCAACTATACACAAACGCATTGATGAGTCGATTCACTCAAACTCGGATCGGGCCACGAGTATGAATCTGAGCGAGTCGTGCTGAGTAATATTTTGGAGAGTTTGAGTGCGCGTGAGTCTGGTTGTAGAAGATGTTAGTGAACCTAAAGCGAGTGAGCTTCAAATGCAATATATATATATATATATATATATATATATATATATATATATATATATATATACCAGCCTTTTTTACTTTCTTTTCTTTCTTTTTCTTTCCCCCCTTTTTTTCTCTTTTTTTTTCAGTTCCCTCTCACTCTCGCAAACATGTTTCAAGGTGAGAGGGACGCAGCAGCAACGAAGTTTGGAAATTCATGTCAGTATAACTCATCCCCTGATGAAGGGAGGACCCCTCCCGAAACTGTTGGGAAATAAATATAAATAAATATATTTATCCTTGTTGACAACGCTCCCGTTGTGCCATATCCCATACCTTCACTATATATATATATATATATATATATATATATATATATATATATATATATATATATATATATATATATATATATATATATATATATATATATATATATATATATATATATATATATATAGAAATGTGTCTGAGTTAGCTCCACTTTTCTTTGCCGACTTATGAGCCTCACCGAGTTTAACTGTGACCAACTGAGGAGCAGTGTGAAAAATGGTGGATTACTTTTCCTAGTTATTGCAGTAGGTTACCACACTTTTTGCCACAGGCACCAGCTGTGCTACATGCTGAGGTATAGCCAAGCGTCTAGTTTTCAATATAAGAGACTAATCTAGTAAAATGGCAATGGGTCAATAACTTGTACAAAACAAACTACTCGTGGGCAGTTATACCTGCGATTCCATGGCAAGGTATGCACATTGAAGTTCTTATAGTAATACGAGGAGCTTACCGGTTCTCAATTAGGTTTTGCATAGAAATATGAGCTGTAGTCTGTACACTTCGACTATAAAAAAACGATGGTCATATTTGATCTGAACATAACAGGCTAACAGCTGTTCCTCATTCATTAGGACAGAGACACAACATCTTTCCACATTTACTATCTTTCGCTGCTCTTCATCCATCACTTGCAGCTGGCAGCAGAGCAAGGGCATGTGTAGTGTCCCGACTAACTGTAGCTGAAATGTATATTTCGTAGCTTAGCCATATTTATATTAATAAAAAAGTAGCAAGCAACAAGGGCCAATGGATTGAAATATTTCCCACTTGATCTTGGGTAGATCTACAGCCCTCAGTCATATTTCAGGTAATTTTTTTTTAGTGTTGTTCACAGTTCAAGCAAACCTTATTTGTCTTCCAAGAGGTTTTTAGACATGTTAGAGCTTTGATTTACTGTGTACACTTGTTCCTGGTATAAAATACAGTAAATACTCGTTATACCAATGTCACCGTGGCTGTGAAAAATTTTTGAATCAAGCTGGTTTTCGAATTAATGAAACATACAAAAAGTGAATTATTGAAAGTTATCAGAGGTAGTGGTTTGCTGTGCCAGCTAGTTTCCAGCTCCAGGTGTTGTTTTTCAGCAATACCTGGTCCTGACTTTGCTGCCGCAAACACGGGGGAACAACGATCCTAGCTGCAGCCAGTGGAATAAAACAATAAATAAATAAACAAAAAGGGCCTTGTGGTCAATTAAAATGTGCACCTGCTGAAAGGAAGATTTGTTTCCCTGCAAGACAGTGGTGACATGGAGGCAGCATGTCACTTGCTTTTTGCAGTGTCAGCACGTCATGATGCGATCATTTACCCAGTCTTTTTGGTAAAATAAAGAGTTCAATAATGAACATCATGACGAAATTAGGTATATGTTTTGACTGGAAAACGTGATCATTGAAGTTTTCAGACTGTGATTTCGAAGTAAGCATTTTATAGATTCCATATCAGACTGACCTTCATTAATTTCTTTATATTCGCAGAAAGAGTGGGTAAATCATGATACGCTGACGTTGCGAGAGGCATGCGACATGCTGTCCATGTGTCACTGCCGTGCTGCAGTGAAGCAAGTTTTTTTTTTTCTGGGCGCACATTTCAGACCACAAAACTGCACCCCCCCACTGGTAGAAGCGAGGCTAGGGCGCTGCAGCTGCCACTCATTATCATCTCTGCACTGCATTGCCTCATGGCTTCTAAGTATCGTCGTTTCCATGAAATAGTAGCGAAATCAAGATTGGGAAGAGACATACATGGCACCCAAAGTTTTCAAATTAAACAGACTGGTGCCGACCGCTGCTTAAAATTAATCCCTCAAACTTACATACTAGAATACGGGACCACAGATATTCGTCGAATTAAGCAGGATTTAAAAATAACCGACTTCAAATTAATGAGCTTTTACTGTACATACAGAGAAAAGAGAAAAAGATGAGATATACAGTGAAGCACTTGACTAAACTGTAAAATGACAATATGAACACGTGATGCTCCCACATCCATTCTACTGTATTTGACAGGAACACTCTTTTTGAAAAAATGCTACCATGACAATGTCAATCTGCATTTTTAGCTCTGCTGTGCACACGTAGAGATCTTCCATTTGATTCTGGTATTGTCATCATGAACTTGGTATATAGTCTGGTGCTTCACTATTTCTCGTCTAGTTCCTTCTCATGTATTTTGCACCTTAAACAAGTATTATTGCTTAACTGGCTCAGTGGTACAGAACTTAAGCTTATGTATTAAATTTAAATTGTATGCCTACAGATTAATTACTTCTTAACTTCATAAATTACATAAATTCATAAATATTCTTCATAAATTCTTCATAAATTACAAAGTGGCACTGACTTCTGTGCACTTTCATATTAGGAAACAACAATTTGTTATCAAGAAGCAACTATCCATGTCTAACATTTTTTTGTTGTCCACAACTGGCAAAGTCATGTTTTTTTTATGTGCAAAAACTGAGAGCAATGGGAGGAATTGGTAAAAACACAGTATATGTGTTTGGTTGTGCACTGCTGTAGTCTTGTTGCCTGTTTCACTTCTTTGCCTTATGCTTTGTTCCCCTCATCTTCTGGCCTACTTATTTGCCAACTGAGGTGTCAATATTTTTTTCTTACAAAAGACGTGATCACCCAGTTTTACATTTACTGTTCATATCTGAAGCCTAGATTTTTTGTTTGTTGTTGATTTGAACAGTCTGTGTATTCACTTGTGAAATGATGTGTCACAACAATTTGGCCATAAATGAAAACCCTGAAATATTAATAATCTTCACAGGCAAATTTATCTAAAACGACATAGTACAAATAATCCAACAAATGATGACAATATTGCATAAGATTTGTGTCCCTGTTGTTCTGTCCATTGCTAAAAAGTAGCATTAAAGTACATTGTAGACAAAGTGATAAGCAACACAAGAGCATGTTCTCACATAAGCTCAGTGTCTCAGCATGTACTACTGACCAGTTTGTTATTTGTAACCAGTGAAAGCAATGTGCTGTTCATGCAGACAGTGTATTCCTTAAAAACAAGATGCATTCAAAAGCTTGCACAGTATGTAGACCTAACCAAGACATCAAATTTAGCTGCACATGTTTACAAAATTGTGTCTGAGAAAATCACATTCAGATGATGCCCATGCACTGAACCGAACCACTCTACATTGATAGCTCTGGGTTACCTACCAGGGCAGTGAATCTCAAAAGAGCACTAATACAAACCATGCCTTGAAGCAAACAGAGAGATGAAAAGTACCTCAATGTATAGGCTATTTTTGCACTAAATCATTTTGACTTCTAATGCATACTTTGTTAACACTTATTACAAAGCAGCTGCATCAGCAATGAAAGACTCTAGAAGAAGCCTTATGCAACTATGTGGTTGCTCGCATGTTATATGTCCTTCTGGTCCATGTTTTTTTTTTTTATGCTGTATTGGTGCTTTTCAAAATGCTTTCTGAACAAACAGGTACAGAGGATGCATTGGTGTTAAGTGCTACAGGAAAGCAACTGATGCGACTGCACCAGAATAAAAGAGCAGCTTTCAGCATTTTTTATATATATACAATCCATGTCTAAAACGTGTCTTTGCCTTTATGTGGGATCATTAATCTAGTATACATTGTGGACTTGCTGGTTTTCAGTTAACTTTTGTCTCTCACCACTGAATACAAAAATTAAACTCTAGGGGGCTTTTCGCATGCCAAGAGTTATTGTGCTGTAAAAGCTTACTGACCAGTCCAACGACTCTAACCTTGAGAAAGCCACTTACACCAGACAACTGGCCAAGTCTCTGTAAAAACTGTAAGCACAACATGCAAACTATACTTTTCAGGGAATTGTACCATAATTGTAGCTTAAGTGAAATGGACTAGGAGAAATAGTCTATCAGGCATATCTCATAAAGAGCATCACTCAGAAGCAACAATACTGACAAGTGAACTTGCCAAAAGCAGCCTGGAGGGCGATTTCTTTTGACGAGTTAACTTGCAGTAGTAAAGAGGCACAAAGAAATGAGGTTAATCGCATGAACATGTGAAACAAGATACACATTGCTTAACTGGTGTACGGTGTTGCATTTATGGCTTATGATTGACCTTATACTCAACAGTCATATTCTCAAAAAAATAGCTTCATGTCATTTCACACAGTGCCCCCGTAAATTTGGAAAAATGTGAGCTCGCGTATTGTCTGGAACAGTAAATCTGGATTAGCTGATTTCAAGCTACTCAAGCTCTGTGCTATATTGCCTTTCATTGCAATAAATAGCACAATAACAGCAGCATGGCTATATTTCCAGCCCAACTTATGTGCCTTTGAGCCAGTTTAAAACAGCAGTGACAAAAATATTATGTACTGCAAATGCAGTTGCCCTTCAATAATGAAACACAACACGAAATGTAATTAGTTATGTGTACAAAACTGTGTGATTTGTAATTAAGGTGCATTTAAATTGTGGTATATATATATATATATATATATATATATATATATATATATATATATATATATATATATATATATATATATATATATATATATATATATATATATATATATATATATATATATATATATATATATATATATCTCTTACAAAGATGAAAACAGAATAAATTAGTTACCATACATGACATAACAAATTCATGAATATGCCCATGTGGCAATCTTAAGGAAAAACAAAAAGTGGCAGATTTAGTGGAACTGACGATACCAGCATCTGGCTTTGATGTTAAGCAATAATGTGCACTTAGTGAAGCCAGCCAATAACATGCATTTCTCAAGGTCAGAAGTCAAGTTGGTTTCCATCTTTAGAATAAGGAAAGGTAGGTAATTATACTGTTTGACTTTCAATATTTATGCATGGGGATGTTTATAGCTAGGTGGGAATAACGCTAACGTGTAGTATCTTTTTTTTCGTCTTGACTACACTATAGATAAAAATATTTAAAATGTGGACCAATTAAGATGTGTTTTCAACCTCCTTTCTCAACTGCTTTTTCACATGTATAGTTATGCACCTAAAAAAGCTAAATAAGTAATAAGATATTTAAAAGTACCAGCATTTAAATGTATTAACTGTTTTAAAAATATATAGTTATAATATAGTACTATATACATATCTGACAGTTTAATTAAGCAGGAGTAAGACCGATGGGAAAAAGCGCAGAATATATGCCCATCAACAGCTGACTGCTGCTACATCCTTTCTTTCTCCCCTAATACCATTATAGAGAAATAAAAACGAGATAGTGAAATAAGTTTGTCAACCACTTTGCAGTTACTTAGATTGTAATCAACAAAATTGAATTGACAGGCTTAACCGAGTATAATCTGGCAAGACTTTTTTATTAGTCTATTTTGTCCTGGTCTCTCAAAGCCTTTGTGCAGCAATAATGACTTGACAGTGTTTAACGAAAGTCTAACGGTTTCACCTCAGCTCATGAGTGAAGTTTTCACACTGTTTATTAGAATTGCAATCGTACGATCAGTTAAACTATGTCTTAGAAATGGAAGAAAAGGCACAAGCTACATTAAGCCATTAGGAACAGTCCATTGCACAAATGATGTGGAGCCTTGCAACAAATGTAGCAATGTTCAATGCCACATGCTGAGAAATAGAAAAGCATAAAAACAAATGCATGGCACTGCTCCTTTGGATTATGTCATTGCTAAAGGAATGTGGTATCCATTCCTCTAAATATTAAACATTATCTAATGCAAGCATAAGGTCCTATGGTGCTTTGGTACCTTTTATCTACAAAGGCAACTAAAAATTTGAGCATTTATAATCCACTCTTGTGATAATGACATGGTCTTCATCTATACATTCATCTAATCTAACAAATGGTGCATAACAGCTGCTACGGCTAGGACATTTCAACAAGCACATAGTAACTGCCATTTTCAAGCACTGTTCAGCAGATGTTGATCATTTGGCTTGGTTGATAGACGCTTGAAGAAAACAAGATCTTCGGCTATGACTAGTGTGTTAATGGTGCATGTGGAAACACCTTGCAGTGTTGAAATATTTGAATACTATCAGTACAAAAAACCTATTCTTGTATCATATACATATCATACGCAAAATGTAAAGCAAGGTATCCAAGGGCAAAGTTGGATGCCATCGAAACCACCTCCTAAGGCAAGGAATTGAATTAATTCCAAGTATGTATAAAATATTTTAGCACTCATTTGTATGAAAGCATGCGTATCAGAAAAGGATTCCAACATGTTTGCTGCAAATTTCAGCAGTTATTTCATGTTGCCTAAGTGAGACTTTTGCATTTTCCTTTAGTCGTCTACTCATGTGCATCCCTGTGTAATAGGACTGGAAAAAAAATAGTCTGGGAAGTAATTGTGCAATCCCATAATACCAGAAGAAAGTGTCGGGGGCCTTGGAACTAGGTAGGCTAAGGCATAAATGCCTCCACAAGTTTTATTGCTGGGGGACACTGGCTTCTAACCCTGATAGCTGACGCCCTCCATTGTAGTAATTAAGCACGATTGAAGAATAAAAAGAAGCTTGTGTAGGTGAAATTAGCTCTGGCTCCTACACTGAAGCTGCAGTTCTGGAGCCCCTGTTTTAGAGTGCATTCAGTAGAATGCTGCTGGTGCCCGCAGCTTGAAGCAGGGGCCAGAATTGTAGGATGCGGCACAATATCATCTAAAAAAGATTTAATGCAAAGTGATTGCAAGGTCACTAACATATGACAACATTTCTGCAGTCTTCTTATTTGCACATAACCCTGAGCCAGTATATGTAAAAAACAGCTTTAACTGGTCAACGTAACCCAAGTAAAGCTGCTAATTTTAAAGCACACATTTGATGTTAGGAAAACGAAACGGGCTCAAGTGAGCATGTACACAGACCTCGACACGAGTGTGTGTAGTAAGCTGACTGTACAAAAAACATCTGCTAGCACTGCCTGACTAGTACGTCACAGTAATTGCCTTGAAAGTCGATTACCGTTAAAAAAGTGCAACTTTAAAACTCCTGCACTCGATTCACACATTGTTGCAAAGTGTGGAAGCGGACGGCAAAAACCCCACGCTTGGCGCTCCACTTTTCGCGCACTTCTAAAGTAAGTTCTTCTTTGAACTTGTCCTAAAAAAGTCAACACCTTATAAAAAAAGTAACAAAAAACGTCCAAAAGGGAAACGAGCAGAGGCTAAAATTTTGATCACATGGAGTAGCATATAAAAGACACGTCGATGCAGAAGAGAAAACAGCTGGAACCATGCTAGCTAGCCTGATGGAGCCACCGGGCTGCTCTAAGTGGCCCGGCAACAACAAACTGCTCGCCTAACAGTAACACACTGGCGTCCGCCGCCTGAGATCAACGGGGAGAGGCAAACGACACACTCAGCAGCGCTGACTACAGGCTTGAATCCCCCACTGACGCCCTGGGGCAAGCCAACCAAGTTTGGCACAACAACCCTGTCTGTGAGCTTGCTACGGCTGCCTGACTAGAAAGGATATGTCGATAAATATATATATATATATATACGTGTCGACCGTCTACGGGCGTCTGATTGTCCCTAGGGGAACTCAAGCAGAGGCTATATCACACGCGCCTAGCACCAGCGGAAGGGCACAGCCCGCGGCCGGTCGGCGCCCTCCTTGACCAGGGGCTTGTGGAACTCGCGACCTGGCCGCGAGTGGATGGTGGCCCAGCAGTGCTCGCAGTAATACTGCAGGCAGGTCACGTTGGCGCAGAAGAAGGGCGCGAACTTGCCGCCGCATCGGGCACCCTGGCATTCGTCGCACATCTGGTCATCGAGCACGTACGGCTTGACCTCGACCTGCGCGCATATAGCATATCAGAGCGTCGACGGCGATATTTCATTTCATTTTCATTTCATTTTATTTTATTCGGACATTTCCGCAGAAATGCCCACGAAGGGGGCAAAAGGAGAGTGTGTCTCCTGACTTGGCCCCTCTTCGTGAGGCACCTCGGGCAGGTAGAGCAGGACAGTACAAAACACCATAACATATTTTGAAATACAATACAAGTTGAAAAACAGTGAATACTATAAATATTACATACATTACATATTTCCTTTACATACACTGTAGACTTGTGTTCTGTTTATTACATTGTAAATTCGCTTCTTAAATTGTGTTATGTTTTTAGCCTCCTTAGCGTATTCAATTATTTCAGGAATCCTGTTGCACAGTAGAATGATTTAGCCTGCGATCACTCACCCGTTTCTCGATGTCCCCGTGCTGCAGCTGCACGAAGCGCGCGCTGATCGCAGCGATGTAGCTCTGCTGGTTGGAAAAAGCCACGCGGCCGGCTCCTTTGGGGTACTTGAGCTCGGGGTCTGTGTCGATGCCTGCGTAGCAGACGCCACCGTACAGCCGGTCCATGATCATGGCCAGCTCGACGGCCTTCAGCGGCCGTGGCACGCCGCCCACGAAGACCGTCTTGCGCGGGTCCAGCGGCAGCGACGCGTCCAGCACGAAGTCGGCGTCACCGAGCCGCCAGGGCCGGATCTGCACGGGCTTGTCCTTGATAGTGGGGCTGCTCACGCACAGGTACAGCTTGTCCTCCTCCTGGATGCAAGCGTCCATCAGCGCCTGCACCGAGCACTCGTCTTGGAAGAGCAGGAACGCGTAGCCCTTGGGCGGAAAGTACGACTTGCTCTCCGCCTTGTGCGGCCAGTCCACCACCAGCGGTCCGAACCGCCGGAAGCTGGCGGTAATCTCTTCCTCGTCGATGTCCGGCGGAAGACCGCCCACGAACACCTTGCGCGAGTAGCGCTCGGCCGCCGGCTCACCACCCTTGGGCGAGCACCGCTGCTCCTCGAGCACCAGGTCGCCGTCCAGGAAGAAGGGCGACTTGGCACCGGCCAAGAGCCACGGCCCGCCGCCCGCGCGCCCTTTCCTCCGCGAGAAGCCGCCGCGTCCTGCGTAGTGCGCGCTCGTGTTTGGGTCGCGCGCTTGGCCGCCCGGCTTACCTCCACGCGCCTGAAGCCGAGCCTCGTCGGGTCTGAACTCGGCAGTGCTGGCCGGGTACGCCGATCCGCTGAGCGTCGACGCAGCACCGAGGCCACCCCAGGCCGGCTTGCAGTAGTGGGCCGCCTCGGGAGGATCCTGGCGCACCATGTCGAGCAGTTGCTGCTCGAGCGGGAACCGCAGCGTGTCCAGCGGACCCTGGGCGACCTGGGGGGCCGCGTGCGCCACCGCTCAGGCAACGATCGGGCGCTTCCGCGGAGCGCCGCCATGTTGGCGCATGCGCGCCCTGCGAGGTGGGCAGCACCCCCAAACAGGAGTAGCATCCCTCGGGGGCCGCTCACCTGGAAGCCGTCCTCGTCCGGCTTGGGCAGCGAAGTGCTCCGACGAAACTTGGGGCTCTCTTTGCCGGCCGGCGAGAGCGGCCCGAGGCTGGGAACCGAGCGCTTCTGGGTCAAACCGCTCCACGGTGGGCTCGACCAGCTCGGCTGCTGAGGGCTGCTCCAGCTGGAGTAGGCCTTGAACAGGGGAGGCCCCTGAGGCGGCGGGCCCCTCGTCGGCGCAGCGAAATTGTGTGCGCCCGTGATGGCTCGCCGCTGCGGGTGGCCTGCACCAAGCATGGGGCTCGGGAAGCTGGGAAAAGCCAGCGTGCCGTTAACAGTGGGGATGCCTTGAATAAAGGCTTCGTCCGCCGCCACAGCTGACCAAAAGTTGGCTCCCGAAGTGGCGATCACCTCCGACGAGAAGCCCATTTGCAGCGGAGAAGGCACTACGTCGGGGCTCTCCGTCTTTTCGGGCAGCGAATTCACTGCAGGGTCTTCTCCTTTGCCCTTGCGCGACGAATACTCTTCCAAGGCTTGTTCTCCGTTGGATGTAGTCTCGACACTTGCACTCGACAGCTGGGATGAGGCCTGTTTGCCGGCGCTCTTCTCGAGCAGCAGGTCTTCTTGCATCGTGTGGCCAATTTGATCTGGACTAAAAAATAGGGCGCTGTTACCTGGATTGGGCTGGAACTCGACTGGAGACAAGGCCCTCACATTGGCGGATACACTGAAAGTATAATCCCCCATAAGGCCGTTCGAAAACACCTTGTCTTTAGCCAGTGCAGGCCAAGTCTCCTCGACCGTCGACACCGCAGACGCACTGCAGCAGAAAACGCCGTCTGCGCTCCGTTTCTGCTACTACTGCGACATCTGTTGCCGATGGTATTTCCCACTCACTGCATCAACAAAAGAATGTGCAATATAATAAAACGATTTTGTATTATTGATATAGTAGGCATATTTCAATAACAACTCTACCGTTTTATCAAATATTCGTTTTATTTTCATCATTCGATATTTTCATCACATGAAAATATCGTCTGCTAGATGGTCCGTTAGCGCATTTAGATGTAGACATATATGGAAACGCACATTAGCGAGTAAACCCTGCTGACGACCATTTACGCTATCGAGAACTAGGAGATTGGGGCGATTTATTCCTTCCCAATGATGAGAGTTTAGTTAAGAGGCTGCCGCACTGTACTTCAAAAGAGAATGTTCCGTTGTAAAGATGGCGGCTCAAGCTTCAGTCATTAAATTATGTTCGCTGCGCACTTTTTTTTATGCCGTATGTAGCCGTCGAGTTCACCATTTCCTGCAATGGCGGGAGGTTTACTCAATAAAGTGAGGTGTCACCATACTGCTTTCGACTTTTAAGCTTTATGCAAGATTATAGTTCACTGAGAAGGCCCGATTATACAGTGTACTAGAAACAAAACACCAGCAACATTCGTCTGCTACCGCGGAGGAAGGTCTGCTACAGTTGGCACTGCAACGCGCAACTGCCCCGCAGCAAAATAAAAAAAATCAATATACTGCGTTGTCAAAACTAAACTTAAAAAAATCAAATGCGAGTTTAAATTTTATTTTTAAAATATTGCAATATTTTAAACTTAGTTTAGTATGCATACGGCGCAAGATTGTGCAAACTTGGCCTGTGCCTGCCCGTGCCTGACTCGGATGCTGTAACGCAGCGACGTCTCTGGCGACGTCAAGGCCAGCTAGGCGGATTAATGTGCGCATTGAGTTGTTTAGATGTCGGTCAGCGTGGCTCGTGGCGTAGCGAACGTCTGCGACATCGATGAGGCAGAAAGTTTCGGTTGGGCATTGTTGAAGTCTCTTTGCGGTGTGCCTCAGGCAGCTGTTGGCGCGCAGGCCGAGTGACAGTGTTAGGGTACGAGTAGCAGCACCCGTTAGCAACTTGACCTGACGTGACCCACTTGGAAGTTTCCAGGTGGCTATGTAGGTGCCATCCGCTAACATGAGCACTGCAAGTACCGATGGCCCCTGCGAACGGTGAGTGTGGCCCCGAAAGCGCAATGGGTGGAGTTGATGGTGCTCTTTGTCCTACAGGCGCTACTGCTGGGTGTGCTTCGCATCGGAAGACGAAGAGCGCGACGCAGCTTGGGTGCAGCCGTGCAAGTGCCGTGGAACGACGAAATGGGTGCACCAGGCGTGCCTGCAGCGATGGATCGACGAAAAGCAGGGCGGCAACAGTGCAGCGAAAGTGGCGTGCCCGCAGTGCAGCAGCGAATACGTGGTAGTGCTGCCCAGGCTCGGTGAGGATTCGCCATCATGCACTGGCGACATGATCTTTGAGCTTGTTGTCTCGCAGGGGGTCCCGTGTATCTGCTGGATCTGATGGATCGGAGCGTGTACCGCGCGTGCCCGTTTGTAGCGGCAGGACTACTCATGGGATCGGTCTACTGGACGGCCGTCACGTACGGCGCCGTGACAGTGATGCAAGTGCTGGGCCACAAGCAAGGCCTGAGTGTCATGGAGCAAGCCGACCCACTTTTCCTGCTCGTCGGCCTGCCAAGCATCCCCGTAGTACTGGTGCTGGCGCGCATGGTGCGCTGGGAGGACTACCTGCTTCGACTGTGGTGGCGGCGATCGGCGCCGCTGTCCAAGCGGTTGCTGCTTGTGGTGCCGCCGCAGGATCCGTTGTCAGCCACGAGGCTGCTGTGCGGCGCCTTGCTTCTGCCCACTGTGGCCAGCCTGGTAGGTCGGCTCTTCTTCGGCCGGCTGGCGCCCTCGCAGCGTAGCCTGCTTGGCGGCCTAGCGTTTGTCGCCCTCAAGGGTGCCGCAAAGATCTACCTCAAGCGGCACCAGTACCTACGCCAGTGCAGCCGCCACGTGCTCAACTACGAGCAGCGCCAGGCTCCGCCACCTTAGGTCTGCGCGTAAACGCAGGGATTTGTAACTTTGGATATTTTGAAGCCACTGCGGTAGTGGCCGGTTTGTTTCTCATTCCCGACAACATCGACCGTCACGGAAACCTTCATTTGTGGCCTGCTAAAGGGCATATTTCAATCGACTAGTTCTTTGGAAATGATAACTGGTACACATGCTGTGCAAGAATAACTACTTCTGTGAGCTACAAAAATAAGTTGTTGCTCCGGTTCAGCAGGATTTTAGAATCAGGATTTTGATTGGGGGGGGAGAAAATAAATATTAGTGTTGTGCCACAAATAATTCTGATAGCATGTATTCTACTTGCCGATGTTTGAAATAAAATATGTGATACTGTGGTTGTTATATGTAAAGAATACCGTTAGGATGATTTAACATCTAGTTTCAATGCATGTACCATTGCGCTCAGTATGAGCTACACTATGTGAGCGCGTGGCCAAGTGCGCTGCAAGGTTGTACAGTGCCAATCACGGCGTATTTTCGAATTATTGAGAGAAAGTTTGGTTGTTCCTGCGAATGTGCATTGCCCTCGCTTGCTTGCTTTCACCCTTGATGTTGATGATTTCAAAGCTGATATAGCCACAGCACCAAACGTGGGTGAGCGTAAAAGTAAATGGAGGCGATGCACACTCGCAGTAACAGTCAAACACTTCCTTGGTGGCACGACAGCATGTCGTGATCGGCGCAACTGTACAAGTCGAAAACGTGCTTGACCACTCCTGCAATGTAGCTCACACTGAGCAGAATGGTGCAATGAAAATGTCGGCAAAGTTGCTTTGCACTGGACGCACATAACTTGTGTTCAGAAAGTCCTTGTTCAGATCAAGATTTAGCAGCCTGTTTTTTGCCCTGGCTGCTCTTGTAATCGGTTACTGTATCACAACCCAAACTGTGTGGATCGTGCCTTAACTGCCTTCTCATTGCACCTACGCAACATTACTCAGCTCCATATTTTTTCTACTGTTAACCTAGTTTATTTAGCCAAACAAATTGTGGTTTGCTGCATCCTTCATATTTGATCGAGCTAATGAATTACTGAACTGAACATGGAAAGCAGAAGAGTAGGTCTGAAAATTAATATGCACAAAACTAAAGCAATGTGCAACAGTCTCGGCAGAAGACAGCACTTTGCGATAGGTGGAAAGACGCTGAAAGTTGTAAAAGAATATGTCTACGGTATTTAGAACAGGTAGTAACCACAGAGCTGAACCATGACAGTGAAATAACTAGTAGAATAAAGATGGGGTGGATCAGATTCGGCAAGCATTCTCAAATCATGAATGGTAATCTGCCACTAACCCTCAAGAGGAAGGTATATTGGCCTGGTGTGCGACCGATGGTGGCTCTGCGAACCGCGCTTGTATGACATCAGTTCGAGGATTCGCGCCCTTTCGAGGCCCGGCAGCGCATAGAAACTACCATCATGGTAAAACTCTGCAAAGATGCAGTTCAATTGGTTATCTTGTGTGTTGTGGCTACCGATACTGTTCTAACGACCGTGGGTGTCCGCTTTTAACGCTCATTTTAAAAGCACAGCGTTTTGTTTCTTGAAACTGCAGCCGCTTGTCTGCGGCGAGTGCTGCGCAATGGTGAAGTACTGCTCTGTGCCTCTATATGATCACCCACTCGTGAAAAGGGCGTTACCTTTTTTGACTATTCTAAAAACCCAAAGCTGGGGAAGAAGTGCTGACTCACTCGGAAAGTGAAAGTGCCCCACGCCTTCATTGACTGTGCGCAGCAAGCACTTCGCTGACAGTGACTTTTGCTATACCCGCCCTATGCGCCACTCTTCGTTAACCTTACAACCATGTTTCAGGGCCTCACGAGTACTTCAGCCATTCCTTCACACAGGTTACAGGCGTAGGCAACTTACACCCAGTAAGGTGCCGACTGCGAAGTCCCCCTAGGCAGGGAGCCAATGACGCAGCCTCTGAATTGTTTCGGGTAAGTGCAGCTGAGCGGCGCCAGACATCTGAGACTACAGTTTTATTTGGTTGGTGTACGTACATAAATACGTAGTTTACTGATCAATACAAGCGCGGGCCGAGCGCACCGCTTACCATAAATTCATAAGCAAAACCTGCTGTCGCTGTTTAGTGCACATTCACTACAGGCTGTCGCATAATCTTTCTGGCCCTGTGCACGGTGTATACAATCAGTGATAGCTATTGGTTATATTCTGATATCCGATCGACGACCCTGTGTGGTATTAATATGACTTAGTGATGTTGCTCTTATTGAATGACTTATATGTGGGGTTTAACGTCCCAAAACCACCATATGATTATGAGAGATGCTGTAGTGGAGGGTTCCTGAAATTTCGACCACCTGGGCTTCTTTAACGTGCACCCTAATCTGAGCACATGGGCCTACGGCATTTTAACCTCCATCGAAAATGCAGCCACCGCAACCAGGATTCAATCCTGTGACCTGTGGGTCAGCAACAGAGTACATTAGCCACTAGACCACCACGGCGGTGCCGCTTTCACTTAACAAACATTACTTAGACAAACTGCACTCATTTGCATCAGCCAGAGGGTGCATTAAGGTGGAACTTGCCCCCTTCTGGAGTCACGCCTGCTATTACCCTTCAAAACTTACTGTGAAGCAACACATGCTTGCGCCCTGCCGACGCTCATAATGGCAATCCAAGCAGGATTATCTCAAGTTTAGTAATTTGATGCTACTTTGCATTTTTATTAGATTCCATGAACGGTCGATTGACTGCCGAAGCACCAATTTAAATGGCTGCTCTGCAGTAATTATCTAATGTGTTGCTTGCGAATGCTAGAGTGGCAGAAATCAGCAATTCTCACACATATCCTCGCGTTCACTGTCACCATCGTTGCATTGCAGAAAGAATATCCCAAGGAAAAAGGCAGGTGTGCCCTTTTCTTTAGGATTGTTTTGAAAGCTAATGTCCTTTTCATGGGTGGACGAAGCACACTGAGGCACAGAGCCAGCATTGCGCAGTACTTGATCACCACGGGCACGTTGTGTGCCGGGTTCTTAAGTTCACGTGTTTTCAGGACCAGAGCCGCGACGGTGATATGATTTCCATTAACGGCATCGGCTGCGCACATTCAACGTCGCCTGGGTCGTACACCACCGTGCCGTCAACGAGACACCGCGACGTTTCGCTTGCTGTATCTACATGCTTGTAGATGCTGGAAAAAGGCACACACATAGAAACTTCCAAACACCCGAGCTAATTACTATCACGCAGCGAAACTACAGGTGACGAGCGAGCACCCTCGCACATAGTTTCACTTTCTAACCAGCAATGTGGTCAATGGCATCGGCGTGCTTATGGGCCATCTAGGAGGTTTCTTGGCCCTGTCGGTTGGGCTGCAACGAAAACAAATTCATAATGGCACTCGAAAACATTTGTTGTGGGTTGTTGTGGGCGTTATTTGACGCTTGCGAGGCTGTTTGTTTGAGAAAGTTCCCATCCGAAGCAGACGATCCGCGCATGGGAGCAGAGGCTGCTGCAACGCGGAGTTCACAAACTGACGTCACATGCAAGAGGGCGCCACTGCAAAATCCCGAGATCAATAGCAACTGCATTTTGTCGGTACTTACTCATGGAGCAGAAACCTGGAGTCTTACCAAGAGGGTTCAGCTTAAATTGAGGACAATGCAGCGAGTGGTGGAAAGGAAAGTAATAGGTGTAATTTTAAGAGACAAGAAGAGAGCAGAGTGGGTCAGGGAAGAAACCGGGGTTAAGGATGTCATAGTTGAAATCAAGAAGAAATGGACATCGGCCGTGCCTGTAGCACGTAGGCAGGATAACCGCTGGTCATCAAGGGTAACTGACTGGATTCCCAGTGAAAGCGAATGCACGAAAAGGAGACAAAGTTAGATAGGCCGATAAGATCAAAAAGTTCGCAGGTATAACGTGGCAGCAGAAAGAACAAGACTGGGTTGGTTGGCGGATCATGGGAAAGGCCTTTGCCCTGCAGTGGGCGTAATCAGGCTTATGATGATGGCTCTCTTGGATGCCGATGTTCTTTCAGTGTTGTATAAGTTTCTCTCAATTAAAAAGCTGGGAAGCACTAAGAGCTTGTGTACTCCGAGCATGCTCATTTCTTACCATGTGAAAGCTCAACATGAAAATTGGGTCACGCATCTAGGAGTGAAATTTATTGATATACAAGACTTGTCAATAATTTGCAAGACTTATGTCATCAGGCATTTAAATGTAGCAATTTTAATGGTGGACTCTACCTGGTCAGCTGGCTAAAGGGAGATGCACAGCCATCTTACCAAGTAAAACCACATTTCACAAAACCACTATGGTTTTATGGAAAAATGTATGTGAAAGCAGTCCCCCTTCCCCCCCCCTTTTTTTATGAGCATTTGTGAACTAGTGTAACCAGAAATGTTTTCTAGCTGTTGTAGTATCCAGTTTTTGAGCGTGTACTTCTGACTATGTAGTAAGAAGCTGTCCTGCATCACTTATATGTGTGCTAAAGTTGTTGGTAATTGCTGTATAATCTTTGCTTCAGTTCAGAGGCAATGAAAACTAGTCAAGAAAACTGGCAATGTACTACATTTTATGAAAGAATGCAGTATCTTGGGTGTCAAATCTAGCATCTAATTCCTTCGGTTTACCATTTCTTTTTCACTATCCTTTATGTCTTTAAGGTACACTAAAGGCAAACATTAAGTCGACGTGGTTTGGTGAAGTAGCGTTTCAAAAACCTCTCGCTTGTCATGTCAAAGAAAGGCCTAATGTATGAGTGGTCTGTATAGTTTATGTGCAATTTAAACTGCCTGCCTCCTAGAACAGGTTTCCAACATAGCTTTTGTCATGCATGCCCTTTGTTCATATGGCATAGTGAAACACAGCCCGGCAAAAATGGAACTTGTGTCATTTTCTAGGGCAATGTGAAGTACTTTTTTTTTAATGAATCAAACTGAAACGCTCAAGCTACCTTTTATTCCACTTTGTAAAGCACTCAAATGTTCTTTTGTCATCGGTAGTTTGAGTACTTAGATTCTACTGAGAAACTACGGCATCATTGGGCTTGGCCTCGGAATGCCCCACTGGTGGTGCAAATGTGGTAGTTTGGGCTAGGTGGTATGACATGATGATAGTTATAGCGCGAGAACAGAACGATGACAAAGAGACAAGAAAGAGCTCCTTTTTGTCCCTTTGTCGTTGTTCTCTTCTCACGCTATAACTATCGTCATAGTGGTACAAGTCAAGTCCTACTATCTAAAGGGGGGACGCTATGCGTAGAATGCGTAGTGTTTTTAAATGAGCTTCCTATTATAATTTTTAAGCGAGTCAGACTCTGAACAAGACTAGAAGTAAAAATATATTGTAAATCAAAAAGTTGTAGACATACAATTATGTAATTTCTATGGTAGTATTGTAAAACTATTTCCAATAAGTGTACCAATTTTCATTGAAAACTATCATGAAATACAAAAGTCGATATCGAAAGGCACATCCTCCCTTAATTTCTTAATTGCTGAAGTGCTGCTGTGTATAAGATTGATGTCTTAAACATTCTCAAGCACTGACCTTTCACTACGACATAAAATGTTATTTGCCTTTAGTGTCCCTCCAAGTGTGACGAAACACTGATAAAAAAGTGGCAGACCACAACGAGCTAGTTGGAACGGATTGCCTGAATTGAACTGCTCATAGACTGATACAAGAGAGTTGAGACAAAACAAGCAAGATATGTTTGTAGTTGGCTTTGCTTTTGTCCAGGATCTGTTTATGCTGCCCATTACAGACGGCAACGAATCATACTTTTTGCATAGTGCAGATAAAGGAATACTGACATGAAAACTTTCATTTGTAGTTTTTTGCGTCAAATGAAAGGCCCAAGTCCTCAAGGGTCTAGATATTTTATTGGTAAGTGCAAATGCACCCTGAAAATTGTAATTACAATGTGCGTTTAAAAGTTTCAGTTTCTACTGTACCCTGAAGTCTCAGCACGATATGAGCTTCATGTCTCATGCTCATTCAAGATGTAGTGACGTTTCCATGGCCAATAGGTTTGTAGCTCTGTTGATGGCACGTAAGCAGTTATTTTGTACGTTTTTGTTCCTGGCACGTCCACAACTAGCCATACTGGTGTGTGAAGTTCCTAGAATTGATACTCTAACCTGGGGTCATGCTATTGTCACTATCAACAAGTGCTCCATGCGAAAATTCTCTTCAATGTCAAAATAAAATATTTTAGCAGCATTTCCTAGGCCTCACATTTGCTCAGATACCTCTCTGTATACAGGTGGTTTGTATGGCAGAGCAAAGTCAGCTTCAAAAATTGGTTTTTGTGCCCCTTTGAAAAGTTGGGAGCAAAGTAGATAGAAATCATGAAATTGAAGAGCCACCAACTATAGACCTATTCCTCACTCTTCAGCAATGAAATGAAGCTTTTGTGTTGCAGTGGCCAAGATTTACCAATGAAACCCATGCCCTGACTTTGGTATTTTGGTAGCCCCCTTTTCTAAGTATATTTCTGTTGTAATGAATGTTAGGCAGGCACTAATTACATAGTTATTGGAAACAAATTTAAAATGATTTTTCACATGGAAACAACTTTATCGAACAAAGCTGTTTGTGTCCATCAATAGGTTGATAATGTGGTGAAACTGTAAAGGAAGCAACAAAGCAATTTTTTCGGTATGAAAGCACATAAAAGAGCTTAATTTACAGTCATTAGATGGCATTAGAAATGCCTCCAGTACAAGACTGGGAACCACCAACGTGCTGCTATGTCTCGTTGAAACACAAGTAAGAAAACTTGGTTCATTTCGCTATTTGGAGATCATATTGTTACGGAAAAGAAGAGACGCTATAACGACAAGGCTGGGGATTAGATATATTCAAAACCAGCGGTAATGGCGTGCCCGGTTCACCAGCGATCGAGCGGAGCCAACTCTTCGTCTTCCTCGTCAGGCACACACGCGCGTCGCCCCCTAGAATATCAATATACATGCATGTAGCATAACCCCCGGCGGCGCAAGCGCCGTCTCGGCGCATTTAAATGTCAACGTCACTAAGAGAGTTGTAGGGCTTCAAGCGCGCAACATGCACAATATCGGTAGCCTGTCGGGCACATGAAGGCAAAGGCGTGGCAGGACCAATTTCATATGTTACAGGAGTAACCACACGAAGGACTCGGTATGGGCCTGTGTAGCGAGAAAGCAGTTTTTCTGACAAGCCAACTTGACGGGTCGGAGACCAGAGCAGTACCAAAGAACCGGGCGGAAAGTGTACGTCGCGGTGTCGTTGGTCATACAAGCACCGTTGCTTCTCTTGAGAGGTCAGGCGAGTACGGGTGATTTCGCGTGCGTGAGCGGCCCGAGTGATAGCGTCCGTGGCATATTCACTGGTCGGTACTCCAGGGGACGGTATGACGGTGTCTGGAGGCAATGTTGGTTCTCGGCCAAACAGCAGAAAAAATGGAGAGTAACCGGCAGTGTCATGGCGCGAAGAATTGTAGGCAAATGTGACGTACGGCAACGCGAGATCCCAGTTGGTGTGGTTGGTAGAAACATACTTAGCGAGCATGTCTGTAAGAGTTCGATTTACACGCTCCGTGAGTCCATTGGTTTGCGGGTGGTATGACGTAGTCAGCTTGTGTCTCGTTTTACAGGACTGCAAGATGTCGGCTATGACCTTCGACAAAAAGGTGCGGCCACGGTCTGTAAGCAGCTGCCGTGGGGCTCCATGTTGCAAAATCACGTCCTTGAGGAGGAAGTCGGCGACATCTGTGGCGCAGCTTGTTGGAAGAGCTCGTGTGATGGCATAACGCGTGGCGTAGTCGGTGGCCACGGCTATCCACTTGTTACCCAAGGAAGACAAGGGGAAAGGGCCAAGTAGGTCCAAGCCAATGGGAAGGACGGTTCTGGCGGAATATCAAGTGGTTGAAGGCGTCCGGCGGGAAGTGTCGATGGCGTTTTGCGGCGCTGACATTTCTCACAAGCCGCAACGTATCTTCTGACTGAGCGTGCAAGCCCTGGCCAGTAGAAGCGTCGGCGTATTCGGTCGTAAGTGCGTGACACACCAAGGTGACCAGCAGGCGGAAGGTCATGAGGAGGAGGAGGAAAAAACCTTTATTGATGCTGGCTGTGCCAGATAGCCCTTATCCCCACCGGGCTGGTTGACATCCCTAGTCCGGGACGTCATTAGTCGAGGCCGCCACCCGAGCCCGCTGGACTAGAGTTCGCTGTTCCTCTAGTGTGGAGCTATTGAGTAGGGTCGTCTCCCAGTCCTCTTTGGTGGGGTTGGGAAAGGGGGTTAATTTTGGGTTCATTTGGCAGGCCCAGACGATATGGTAAGTGTTGGCCACTTCCCCACAATACTGGCACTGCCCACTTATTTTCGGGTCGTAATATTTGAGTATGGCTGGACAGAGCAGCGTATTTGTCTGTAGACGCGGCAGGATGCGCTCCTCCGTTTTCGAGAGTCCCTTCGCTGGTGCGGGATATAAGCAGCGTTGCTCAATGTAGTATTCTTTGATTTCTCGAAACCGTGTTAAAGGTGTGGGAATTTCAGGTCTATCAGGGGAACGGGGAGTTTCCCGGGAAGTAAGCACGCGGGCCGCTGCATGTGCAGCCTCGTTACCCTGTAGACCCTGATGTCCCGGAGTCCATATAAGACGTTTTGGGGTAGGATCGCGGTTCCTGATGCTGAATTTTAAAAGTCTATTAGCCAATGGGGAGATTTCTCCTGCAAGATAGCTCTCGCAGGCTCTTCGAGAGTCTGTAACTATTTGTTTTGAGTTTGGATGGGATACTGCCAGTGCAATGGCCACCTCCTCCGCCTTACTTGAGCTTGTGGCTTTGAAAGTGAGGCCGTCCACCTGCGTTCCTTGATGTATTACCGCTGCCGTGTAGTATCCCCTAGGTGACGGCCCGGCCACATCGACGTAATAGACCCCATTACGGGAGCCAAGCCGTTGTTCAAGTGCCTCAGCGCGCGCTTGCCTTCTACCCTGGTGCGCCTCCCTGGTCATATTGCGGGGAAGCGGGGACATCCAGAGTTTTGTTCTCCAAAGTTCAGTAATACGCTCCGCGTTTTCGATAAGGTCATGAAGTTCATGTAGAACTTCCGAGCGAAGGTGTTTCGGAATGACAAGCAGCAGAGCCGGTCCGTCCGGCTCAAAACTTTGGCGGTATAATACACCATCGTGGAGCACGAATGAGCGATCGGACTGACTGGAAGATGGTGATTCGAGGCGCTCACTGATAGCACGCAAGGACGCATCATAGCGCTGCTCGTCACCGATGCATGTCATTTGCAAAAGGGAAAAGACGCAAGGCTCGGTGTCGGTGTTATGCATAGTGCTCGACTCAGCGACCGGGTAGCGCGACAGGCAGTCTGCGTCCTGATGTAGGTGTCCGGACTTGTACGTCACCGTAAAGGTATACTCTTGGAGTCGCAGAGCCCAGCGCCTGAGCCGGCCAGTAGGATCCTTCAGTGACGTAAGCCAACATAGCGCATGATCGTCAGTTATCACAGAGAAATTAGTGCCATATAAATATGGGCGGAACTTTGAGACTGCCCAAACAAGAGCAAGACATTTGCTCTCCGTAATAGAATAGTTGCGCTCAGCAGCTGTGAGGAGGCGGCTAGCGTAGGCGACAACTCGGTCGTGTCCCCGTTGCCGTTGGGCTAACACGGCTCCGATTCCGTGACCACTGGCATCGGTTCGAACTTCTGTCGGAGCGAATGGGTCAAAGTGAGCCAATATGGGTGGAGTCGTCAGTAGCGTGATTAGGTGAGAAAAAGCAGCAGCTTGGTCGGTACCCCACGTAAATGTGACGTCTTTCTTTAGAAGCTCTGTGAGGGGTCGAGCGATGGTTGCAAGATCTTTCACAAACCTTCTAAAATAGGAGCAAAGTCCTACAAAACTCCGGACGTCTTTGGCTGACTGGGGTACAGGAAAACTGGTGACTGCACGAATTTTCTCGGGGTCCGGCTGCACACCAGAGGCGTCGACAAGGTGGCCCAACACTGTAATTTGCCGGCGTCCGAAGCGGCACTTCGACAAGTTCAATTGGAGGCCTGCAGTGCGAAATATGTCGAGAATAGCTGACAAACGCTGGAGGTGGGTCTCAAATGTTGGGGAATATACAACGACATCGTCAAGATAACAAATACATGTTGACCATTTGAACCCTTGTAGCAGAGAGTCCATCATGCGCTCGAACGTCGCTGGGGCGTTGCATAGCCCAAATGGCGTAACCTTGAACTGATATAGGCCGTCTGGAGTTACAAATGCAGTCTTCTCTTGGTCTTTTTCGTCGACAGCAATTTGCCAGTAGCCGGAACGTAGGTCTATTGTAGAAAAGTATTGGGCGCCGTGGAGACAATCGAGAGCGTCATCGATGCGGGGTAAAGGGTAAACGTCCTTTTTCGTGATTCTATTCAGATGACGGTAATCCACGCAGAAGCGCCACGTGCCATCCTTCTTATTAATGAGCACAACGGGGGACGCCCAAGGGCTCGAAGAGGGTTCAATAATTCCTTTGGCTAACATGTTGGTGACTTCTTGTTGAATGATTTTATGCTCGGTGGCAGACACCCGGTATGGTCGCCGATGAATGGGATCAGAATCACCTGTGTTAATGCGGTGCTCGACGAGTGAAGTCTGGCCGAGTGCACGGTGGTCGATGTCGAATATGTCGCGGTATGAAGCCAGAAGGCGGCATAGCGCGGTTGACTTCTCAGGTTGGAGGTCCTGGGCGATCATGGAGCGTAAGGTCGCATCGAGGCACGTGGCATCCTGCGAGTGATGTGGATGCTCGAGACATACGTCTGCCGTAAAACAGGTGACGTGGTCGTCAATCAAGGGCCTTAGTGTGGCGACCGAAATTCCTTGGGGTAGCACTTGTTTTAAGAAACCAAAATTGATAACAGGTAAATATGTTCAGTTAGAGGCCATGCTTACGACAGAGTGTGGGACAGTAATGTCACGCGCCAGAAGAACATCAGTAATCGGCGTCACGATATAATCACCGTCGAGCACGGGAGAGGGTGTTGCCAATTCGATGAATGTGAGAGCTTTAGGCGGTATCCGGAAGAAGTCAGTGGTGCACAAGCTGTTCGGGAGTTCAGGGTGAGAATCCGGGAGAAGAGGAAGTTCTAAGCAGAGAGTACCGGCGGCACAATCGATGAGGGCAGAATGCGTCGATAGGAAGTCCATGCCGAAGATTAGGTCGTGGGGGCAATTCTCAAGCACTGTAAATAAAACGGGAACATGGCGGCCGGCAATACTAACACGAGCGGTACACATTCCAGTGATGGCCACAGTTCCACCATCAGCGACACGGAGGGCTTTAGTTGCTGCAGGCGTGAAAACTTTTTTGAGCAGGCGACACAGATGAGCACTCATTATGGACACTTGAGCTACGGTATCGACTAACGCCGTCAAAGAAATACCGTCCACATACACCTCAATCAAGTTCTTATCAGTGGGGAGCGTCAATGGAGGGTTTGGATCATTCGCAAGCGATGCAGCACTACCTCCCGGAGCTGCATGATCTAGTTTTCCGTCCGAGAGGATTCATAGTTGACCGGCGACGGATAGCGACGTGGTTGGGGTGATGGGGAACGGCGGCGTTGAGGTGGCAGCGAACGAGCAGTGGTGCGGCTGTTGGGGATGTCGGAAGAAGGGTACACACGACTGGGCGAATACCGACGGGAGTCCTCGTATGGTCGATTGGAGGAAAATTGGCTCCAGTTTGAGGGCGTCCAAGTGCTGCGGCAGTAGCGGGAGATATGGCCAACTCGGTGGTAGCGGAAGCAGATCGGCTTGTTGTCTGCAGTTCTCTATTCCGCCAGATTACGGGATCGCGGAATAAAGTGTAAGTCATGGCGTGGTGCATTTGTTGTCATTGGTCTGGAGACGGGTCGGGAGACAGAGCAGGCCACAGGAAAACCAAGCTTTGCAATTTCCTGCCTCACGATGGCTTGAATAACGGAGACCGGCGGAGCCGTTTGTGCAGCGCCATGGTCGAGCGGATGTGGAAGAAATGGTGCCAGACTTGACGCCTCAAGCTCCCGTCGAACTATTCGTGTCACGCTGTCCTGCATGGGTGGTGCGGCACCGAGATCGGTGCAAGTGGATGTAACAGCCGTGTTTGGTAGCCGCGTAAATTGAGGCAGAACACGGCGGCTTTTGGCCATTTCGAAGCGGCGGCATTCCTTGATAGTCATATCTACGGTCGTGACGTTAGTGTAGATGAGCAAATTGAAGGCGTCGTCCGCGATGCCCTTAAGTATGTGGCCCACCTTGTCACTCTCTGTCATTTGCTCGTCGACTTTTCGGCACAACGCGAGCACATCCTGTATGTACGAGACATACGACTCTGTTGACGACTGCACACGAGTGGCGAGTTATTTTCACGCTTCCATTTGGCGACCGGACGGGTCCTCAAAGATGTCGCGTAGTCGCTCCTTGAAGGTATCCCAGCTGGTGGGCTCAGTCTCATGGGCGTTGAACCAGACCCGTGGGGTGCCGTCCAAGTAAAATATTACGTTGGCGAGCATCATGGTAGGGTCCCATCGGTGTGTGTGGCTAACACGCTCGTACATACGGAGCCAGTAGTCGACGTCGAGCCCAGGTTGTGCGGAGAATGTATTGGGATCACAGGGGGGTGGGCATCGTCAGGTATGTAGTGGCTGCAGCTACAGATGGAGACGCTGACAGGCTGTTGTCATTGGTAGCCATGGCCGGAGACTGAATGGTGCGGCCTCTGCGAAGCTTCGTGGTGAAGACGGGGAACGTTCCACCTCCACCAAATATGTTACGGAAAAGAAGAGACGCCATAACAACGAGGCTGGGGATTAGATATATTCAAAACCAGCGGTAATGGCGTGCCCGGTTCACCAGCGATCGAGCGGAGCCAACTCTTCGTCTTCCTCGTCAGGCACACACGCGCGTCGCCCCCCAGAATATCAATATACATGCATGTAGCAATATTTGTTGCCCTAATACTTTATGTTAAACTGGTCAGTGAGCACTTAAACTTGGGAATGTAACAAGTCGCCGGATATTCTTTTGTCTAAGAATACCTTATTTTGTGGAGCGATGACAGTTTTTGCCACGGTCTTGGTGTCGGGTGAAAGAAAGAATTGTACATTCTTCCCGGGTGGATAGTTCGACTAAGGTGATGCCTTGAGGAAGAATTTGGGTCTACATGGACAAGTTAAGAACAGGAAGTAGCATCATGTTGCTCACAACAACCCTATGATATGTGGAAGTGCGATGTTGTGAGTAAGGGTCAAATCGATGAGGGGAGCTACCTGGTAGGCTCTGTTGAATATTGTGTTGACGACGGTGAGTGCTAGTATCATCATTAAGATTAGATCTGTGTTCAGAATAAAGAAGAGGTGGACGGTGGGCTTTGCTATGGGGACGGCGGCTCGTCCTTTTCTCCACATTATTTTGGTGCCGTGAAACCTGGGAGAAAGGGCCTTCAGAGGCGAGACAGAGCGAATTTCACGATTTCTCGACAGCATCTGCAGCCTGGAGGAATTTGTGAAGTCGCCGTTACGCCAAGCTTGTTAACAAGGCCTAACCACCGCTGAGACCCAGGAGCACGACTCCGGCTGGAACTAAGAACGCTAGGAGCACACGTGAGTGCAGGCATGGTCTGGAGGTTCGTGAGACGGTAGCCCTCAAGTCTACTTCGGCTCTGGCCTGACTCGCCCTTCACGATGACGGCGCGATATTCGCAAGTCAAGGCAGTCCTTTGAGGTTAACAACGTACATCTTGACAGTGCAGCACCATGAGTGTAGGCAGTGCAGCACCATGACAGTGCAGCACCATGAGTGTAGCCCTCGCGTCTACTTTGGCTCTGTCCTGACTCGACCTTCACGACGACTACCCGATATTCGCAAGATCATGAAGAATGACAGCCCAGTTGTGCGAACCTCCTGCAACGGCTGCCGTCCGACTCCTACTTCGTCTCCTGACACGTGCAGCTAGTGACTTCTCACATTTTCGACACTGAACAGGATCATGAAGGCCCGCCACAAAAGGCGGAGTCAAGTACGCAAGGCCATCACGCAAGTTACCACAGACGTCGAACGTATTTGGCATTTGGATCGCCCACCAATATGTCAGTTACATAGTATTCACCAAGTTTTGATTGAGCAATATGAAGAACTCGGGCGATTTGACAAAGAAGTAGAGAGTACAGTTGATATCAATCGTTTTGAAGCAGAGATGGAGGAAGCCAATTTTTATGAGCGCCAGAACATTCTAGTGAAGGGTAGAACCGAATAAGATTTACGACGCATTAAAAGCATGGCAGGCTTGTTTGGCATCAATAAAACAACAGATTAAAATGGAAGCAGAAAGAAAGGCACAATCTGCATCTACATCACCACCATGCAGCTGAAGCCTATTGGACAGAAATCTTGTAGCACAGATGCTAGACAAGTCAGCCTTGGGAGACCTTCCTGAGCATGGTGGAAGCCAACTGATAAGGCCGTTAACTGAAGTAACGACCATTGAAAGAGCCCACACAGAACAACCACTACTCACAAAAATCAGGCCCATGCCTTTAGAACTGTCGTCAGCGTGCAATACCCACGAAAATATTGACAAGTCGTCTACAACTCCTGTGTTTGAGGTGAAAGGCTAACATGATTGATGAGAAAGTCTTCCTCTTTTTCAATCACGGCTAACATGCCGTGATTGAAAAAGAGGAAGACTTTCTAGATCCAAAATGCCACCCACGAGATGATGTTAAGGATGCGTCCAAGTGAAGGCTGGCAGACTCTGACGTTATAAAGAGTCTTCATCGCCCTGTGTACAAGTGCCCAAAGGAGGAAAATCAAGGCCACTTAATAGAGCAAGAAGAAACAGAAGGAAGACCTCGAAAACACAGGACCAAGCCCATTGTACTGATCATAGCCTCTGCCCCTCGAGCAACCTGCCGACATCAAGGTTGAAGGAAATGCAGATGAGACAGCTACTTTCCCAAGAGGCAGAACACCAAGACAACGTCAAAACCACAAGTGAGATAGCCTAGAAAAAGCAAAACGAAAAAAAGCTGATTGTTCTAAGGCGACCGCAGTCAAGACCAAGCAATCGAGAAATCTCATTGGTATGTGGCGTTTAACGTCCCAAAACCGCCATATGATTATGAGAGACGCCGTAGTGGAGGGTTCCGGAAATTTCGACCACCTGGGGTTCTTTAACGTGCATTCAAATCTGAGCACACGGGCCTACAATATTTTCTGCCTCCATCACAAATGCAGCTGCCGCAGCCGGGATTCGATCCCGCGACCTGCAGGTCAGCAGCCGAGTACCTTAGCCACTAAACCGCCACGGCGGGGCAATCGAGAAATCTCAGAAATAGCTCCTGCAAACCCTCGTGGAAAACTTGGCATCATCGATTTACATGCGAACGAAAACTGCTCATTGACAGCACAAGTCCATCAAGGGGAACACGTTCAAAGGCACGAATTTGGAACAAGAGTCGGAAACATCGCTGGAAGAGTCGGCGCAGGGAAAAACCTGGAACGATCCATGTAGACCAACTTTGGAACTCGTATAACTGCTGATTAGTATCATTAGTTGATTGGTTCCTCAACACCTCGGCGCGACCCACCTAGGGGAATGTGCCATGAATGGGACGGTGCCTTGCTTTTTAGATTAATTCACTTCTTGAAAGGGAGGGTTGGACTAATTAGGTAATATAGGTAATAATTTAAAGGTGTCCTAAGAACCTGGGTGTGTTTAAGTGTTCTTCGTCGTCATTTGTGGGGGCCCGGAGGATGTTGATTATTGTGTTGACAATGAGAAGTTCTAGTATCATCATTAAGATTAGATCTGTGTTCAGAATAAAGAAGAGGTGGTTGTAAGCTTCGCTATGGGGACGGCGGCTCGTCCCTGTCTCCACAGTCTCGATGAGGAACTGACCGAAAGTAATTCTGGTACACTATAAGGGCGACATAGCAGCACTCCGTGCATAGCAGCCTGTGGCCGTAGCCGTAGACTCCACGAATCATAGCCAAGTGCGATTTGTGGGAGCGAAATCGGAGCATAACGGTAATTGAAGCCGTAAAATGCCAGTGGAACATCGATGAGGGCGGAGTGAGGGATTAGAAAAATTCAAAGGATGGCATCGTGCGGGCAAGCGTCGAGGACTGCGAAGAGAATGGAAGTGAGGTGGCCGGCAACCGTAACGTGGGCAGTGTGCATCAACGTTTACAGATACTTTTTTCAGTTTTCGAACTCCTCCTTTCGAGGTGGGCGCGATGTGCTCGAAGGGAATGTGAGGGCGCTGCAGTCTAACTTTGCGCCAAGTAACCGGCTGCTTCTCGCTGGCTTCACTGCCGCCAAAGTGACTGGGATACTTCCGCTGCAGTTTCATGCATTCCGTACCGGTGTTCGGTCGCACTTTTTTTTCTGTGTGTATGTCTCCTCGCATGGCATGCTTCCATGGTCTCCTGAAGACAATTTGACGCCTACAGTCACGAAGATGCTCAGACATCCACGGCGTAGGAAACTTTCCAATTGTTGACATCGCGAGCACGATCTAAGCATTGACCATGTGTGGACGCATCGAGCTTGTGTGTACATCTCTACTGTTGCTGCTATATCGTGCGCCATAGGTCAGACCCTCCGGACACCGTAACGATGTGTTTTGTGACCGGGAGCACCTGCGGGTAGAAGACAAGCCCCTAAAAACGCCACTAGTCCCCGCCGTCTGACCCACGCTGTTACTGCAGAAGTGGGAAAGATCCATGGGAAAGTCTGGGAAAGACGCTCAAGGTGGACGGTGTTTACTCTCAAGAAAGTGACATCCTGAAGACATATAGGCATATCATAAGTGGAAAAGTCTAAACTGACCAAGGTGCACAGGCATCGAGAAGTGGTGGAGTTCCTTGATTATTTCCGAATTTCCCAACGTAATTGTAATGAAGCCGCAAAATAGAGGGTACCTGTACAACAACCAACTGCTGCTGCCTTGCGATCTGCCAGAATAATACCGGCAAGTGGTCCTCGCTCCTTCGGAAAACTCCAGTTTTTCTGAGCGATTGAAAAACAAAAAAAAACATGCTTCAACTTTCCTGCAACTAGAGTTCGGCGGTCCTTGAGGAGGCGGAAAAACCTCCGGTAATAACCTTCTATAACGCAGAAGTCACAGAATACATCTACTGGCAGAGCGAATGGAGAAAGTGCGCCACTAAGAAATATTAATTACAAGGACTGTGTGGGCATGACTGGTGCTAACAGACGTATGTGTGCCTTGTGTCATTTAACGGTTACAATGAAAAAAAAAACAATGACAAGAACAATTAAGAACAATGTGTAGATTACAATCAGCGAATTGAGGAAACACTTCATCTGTGCCACCCCCGCTCGAAAACGCAGAAAACTTGAAATACGCCGGCTGAGTGAAAAAAAAAGACTGCTTCCCCAGCGACTCTCACTGATCTAGCTGAAGATTTACCTGAAGTGCAGAAAGTTTCCCTTCATAGTACATCCATCATGCAAGCATCAAAATTACCTAATGGGTGTAGCTACACAACAGATTGTCGCATGCTTTGTTTGCCTCTCACAAGCCCGAATTGTTACAGGAATTCAGCTATACGCTTGTTTGAAATATAAATACGAATGCTCATGACAAATGTTTTTGTGTCAATACACTGAATTTTCTATTTTCACAAATTTTGCATTTTTTTAATGATCCTAAGTATTATTCACTCAGACCCCCATAAATCTGAATACTTCAAAAGAAGAAAGTGCACTAGTTTATATACCAGCCGAACAGATAAATAGCGTCG
Organism: Rhipicephalus microplus; assembly: GCF_043290135.1. Classification (NCBI taxonomy): domain Eukaryota; kingdom Metazoa; phylum Arthropoda; class Arachnida; order Ixodida; family Ixodidae; genus Rhipicephalus; species Rhipicephalus microplus. The sequence continues at coordinate 75,453,397 of NC_134710.1, forward strand.
TTTCAGTGGGATTTTAAATGTGGCTGATACGTTACAACAGTGGCTCGGTTTCAACTTCCTTTAGATACGGCCTGCCGAGGTGCTTTTTGCTGCGCAAGTTAATGTGCACAGCGTCGAAGATCCCTAAGCTGAGACTCGCAAAAATAGCTTCTAAACAACTAAGCTAGAACCAGATGAGTCGCAGCTTTTACCGCGGCTTCAGTGAGACGTTTCTATTACAACTGAGCTCTAAATTTGTTTCTACTACCTTGAAAAACAAGAAGTTAGAGGGTGGCAAAACGGCTCTTTAAGCGACAAATGCTCGTCCGTGTAGCACCACGCTGCGCACGCTATTATTTTCACCACGGACCTGGAAAGACGCCGTACACGCATCTAGGCTCTACGTTATACTTCTCGTGCCTAAACCAAGAAGTTGCTGTGTTGTGTAAACGTTGCTCACCGGCTTCATCGCCCCTAGCTGTAGCAGACGACCCTCGTTTGCTTGGCGCAAAGTGGGCCTGCAGCGCCATGGTGGCGGGAACTGCAGCCGGCCTTAGAAGTGTGGCAGCTTGGGCTAGTTGGTATGGCATGACGATAGTTATAGCGCGAGAACAAAACAACGACACAGAGACAAGAAGGACACGACAGACACGAGCTCCCCGAAGGCGAAACGGAGAGTTCCAAAACTGAAGAAGTATCTGTAAATGTTGGTGTGCATATCAAGCACTGGCGTTCGACATTCATTGGCTACTCGCACTTTAGAGAATATAGCAGGTGTGAGAGCTTTCTTTAGGCGAGATCGAAACATAGAACTCATAACGGATACTTGAGCACCAGTGTCAATTAGAGCAGTAATGGCAGGGCCATCAATAAGCACCCGAAGTAAATTGCGTCTTGAGTTTGTTGTCGGTTGAGGTTTTTGATCCGAGTTGTCAACGTAGTGCTACCTTCAGGAGCTGCACTCGTCAGTTTCCCGGGGGGTGACCAGATTAACACTTTCATGACCACGCCTATCCCCATCGACAATATGTTTTCAATGTTTACAACTTCAATATTTGCCCCGTTCCGAGCGCTTTTGAACACTTTGCGCTATCTAACATGTAACACAAAAAATGTTTCATTTTCGCTTTTGTGTTTCTCTTTTTCACCTCGTGGGGATTTTAAAGCGCCTTTCTATGCTCGACGGTGAGCGTGCTTAGTTTCAATCGTGGCGTCAACGTCGCGTGTGTCCGCTTCACGAAAACGGCGGATTTCGGACGATTTCCGCGCATCTGGGCTGGAATCCTCAAAGGATGACACCAGCACAGGCTCGGAAGACGACAACGACACTTGATTCCTATGTGTACAACGAGAGTTCGTCGAACCGCCCTGGAATGTCAGTGTTCGTCCACGCTTGAGTTTATCTTCATGCTTGGGCCGAGTTATTGCCAGCGTGCGTCGGTGTAAGTTGATCTGATGTGTTCTGAAGGTTAGAGCTCTTAACTGCAGGGTGTCCACTTCCTTCGGGTGGGACCACTCGCCGGCAGCAGCACAGAGAGTGCAGTTTCGTGCTCGGAGGCAGCCGGGAGTGAACCTTGGAACCGCGTACCGTCGTGCTGCGCAGCGCTTTGTGCGCATTGTCTTTTTCTTGTCTTTTACTGCTCAAGTTATTGTTGGAGAGCTATGAAAAAAGAACACATAAACATTTGTACAGCAAGAAAGACGGTCCAGCAGTCCTTGTTGCTCCTACACAGAACGCTCCTCAATGGCACCAGCCAAAAAAAAAAGACTAATTGTAAATTATGCTATGAACAAAAAAAAAATTGAACAGAAAACAAATTTCTGTGAAACATGCGAAGCGAACCTGTGTTTTACCGCATCGTGAAGCTGCTTCGCACGGTGGCATGAAACACATTAAGTGTAATGTTATTTTATGTGCAGAGAAACTTTTGCATTTAAAGCACTGATATTTACAGGGTAATTGTGTACGTTTCTTGTGCTTAAAATATATATTTCGATTTCTATTTATGCCTAGCCCATTGAGAACGGTGTTGATGGTTCCATCAAATTTCTTTGTTCATTTTACAATGTTTTTTGTTTGATGATCCTTTTTGTACTATTGTAAACACATTTTGTGGTTTCAAACTTAATGTTTTTGAAAGATAACTCCTTGCTGTAATATTTGATATCATAAACATTAACATCAGAAACTTTGGGTGCCATAAAAGATAATGTTTTCTGGACTACCCAAGAACTGCGAAATTTCTTGCGGTCATGAAAGTGTTAAACCAGTGACGGGGAGTGCGGCGTTGAGGGGAATGTGACTGCCGACCCTAAGGTGATGGCGTGCGGCTAGACCAGTTTCTCTGGGTGACGACATCAGTGTAGGACGATTCAAAGCGTAAAGATGAAAGACAAGGTGGAGGGTCCTGCAAGTGGTCATCCGGAAAAGTGGATTGCGAGTATTTTCGGTGATCCTGATGGCAGGCGCTTGGAAAGCTTGGCCAGGAATATTGTCTGTTGCGACAATGGTGAGATATGAGCCCAACACGAGAGCAGCAGAAGCAGATAGGTGTATTGTCTCACGTGCTTTACTCAGGTGGATCTTGATTGCGTGGTGGAAACCGAGTAGCCGAAGCTGGAGCAGCAGTAAGTGGAGCGGCGTGGTGGTGAGTGATGTAGGCGGGCGTGCACATGGGCTGAGGCGTGTGGCTGCTGGTCTAGGGAACTTGGAATGCTCAGGTTGGCAAACTCCTGACGCACAACGGCTTGAATGAGCGCGATTGTTGCTCAGTTATCTTGCGCAGAAGGCCGATAGGTAGCGGGTGCCATGGCCTCCAGCTCCTGGCGAACAATCCTTGTGATATTGGCAGAAGGTGCGAGTGGACCGGGCGTCACAGGTTCTTTGCCAGACGAAGTCACAGTGGTGTTTAGAAGGCTTGTAAATCTTGTGAAGTGGTGGGTAATTCGCCTGCATTTAGCCAGTTTAAAGCGTTGACATTCAGATATGATGGAGTTAACCGTGGTGCTGTTCTTACACATTACGATGCCTTTCAACACATTGCTGACCTTGTCCACCTTTGTCGTGTCTTTGTCAGTCTTGCAGCATGGTGCCAGTACATCTTGTCTGTATGCAACATATGGCTCCTTCGATGATTGAACATGCAACGCGAGTTCATGCCTGGCTGCCATCTAATGTGCAACTGACTGACTGAACAAGTTGTGAAGCTTCTGCTTGCACCAGGCACGAGCTATACCCTTGAAGTAGAAAAGAATATTTGGCAGCATAAACATCTCGTCCCACCTGTAGTGCTCGCTGATGCGCTCATATTATATGCGCCATTTTTTGACGCCCATGTTGCCCGTGCCGCAATACATGCAAGGGTCGGAAAGTTGGGAAGGGATCACAGGTGATGGAGCTGGTGCGGACTGTGTGGGCTGTGCACCATTTTCAGGCATCACCACTGGACAAAGGTGTCGTGCACCGTGGAGATCCACAACCGGGTTGTTTGAAGAGCCCGCATCCTCAACCAAAAAGATGTTACGGGGAGGACTCATTCGGTAACTGTGGATCGAGCTAAGGCCGTGCTGATTGCATGGTATTGCAGGCTGACAAGGCAGCTCGAGGGCTCAGCCCACAACATTGTCATCTTCCTCCTTTGGATGTGCTTTCAGAGCTTGTGCCGAAGTAACAGTTTCATATACATGTCAATTCGAATATCTGTAGTATCGGCCCAAAGTCTCTAGTGGCTTGGTACATCACATATTGTGTCCCTTTGATATTTGATGGAGGACTTCCCTTGTATATTATAATAAAATATTCATAGAAACCTGCGTTGTGACCCTGACTCCGAAAGGCTGTCCCAAGCTGCTGCAAAACACCTATTTTTGAGGTTTTACTTCAATGATGTAATGAATAGCCACACGCAAATTAACAAGATTTGCTCTTATGACTTTTTCCCTTGGAACACTAAACTTCATTGTGACTTAGTTTGCCGATATGACAACAGAGGGTTCGTGCAGGTTTTAGAGACAAAAAAAAAACTTGTTGAGCTAGTTGGTTATTCGTCATATTGTAAGATATTTAGCGTAACCTTCACTCTCCGCCGAGTGTTGTGTGTGTTACTCGGGTGGATGTGTGAGTGTTTGTGTGAATGTTTGCGAGAGTGAAGGTTGTGCTAAATATCTTGCAATATCAGAGACAAAATTTCAAGAACATTCTAGGAGTTCTGAGACCATGTTGTGAACTTTTCAAGGTTGCAAATGGCATCTCGGGAACTAAGTCTTCACAATGCCAAGGCTTCCAAAACCAATAAATAATAATAAGAGCAGTTGTGTAATGCATGCATGGTTATTTGTGGTAATTACAATTGTATCAAACTGCATTGCAATATACAAATGTGATACATCAGAATGCAGTGAATGCACATAAGAATTTCCTTCCATCAACAATAAACTTTTTGGACTTAAAGAGGCTGAGGTGATGCTCTAGCAAGCAACAGTATAGTTTAGAAATGAACTGTGACTTCTGGAGCTCTCATTTACCATAAGCCTTTTCCAACAGGGAAAAAAAAAACCACTAACATGAAATATATAGCTAGTGCTAATGTAATTTCTTCTAGGGAGAATAGGCTTAACGAAGTTAGTGATGCATGTGCCATTATGACACACACTCGCATAAATATATCACAGTGCTTCCAAACATGCACTGTCAGAACACCTGAAGTCATCAGAACACCTGAAGCCATCAGTACACCTGTGCGCCAGTCTGAAATGGCCAATGTTTCCACTTCCAACAAGCGGCGCATGATCGGCGGGGGCTTCAAAGTGAGGAGTTTGGTGAGTGTTGCGGGCGTAGCGTTTGCGTGTGGGCGCCATACGAGTTTTAATCGAATAGGCACTATCTTACCTGGTATGATCCACCTTCCAAAAGTGCTGTTATCAAGATCCTTCTTCTCTCGATGGCACTACAGTGACTAGAAAGGACACAATGGAACACTTGTTGTTTCTTGCAGAGTCATTCCCTGGTAGGTAGTATGCGCATGCGCACTGGCCTCGAGGAGGCACGCGCCATGACTTTTTGGCGGCCAATCACGCGACGACACGTGCGGACAAAGGGACATTTGGTGCCACCATGGGTGCCACAAACATGCACATGCTCCCCGTAAAGAGAGGCGCGCATGCATGCAGGCCTCCGAGATCGCCTACCTGCATGCGACGTAGTCCACGGGCCACCAGTTTTGACTTCGGCTGAGGTGCACTAGCTGGCACTGTGAGGGTGGAAGGAAAGTTATTCTGAGGGAAGTTACGTCAAACACCACCCGGGTTTCAGGCCCTGCTATAGGCTGCTACGGGCCAGACGAACGTGTGAACCACGGAGGAAAGGAACAACCGTGGGGTTACGGTGGCATGAACCGATGCATTCCTTCCTCCGTGTGTGAACCACAAAACTGGAACCCTAGAGTACTCTGAAGAACGGTAACACAAAGAACGGGAGACACATGCGAGACGGCACGCGCTCAGTGGGTTGCGCGCCTGTTCTGCAGGCGGTCGTGTGCTGCATCAGTTCTGTACCAACTCTATGAGGGTTATGGTGATTTTCGCATCAACTACGGTCGGACCATAAACACGCGCACGTTTCGCGGTGCCAGCATAGAAAACGTTTTCATACAATTTATCAACACTGCATTACCTTTTTTTTTTTTCTACAATACCGCGAACGAATTCCTCTGGGAAGGATCCAGCAGCTGGTCATATTGACGTGGGCTTTTCAGTGGCATGCGAGGTAACATATGCATACAGTCGGCACGCGCACGTACATTAGCATGGACTTGTCTTACCTTTAAGCTTGCGATAGGAGGGTCTGCACCGCCGCACCACATCAAAGTTCAAGAACTGGTCGAGTTTCTAAACAGCCCGTAAATAACTTATAGCATTTGCCTGTCCGCCTTATTTGCACGAAAAAAAAAAAAAATAACGGTTACTTGCCATTTGGTTCACAGAAAACTACTGGGCTCTATACTCTTGCAGCGTGGGCTCGATGAATATGGTTAACCGATCGCGTATAGACTACAACAGGCGTATAGTCAATAGATAAGTTACATTGAACTTGATGAAGGATGCTCTCATGAAAAACACTCGGGAAAGAATGCACATCACGTCGTGTGCAGTGTTCGCGGTTTGTATGAAGAAAAGAGCGCTGGAACAGGACGGAGACGAGATGACACAAACACGGCGCTGACTAACAACGATATTCTATTGCGTTTGCACGTCTACAGGAAATACATAATCAGTAAACAGGAGCAATACATCGCTGCAGCAATGCCAGCTCACACTTTCGAAAGGTACGTCATTTCATTTTTTGCGAAGAGATAGTAAAGGCGGTACGCATCGCAAAGGCAGTTTCCTCTGAATTAGCATTCCTGGAAGTACTCACCGCCACCAACTGCCGAGCAGTTTAAGGTCACTGTCGGCACCCTGTTATCCTTAGCCAGCAAATAGCCTGAAACGATTTCTGGCGCAAATCGGGGTCCAGTGGAATTTCGTAAAACGATACCCCGGGTGCTAGACAGCCACGATCTCTTCACATTAAGAAGTGCAGGAACTGCTCGCGTTAATCACCGGCCCTCAAGACGCAAAGAGTAACGGCAAAGTACGTCTGCCAACTGAAAATGATGCGGATTTCAACACGTCTGCTTTCAATTTATTGCGATACTGGAAACATACAAGAATTATTGAAAAAGCTTAATAACTTGTATCCCAGCATTTATTTCCAAATATATGTTTTTTGTTTATTGCAACACCAAAACACACACACAAAAAATGTCGCATGGCCTGCCGTGTGCCAGCGTCGTCTGCTCCATGACAGTCCGCGTCGTCTGCTCCGCCGCGCGCCGTGCCTGGCACCTCCGAGACGGTAACAGGTAGAAATCTCGGAGCTCTTTGCCTTTCCACGGAGAGAAAAAAAAAGAGGGAGAGGGCACGGAACCGGGTTTATCGGCCCACGGGGCGGGCTAGCTTAGGACACTGGCAAACACAAGTATTCCCTAAAGGAACTCTATTTAGTTTTTTTTTTAAAGACCACTAGTACTGCGCAATCCGGTGGTTTTTAATGATACAAGTATACACGTGTTACCCCACAGTGTCAATCTAGTAGTGCTTTTTGAAAACATGGAAGCACTTTGGAACATGAATATAGCAGACGCCTAGCTGTTAAAAATAAAATGTGAGAACTGAAAATACACTAATCTAAATAGATATCCACAAAATTCAAAATCCTGTTCATGTGCACCAAATTCTTGGCACACTAAAAAATAAAGTTGTGAAGAAAACGCTTAGATGTGTTTAGCCGCGATGTTTGCAAGCTCGTCGTGATGAGTTTTGCAAGCTCTCAACCCAGCCTCCGTAAAACTTCTTCAGTACCTTCATGTTGAAAAAACAAGTTCACCAATTACACGACAAATTGCCATTGCCATCATATGTATAAGAGCACTGACTTTTGTACCTCCTGCTCGATTATAAATCTGCAGACGTGCTACAAAGTAGTCTTCTTTGTGTGTGTGTGTGTGTGTGTGTGTGTGTGTGTGTGTGTGTGTGTGTGTGTGTGTGTGTGTGTGTGTGTGTGTGTGTGTGTGTGTGTGTGTGTGTGTGTGTGTGTGTGTATCGCACACCCGAACGCAGGCACATTAACCCCACCGCATCTCGTTGCGGTTCACGGGGGGAAGACGCACACATTCCCCTATTGTGTCTCATTACTTATCTCAAGTTGTATTCGTCTATTCAAGCAACAAATTAGATAAACTACACATGTCGGGTTCAATTATTTTCGCCATGTCACGTGCTACTGTTGTCAACGTCAGAGCGCAGTCCTCTACGTAGGAGACAAATGTCACAGCCCTGCTGTGTGCGTAGGCAATCCATACGTGAAAGTCATGCCCTCATTCTCAGGGCGCGGGGCCGCGAAAGGAAGAGACAGCAGCGTTTATCTTGAAATTTCACCCTCTTACGCGGCGCGTAGCATTGTAAATTTCGGCAGATGTGATCGTGAACGTACGCGTATGGCGCTTGTCAGCTCGAAATTGTCAAACCTGGTGAGTGGCCCTTTAATGAGCAGTTAATAATGAACATAGTTTAGGAACTGGTCTTTTGTTCCTGTTACTTAATGTGGGCTCCACAAAATTTACTGTAATAGGGAATACATGTATACACTGACAAGCTGTTTCGCATGCACAGTTGCTGAGATCAAGAGGCCCATCAGAAATATACTGAATTACTGGGACACCGTGCTTTCTCAGAGAGTAACAGTCACTGCAGAGAATGTGGTACTGCTAATAAAATCTGCTCATTGCATAGCCAGTACACTTAAGCACCCTGCATGAAATGTTTTAGAAGTAAACTAGAATAGCCCCACAGATTACAAAAAAAAAACAAATCAAGTAACAGTTCATTCCACATACATGTGCTGAATTACTATAATTAATACAGTCTCTCAAGTAAGGCATATTGCTTTTACCTGACTGTATAGACATCAGTTAGAAACTATATTTTTTGAAGTCAATAATGTTATCTTGCAGCATGATCTAGTAGTAGTAAAAATCTTAACACAGTAAAGTTTGCAGGGTGGGAAAGTTGAAATTGTTTGTAATTATTGCGCTTAGCAACCACTTCATTGCACTTTCCCGTGTACTGCGATGACCATTCATTATTAGAGGTAACCAATCAGTTTTGAGCGCTTGCTGTTTTGTTTTTCACTGAAATAGCATAAAAACGACGCGTTAGCGCATGCTTGGTGCGAATAAAAATTTCGCGAAAATGTAGCAGGTTTCACCTCTTCGTGCACTTATCACATCAATGGAAACTGGAACGAGCCCTCGTACATTATTCACAAAGCCAAAGAAATGCATGTTTCCAGGATTTACCACCCAGGGAAAGAAATTCACTATAGTAAGCTTGAAGTAGTATCAGTGCACATTAGCCTCGCCGCGATGGCTTAGTGGCTAAGGTACTCGGCTGCTGACCCGCAGGTCGCGGGATCGAATCCCGGCTGCGGCGGCTGCATTTCCGGTGGAGGCGAAAATGTTGTAGGCCCATGTGCTCAGATTTGGGTGCACGTTAAAGAACACCAGGTGGTCGAAATTTCCGGAGCCCTCCCCTACAACGTCTCTCGTAATCATATTGTTACGGAGAGCAGCGTAATGGCGTTTACTGACATCAGCGATATGCGCATAGAACAACGGCGGGATGAGTCAGTGCGCACTATCACCGACGCCATCCGGTCTGACGGCCATGACACTGAATCCCGTATGTTCGTGCTGCATGACGGCATCCTCTACAGCCGCAACGTCAGCACTGAAGGCCCTGAGCTTCTGCTTGTCATTCCTCATCATCTACGGCCTGCCATACTTGGACAACTTCACGACGCACCAACAGCGGGACACCTCCGTGTTTCCCGCTCATACGACCGCGTGCGTCGATATGTCCACTTGCGACCTCTGCCAGCGCCGAAAAAGACCTTCTTTGCTGCTAGCTGGATATCTTCACCCAATCGAAGTCCCCTCTGAACCATTTCATCGCGTGGGACTCGACCTTCTAGGCACTTTTCCCACGACGGCACTCGGAAATAAATGGATCGCCGTCAAAACAGATTATGCGACCAGCCACGTGATAACAAAAGGTCATGCCAGCCAGTTTTGCCACAGACGTCGCGGATTTTCTTCTTCATGGCGTCATCTTACACCACGGTGCACCCCGACAGGTGCTTACGGAACGCGGCTGCTCTTTCTTGTCCAAAGCTGTCGACGACCTCCTTCGATCGTGTGCCACAGCGCATAAGCTAACTACCGCTTACCACCCACAAACTAATGGCCTAACTGAACGTCTCAACCGCACGCTCACAGAGATGCTCTCGATGTACGTCTCCGAAGATAATCGAGACTGGGACACCACGTTGGCCTATGCGACTTTCGTATATAATTCCTCTCGACATGACACCACGGGATTCTTTTGTATCTTTTGTATGGTCGCGACCCCATATTGCCATTTGAAACTACCTTGCCTCTCGTGCCATCTGCTTCCGAGTACGCTCGCGATGCCATTGCTCGGGCCCACATGGCTCGTCAAGTCGCCCAGTCTCGTCTCACCAGGTCACAGGATATGCAAAAAGACCGCTACGACCACCGGCATCGTAATATAACGTTTGCCCTAGGTCACCGCGTGCTCCTCTGGTCACCGTGCAGGTCTCTCCGAAAAACTTCTGTCCCGATACGCAGGACCCTATTTAGTCTTACGTCAAGTTAGCGACGTGAACTACGAGATGGCGCCATTGCACTCCAATACGTCACCGAGTTCGTCACTTGTTGACATTGTCTATGTTTCGCGCATGAAACCCTACTTCTGTCGCACTTCTCCGGACTCGCACCGAGACGGCGCTCCAACGCCCAGGGGTTTTGTTACGGAGATGAAGTAAAGGAAGAGGAAGGGCACAATATGGTGGTTTTGAGACGTTCAACCCCACATATCAATTTGCTCAATGCTCTGCGGTCGTTGAAGGAAACGTGTCATCAATCCATCACAACCTTAACTAGCGATTTCGTTGACCTGGACCTCGGCGTTACACCAGAACACAGTAGGACATAGATTTTATCTTGCTTCGCATATTGGCAACAAATAAACATGCGTGCATTGTTTATTTGATTTATGCATCTTCTATACTGCATTAGGCTCAATTCATTGTGTAAAGTTTTTACTATGTCCCAGCTGCACCAGAAGTCAGCCAGGTGCTTTCTTCTAAAAACTAAGATGGGGAATATGGCTACATTTGGCTTCACAAGTGTTCACATGATAATGAGTACAGTGTGTGCAAATTATACTTCCAGATACTGTACTCAACATTTATATTTGGCTTTCTAGTGCAAAGGCCCCTGCTGCAATGACTGTGGTTTATTTGTCACATAACCAGTTTAGTTCCACATGTGGTGTTCACCTGAACATTACTTTTTATTACAACGTGAAGACAAAAGTAACACCTTAAGCAATCACAAGCAGCCAGGTGACATTTTGCAGGGGAGTCAGAGCAGGCGACTTTTTAAGTAACCACCTTGTGCTTTTTTAAACATTTTAACGTACTTCGAGATTATTTACAATCTTCAGTTTTTATATGATGAAAGAAAAAAAAATAGTTCTGAAAAAACTCTCACTGCCCTTTGAATCGGTCTTTACATGATGCTTAGGACTTCCTTTGCCGGCTCGATGCATTTAATTTATGCGAAATCGTCAGAACTCTGGGCTTATGTTGTTTTCACGTGCATTCGTCTCTACAAATATAGTTTAATCTTAATGCCATGTGAGAACTAATTTGTATTCCTATTCTGACACCCCTATATCTCTAAAATTTTCTAGCTAATAGTCCAACAAAAACGTTTAGTAAATAGCTAATAGAATGCTTTCTGAAAGCCAAGGGTGCATCTGTTTTACAATATTTTATTTCAGAACTGCATGAAAATGTAATGTAAGAGTACATACACAGGATCCAGTGCTCCAGCTGATGCCGAGTCAAACCTTTTTTTAGATCTTTACTTCTGCATGCAATAGAGCTGGGAGAGGTCATAGTCTGTTGCTTTCCAACCATTTATTTCACTTGGAGCCAGGTGGTCATCAAATCCAAAGAAAAATGAAAATTGTTCACTGCCTGAAGGAAGGCAACATGAGGATAGTAGAAAGCAAACAAGGCTTTTTCTTTCTTGAGGTGATATATTTGCAACTGTTGATTACAACACATGCACGCGCGCACACACAAAAAAAGACAAGCAGCACCACAAAATAATGTATATAATGTTCAAGATTTTGGGGTAAAATGCACTTCCATTCATTCAGTGTTCTAATCAAGGCAAACCCCAATTTTGCCCAGACACAAGAACTATGCTTTTTTTTGTGAGGAGTATTGTATGTACATCAGTGGTGTGTTACCATGCAAATTTCACGATTTCGCATTCAAAGCAAATTGGATAAAGCCAGGATTCTCTATGCCACACAGACAGGCCAAGGCTGAAAAAAACCACATGAAGAGTGACCAAATTTAATAATGCATTAACAATGCTCATTTTATTGAGGAAATTGTTGGCATAATTCCACTGTACACAAAGCTAGGTCACCCTTGACAATGGAGCAACGACTATTGGGAGCCAACACATGGGCATGCTCACCCCCACACAAGGAGCTCTGAGGGAATGCCGTGAGGTGATGGAACTATCACTGGGTATCACCCCATTTGAAAGCAACTTCAGCTTCAAGGTGACAGAAAGCTTGTCCACCACCACCTTGGAGCAGGCACTTGTTAAAAGCAGATTGCCCTCCCTTAAACAATATCTTAAAATGCAGAGAAAAGCCTTGGCACAAGCTGCCTGCATATGGCCCAAGTAATGAGCATGAGGTTTCCCAGCCTTGTCCTGTGTCTGGCAGGAATTACATGCACATATTTCCTGTTTTAACATAACACAATTGCACTTTTCCAACTAGCAAGGTTTTGTTTTCCAGTGCAACCTCTGATGGTGCAGGACATCCAGAAACGCCCAGGCAACCTCAGTACTATGCATTAAAAAGAAGAAAAAAAAAAAGGGGGGGGGGGGCAAAATAAACACTACCTACACAACTGTTGATGAGAGCAGCCAATAAAAGTGCAATTTTGATTAACCCACTAGTGAAACGGGTAATGAGGATGCACCTTTAATTTAATGCAGCTACACTCACACAAGCAAACTTGTATAATGAAATGCACAGACGTTTTGGCAATTTGACAAACCCGATTGGAATCAACACAAAAAGCAACTATGGACCGTGCAAACCCTCAACCACAGGGCGAGCCAGGAAGATGTCACACACATTCCTGGGACAAAGCACTTATCCACGTGGGTGACTACAGCAACTAAGAGAATGAAATGCAGCACATAAAAAAACAAGGGTGGAGAGGAGAGCAAGAGCCAAGCAAAACGCCACGTGTGGTCCTACAATATACTATTGATTTTCCTCCTTCTGCACCAATGGGGAAGGAAGCTTCCCCAGGCACCATGAAACCTGCACAAGAACCAGCGCCCAAGAGGAAGGCTACCCTGAAGAGGCGCAAGCAGCTACCCAGCGGGGAGAGGACGCCGAGCGGCACCTGCTATGGCGGCACAGAAGGAACCGAGACACAGCAGGACGTTAAAAGGTGCCAAGTTTTATTTGGGACTGCCACCCATCAAATGTTAATGCACACATGAACGAGCAGAAGGGGAGGAGGGGGGGGAGCCTAAAGCAGCCAACTAAAACAGCCTAGCTAGAGAGAAGGGGAGTCAAACGGAAGCACACAACACAGGAGACGGCGAGACTGGAGGAATGAAGGAGGAGGGGCCCCTGGAATGATATGTCAGTGCACCTCCGAGCTCTCAGGCTTGGGGGCCAGATGGTTGGCCGAGTCCTGCAGGTGCGAAGTTGAATGGGGCACGCCGGGCGCCAGGGGCTCCAGGGCTGTCGTCGAGTGTGGCACGCCCATTGGATTGTAGTTGTAGGCACCGCCATTAATGCCATCCCCATAGCCTGTGAAGTACTCCTTGTTGACGCAGTTGCGCAGAGAGTCTGGGATACGCCCCACTATCGCTCGACGAATCTCTGAGGCGGCCATCTCACGTAACTCAGTACAACTGGCATCACTGTACCAGGCCGCATGTGGAGTGCAGATCAGATTAGGTGCCTCCTTTAGGGGCCCTGCATGCAGGCAAAAAAATTTGCATATACATGTGACAACAGTGTATACTACAACAATGCACAAAAGAGGCCATAGATTAGCAGCCAACAACTTGTCTAGGAGAAACAGCCTTGCCGTGCACACACATGTTATGCCCCACAGGTGTTCCGAGTTTAAAGAGGCAAGAAATACAGGTATTGACAGCTAGAGAGCAGAAAGAAGACTTCACATTTATTTACAAGGGGTTATTGAATACACTAACAAGAAAGGTACTAATACGTTGTGGTTGTTGCCTCACCACAAAGGAAGATCAAGTGTTGAAACACATATGTGGGGTTTAACGTCTCAAAACCACCATATGATTATGAGAGATAGTGGAGGGCCCCAAAAAATTTCGACCACCAGAGGTTCTTTAACGTGCACCCAAGTCTGGGCACACGGGTCAACTGCATTTTCGCCTCCATCAAAAATGCAGCCGCCGCAGCCGGGATTCGATCCAGCGACCTGCGGGCCATCAGCCGAGTGCCTTAGCCACTAGGGCACTAACGTTCATTCATGATCAGCTGGTTTCATGCGGTCACAAAGCACAGCATCATCTCGGCATTGCAGCACAGAAGGAGTAGAGTATCTATACATTTCACCTCTTACAACAATGGGCATAGAAGGCACCAGCTGCACTTCTTTCTGTCCTGAAACCTCAATACACTGAAACCTCAATACAACAAAGTTGCATCTTACAGAAAAATAAGTCAGTTATATCCAAAAATTCCTTATAAAGGCATATTTCTAACACTATGTTTATTGCAAGACTGTTCTTCATTTACTTTGTTATAACCAATTTTTTGTTACAGTGAGGTTCCTTATATCGATGTTTGAGTGCATTTGTGCGAGAATGGGTCAAGCATGCCACAGCTAGTCCCAGCACGAGTGCCACAGGTCTCAGTACAGAGTCTCTTAATGCCATTGCAGGGTCATGTTGAAAAATGACCCTGCCACATCTGCTGGCCTGCACTACCTGGTCTAGAGCTCCATATCATCTGCTGATGATATTGCCCTATGGAATGCAGCCACCACTGAGAAGCTGTAGGCTGTCTAATCCAGTCTCAAGAGAGCACTAGATGCAGTAGTCTGACATCACATTTGGGACCTGGCTGCCTCACCACCCAAGAGGAGGGTCATTCTAGTTTATCCAAGGACATGCAGTCAGGCAGCCCTATCAACTGTTCACGAGACTCAGATCCCCTAGAAGACAACAGTAATTATAGACAACAGCGACGGGCTGCTCACGAACTACAGGCTGTCTTCGGCTCCTGCCATTAAAGGCATCATGGTGCATGTTAGGAAAGTCCGAAGGTGGTGAAGAGCATCTTCATGCAAATGCTCACCGTGCTCTGCTCTAGAACCTACATGGAACCCACTACATCCAGACTGCCCTCTCCCTGCCTGCTGGTGGCACTCTCTCCATGGTCTATAGCCTACTAGTCACAAGTTGTAGACTCAGTAACACGGCCACAACTCGTACTTCTCCATCAGCATCACCTGCTCCACATACATGTTCTTGCCCGACAACTAATTACCTAGCAGGAAAGCAGGCCAAATTCAAGAATGAGTAAGTTGCTTCTGGTTTAACCTGCCTCTCTCCCTTGCCTGTGCAACAAGTAAAAAATTGGCTGCAAATGGGTGAGGGACTGCTTCTATGTGTAACACATGACGGATCTTTATAGGGAAGCAGCATGTACCCAAGAAGAAGCAATGAGGTTTCTCTACCGTATTTACTCGCATAATGATCGCACCCCCGAGTTTTGTCGTCGAAACCCGCGCATATGATGTTTTTTTTTTTTTGCTGCTAGTGGTGTGCTTTGTAGTCAAGTGCTGTTTCACCATGGAGCGGTATGCCAGCTTTTCACAGCCACATTCAAGCGGCCGGCAGACATTTCGACGTCGATAAAATCGATGGATCTGATATTCAAAGAAACAGCGTAAGAAGCTCGTGGCTGCTAACAGCACGCACTGGGCTTTCCATGGACCCAAAACTGGCAAGTTTCCCAACATTGAAATAAGTGTCCTCGAATACGCGAGAGACACGTGCAAAAGCTCTTGTGCTGTGTCATTAGACATGGTACGAATACAAGCGCGCAGTTTCTCGGAGATAGCCACAAAGGACGCCAGCGACCCCCATGCACGTACGAAGACAAGGTGATTGATTTCCACAGGTTCATTTTGAGGATATGCCTGAAGGACGGCCTCTTGCTGTCACATATAGGCAACATTTACCGATCGCCGTTGACGGTCGACATGCCTCAAAGCACTATTGCCAATGAGAAAGGCGCTCAAAGTGTCCTAGTTAAAACGTGTGGTGCGGAGAAGCAGCGACGCACCGTGACAATCTCACTGACGGCAGACGGGCAGAAGCTTGTGCCAAATGTTGTTCTTAAGCAGAGAAAAATTTCGAAGGGAATCTTTTCCTGTGGCATCCATCCACATTTGTTCTCAAGCGAAAAGGTGGACGATGGTAGACCTCATGGTAGACAGGATCAATACTGTTTGGGGCGAAGAGCAGGAGCGCTTCTGTTTCCTTAATTTCTTGTGTGGGACAGATTTCGAAATCATTTTATCGACAGTGTCAGTTCTGAGCTAAAGGAGTGGCGCATGAAAATCGCAGTAATCCCTAGGGAGTCTAACTTCGCTGCTACAGCCTCTGCACGTGTCACTGAACAAACCCTTCAAGGACAACGTACGGAAGCTGTATGCACTTGGGATGGCGATGGGCGACCATGATTTCCCGCCAAGTGGCAAAAATCAGGAGACCATCCGAGGAAGTACTCTGTTCATAGATTCTGAAAGTGTGGAGTACCATTGCTGACGAGGTGGTCGTCAAAGGCTTCGAGACTGGCATTTCCAACGCGGTGGACAGAACGAAAGAAGACCGCCTGTTGGACAGTGAAGAAGGCGCTGCTGGTTCCAACAGAGAATCGTGCAGCGACGACATTGACGCTTTGGGCTCTGAATGAACGTTAGGGGATTACAGAGTCAAAAAATAAAAGGGCAGTGTGCCATGCCTGTAGTTTCTGCATAATGAATGCATTTATTACAAAGGTAAGCCATACTCTTGTTATTTTTCGGTTAGGTCCATGATAGCTATTGTAACAATTCTGATGCGAGACTTCTTTCGAGTTTTCAGTGTCCGGTATATTTCATCACGGAAAATTCACCCTGCGTAATGATCGCAAGCCAAAGTTGGCGTCAACTTTTTTTTTAGGAAAAAAAAAAAAAAAAAGCTATCACTATGTGAGTAAATACGGCAAGTTGGTGAAGGCTGTGGTTGTTTTGTTAAAAAACTGAAAGGACCAGAAGGCACAGCACTGATCTGCAGAAGTGCATTAACTGCTCCGCTTTCGGTCACAGAGATATCATGAATGTATTGAAAGTTCCGAACTGATAGAAAATTACTGTAGTTTACATTTAAAGTTTTAATAGCTATTGTTCTTCAATACAAAGGTCAGTCAAAATGAAAAAGCAGCAACCTCCTTCACACGATAGAAAGAGAGAGGCGATGGGAAACACGAAGGAAACGCTTGACAGCCCATTAGGCGGTCAACCTCCCAGTCTCCACGAGATGCTAGCTTGTACTACTGCGCTGCAGTAGTGCAATGACTTCAGGTGTCAACACGTCTACCATGAGGCGAGTTGGCACTTTGGGCACCAGAGGGTGTCAACCAATCCTTGGTTTCCTGAAGCAGTGCTCACCCTCCGAGGACAAGTGAAAGGTAAGACGTTTCTTGGGAGCCTCGACCCAGCAAGCTGGCAAGCAGCTAACTTAACAGGATTATACGAAAGATCAGAAACAATTACTAATCCCAAGCAACTTGTGCAACTTTAAGAAGTAGATTAGAGAGGAGTAAAATGCAATGACAAAAAATTTATGACTTGAACTATGACTATGCATTGATTGGTCTTTAGGGACCAGGTCGTATTGTGTACAACACAATCTACCTGAGAGCCTTTCAACTTACTTTATAAATCATTGCAAATTTAACAAGTGGGTTGATCAGTATATTTTCAAAGAAAGCTTTGGAATTTCCCATGGGTGCTACCCTGAACACTGAAATGAGAATGCACAGAACTTACTTTAAAATATTAATTGTAAGGTTTTTACATCACGAAACCATGGTATGATTATGAGACATGCCATGGCAAAGAATTTCGGGAATTATATCCACCACATGGAGGTCTTTAACGTGCCACATGGAGGTCTTTAACGTGCATTAAAGTATATAAGCCTCTAGTATGTTACCCCCTTCGAAATGTGGCTGCCACGACCGGGTGTGCAATATCCAATTTATCAGCCTCAAGAGCGAGTGTGCAGGAGGGGAGAAAAACACGCCCAAAAGCAAAACAAACACCACCCATATACTTTTGCTTACGCAACGTTAATGTAATACCCAAGCCACTCTTTGACGCATTAGCCCGGCAGCTTGAAAGCATACTACATTTCAATGCAATCTCGTTAACACTTTGTATCTGGGGACCCACATATGTGGACAAAACATAAGTGTAGTGCGACCAGGCTAGCAAACACATTGCCTTAAAACTCAATTTGAAATGCTGGTACTACTTTCGCATTTCATAAAAACATCTATGTGTCTACTTTTGGGAACAAACAGTGATATGCGCACACAGAAAAATGGCATTCTTCTCAAGTCACCTATAGGGGTGTATCTACATTTTTTTTACAGGTTCACTCTAAATTCGCACGTGTTTTAAATCATTAGTCTTTACATGCGGGAAAAGGAAGGATTTACAATGCGTGTACAAACTTTATACGGCACTGAATATGTAAAGAAGTGTGTTATATTAGGAGCATGTAACACTGCATCGTTAGGTATTTTAACATATTTTGATTTTACAAGAAATTTATTCAGCACCTTTCACTTTTCTCAGTTGACAATGTTCGAAAAGTATTCACGTGAAACATAAAAAAAATGCCTATTCATATTCCTTATACAGAAAAATGTATGCATTAAAAATTACAATTTGAATCTGTTTCACTATACCCAATACAAGATTCTGTGCCAAAAAGTAATTCAACTTTGATTCTACAAATACAGTGATGCCCTCCTTGCATAGCTGAACCCCTTTATAACAGGCATGCTCAGGGCAGCAATTCTTGTCTTTTATATTAGATGCATCTTATAAGCAGGATACCTCTTATGCATTTTTTATCAACCTGTATTTTACTGTAGGCACCTCTCTTATACCCATTTGTCTGTTATATCAGTGTCTCCAGTAAAGGGGTTTGACAGAATTCATAACTTGCAAATTTCTTAACGGTGCTTAGGAAGGCAATCCCAAAAAATTTATGTATGTATGTATATATATCTATGTATACACGAAATGACCAAACAGGATAGACTGGTGTTTGGTACAGACTGGAAGTAAACAGGGAAGCCAAAAGTCGAGTTCGCAAACTCGAGGCCTGGAAAAAACCTTTAAAAAAAAAAAGCTTACCCACTAGATTTTGCTGCTATTTATGTCTACTATTGCCGTTTGAAAAGCACGCCATTACACTTTGCATCTGTGAGAGGCTCTAAACGTGTGGGTTGGCTGCCATGTGTACTCTTATCTTAAAATAAACCCTTATCAGCTCCCACCAGCACCTTTTCCTCACTTGTTTTTCGTCGCATGTTGGGCTCAGGTTAATTGAGAATGTGTGTAGTTTTGAAAATGATCGCAGACAGCCTGACCCGCTCAATGAAAGGAATGCACGTTTTTTTCACAGCAACAGACATCAGTATTATATGGAATTATTACAGAGCAATGGCACCACAACACGACAGCGTTCGGAAACAACCGGAACCAATCACAAAGGTACCACGGGCTTTAAAAAGAATGAGAGATAAGAGCAAGCAAGAAGGTGTCGTCATGGCCGCTGGATGCAATGAAGTTTGCAGCTGAAGTGGTTGCTTGGACGTGTTGGTGCGACTTATTGGAACAGTGCAAAAAACGAGAAACTTGACAAGGAAGGACACATACAGGGCACTGACTTGAAACGAAAATTTTATTCTTCAAACCACGCATATATACCTATGTAGTGGAATGATGCACCGGTGTAGATGCAGCAACGAACAGTATTCAACACGTTTTAAGTTCGTGCATGCCACCTCTGGTTTCAACTCGCGAAGTTCCCAATCGGGGAACTATCCGCTTCCTAGATTTGAGCCCCACTATGACCATGCTTCATCTACGCCCTGATTCCGCAGTGTCTGCATGACGGCTGATATTTCTACTGAATCAAACGCCTTCTCGTAATCTATGAAGGCTATGTATAGTGGTTGGTTATACTCCGAGCATTTCTCTATTACCTGATTGAGAGTATGAATGTGGTCAATCGTTGAGTAGCCTGTTCGAAATCCTGCTTGTTCCTTTGGTTGATTGATTTCTAATGTTTTCTTTATTCTGTTAGCAATTACCTTTGTAAATAGCTTGTATACTACAGAGAGCAAGCTGATCGGCCTGTAATTCTTGAAGTCCTTCATCTCCTTTCTTATGTATTAAGATGATGTTAGCAATGCAACAGTAGACTGTATAACTGCAGCAACAGTTGACAATTCGTATGAGGAAGAAGCAATCTGTCATTTTCACATTTTACCAAAATAAGCATTGACAATTCGTATGAGGAAGAAGCAATCTGTCATTTTCACATTTTACCAAAATAAGCATGCTTGTCGAATTGCAAAAAACACAGCTAAATGAGCTCATAGCCGATAAAAGATGCATAGTAGAATGATATATATGAATGAAATGATGCATAGTAGAATGAGTGGGCCAGGCAGCAGCAAACCGGACGGAATGCTCAGCAACCCTTTCTGCTTTTTAATACAGGTTGCAGCTGTCTTTCTCGGAGGACAGCACTCACCTATCGACCATGCTTCAGCTACTGTGACAAGCAAAGAATGGACATGCGCCCAGGTACCAGATCGCGCGACACGTGCGGATGGCTGCATCGACGATGTGGCGTCACTCCCCTTTGTCACGCCGCCTGCCTGGCACCGAAGTTCAACGACGTCATGTCACGTGGACGCTCAAGCTCTTATAAAAAGCCTCACACCGCCGTTATTCACCAGTGGGCCAGGCAGCAGCAAACCGGACGGAATGCTCAGCAACCCTTTCTGCTTTTTAATACAGGTTGCAGCTGTCTTTCTCGGAGGACAGCACTCACCTATCGACCATGCTTCAGCTACTGTGACAAGCAAAGAATGGACATGCGCCCAGGTACCAGATCGCGCGACACGTGCGGATGGCTGCATCGACGATGTGGCGTCACTCCCCTTTGTCACGCCGCCTGCCTGGCACCGAAGTTCAACGACGTCATGTCACGTGGACGCTCAAGCTCTTATAAAAAGCCTCACACCGCCGTTATTCACCAGTGGGCCAGGCAGCAGCAAACCGGACGGAATGCTCAGCAACCCTTTCTGCTTTTTAATACAGGTTGGTGATTGCTCATTAGCTTACTCGTACCGTAGTGATGACCGGTTCTTATTGCTGCTGCCCTGCCCACGTTTTGCTAAACATATTTTTATGCGCTTTTCTTCTGTTATCGTAAACTTGTTGGTATGTGGTGACATCGAGTCGAATCCCGGTCCGTCTGATAAAGATCTGCTGGCGCAGCTATTAGCCGGCCAAAATAAAATTAGTGCTACCGTAGAAAATATCCAAGCCAACCAAAAGAAATTTGAGAGTAAGATCACTACCTTAGCTGAAAAGATTAACGGGATAGAACAGCAGCTTTCCAGCCTCAATAAATTAACAACTCAAGTAAACGACATGGAGAAGGTTATTTCACATCAGAGTGCTGCATTAGCCTCACTCATTGAAAAAGTAGATGACCTAGAGAACAGAAGTCGCAGAAATAACTTAATAATATATGGCTTGGATGAGACGTCGGTAGAATCTAGTGAGGAGCTAGAAAAGAAAGTTGTAGAAGGTATTTTCTTGGAAAAACTGCAAGTACCGACTCCCGCTATAGAAAGAATTCATAGGCTTGGCTTCAAGGGTGCAAAAACTCGCCCCGTAATCCTTAAATTCTTGAATTATCGTGAAAAGGAAAGCATTCTCAGAAAATCCTATAAATTAAAAGGCACATCCCTCTCTCTTTCTCAGGATTTCTCCAAGCGAGTGCGAGAGATACGAAAAAATCTTTGGAACAGTGCAACAGAAGATAGAGCAAGGGGTGGTAAAGTCAAACTCGTTCATGACAAACTTTGTGTCGATGGTACTTTTTACACGTGGAATGACGAGAGAAATGAACGCTGTCAACTAAATAAAGCACCTCGTAAATGACCAGTAATGCGCCCCTGCCCACATATGCGAATTTTAAACATGAACTGCCGAAGTATATTAAACAAAAGTACTGAGCTGGAAGGTATCATACTTGCCCATGATCCTAGTATCCTTCTATTAACCGAAACTTGGCTAAATGATTCGATCTTCGATAGCGAATTTGTACCAGCTGATTTCAATGTGTTCAGGAAAGATCGCGGGGCAAGAGGAGGAGGAGTTTGCATTCTCTTCAAAAATTCCTTGAACATTATTAGAATGCCTGATGTACCTAACGTTGAAGCTCTCTTCTGCAAAACTTATCACGGAAATGTTAAATACGTTATTGGCGTTGTTTACAGGCCACCCTCCTTGGAACCCATCGATCTCATTGAATTACAAAATTACATGACCATTCACGTAAGGCAAGAAGATAGAGTCATTTTGGCTGGTGACTTTAACGCACCAAACATTGATTGGAGCTTGCTGACTACCAGGAAGCAAAACGACAAAGTAGGGGAAGCAATTATAGACTTCGTATTTGCATTCGATTTATTACAAATTGTTGATGACTTCACTAGGATACAAGGCCAAACTAGATCTATACTTGACTTGTTTTTCATTCGTGGCTTTCCTGCACCTTGTGTTACATGTGAAATTCATCCTGGCATTTCTGATCACGAAATGGTATTACTAACACTCTCCGGTGTATCAATGAACGAACATAGATCAATTCGTAACTTTCCAAACTTTTCCAGGGCAGATGATGTTTCTATAATAGATACGTTGTCTTTTCATTTCGACACGTTTGCAAGCAGTGATGCTAGCGTAAACTATCTTTGGGACCGCTTAAAAAGTATTATTATGGAATGCATGGATCGTTTTGTGCCACGTATTGTCAAGAAACCAAAAAAGAGAAACCCCTGGATAACTCGGCCTACACTACAGCTCAAAAGAAAACTTAAAAGATTAAAGAAGAAGGGCTCTTCAACAAATGCTCAAAAGCAAGAAATATCTCTTTTAACCGTTAAACTTCAAAATGAAGTTTCGAAGGATAAACAAAACTACCATAGTGTATTACTACCACGCTTTATCTCGACATCCCCAGAAAAATTCTGGAGATTGATTTCCCCTTCGTCTCGTTCTTCCACGGCTTTTGAAGTTGATGGTTCCATTACTCACGACAGCTCAAAGATCGCGAACGCATTCAATGCTCAATTTCAATCTGTTTTCACCAAAGATAACAATTTATTGCCAGATTTCAGTCTTTCTCTTCCGCCAGTACCAGACATTGTCATTAGCGAAACGGGAATACTGAACTTGCTGTTAAATATAGATATAAAAAAATCATGTGGTCCCGATGACATCCCTAACGAATTTTTAAAACGGTATGCGGAGTGGATGGCAAAGTACCTTCATGTATTGTTTTCGAAATCATTGCAGGAGGGCGAGGTTCCTCTAGATTGGAAAATAGCTAAGATTACACCGCTACACAAAAACGGGAGCAATTCTACGGTTAAAAATTACCGCCCCATATCGCTTATTTCGACAGCTTGCAAACTAATGGAACATGCAATACATAAACACATCTCAGTATTTCTCGAAGAACAAAACTTCTTCACCAAGGGACAACATGGTTTTCGCAAAGGCTTCTCTACACAAACTCAATTAGTAGAAACTATACACGATTTTGCGACATCTATTAATAATGGTAATCAAACTGACGCTATTTTTCTAGACTTTCGCAAAGCTTTCGATACGGTTTCTCATAATAAACTGCTTTATAAATTAAATTTGGTACTTCAAAACCCTAAGCTAATATCCTGGATTTCATCATACATAACTGGTCGTCTACAAATGGTTTCTTTTAATCAACATTGCTCGGGTAGAGTTTCTGTATCATCTGGTGTCCCACAGGGTTCGGTACTCGGACCACTTTTTTTCCTCATTTTCATAAATGATATAGTTGACGGCATCCCTGTAAAAATTAAACTTTACGCCGATGACTGCATCCTGTACTGCGAAGTTAAAAACTCGAATGATCAGCTACTCCTAAATCAAGCTTTTGAGAAGGTTATGTCATGGTGTGAAAGTTGGCAGATGTGTCTTAATCTTGAAAAAACAGTAGCAATGAAAATTACTCGCAAAAAAACGCCCTTAACTTACTATTACGGCTACAAAAACAATTACCTCAGTGAGGTAACCGAGTACAAATACTTAGGCCTTTTAATAACAAGTGACCTTCGGTGGAATAAACACATCGACCAAGTCATAGCTCACACACAACGTAAACTATTTTTTCTCCGCAGAGCACTGAAACTATCCACCCCCACTGTACGTCTCCTTGCGTATAAATCCGTTATTCTGCCCGGGTTAGACTACGCTGCAATTATCTGGGACCCATATACCAAAACAAATATTGATAAACTGGAATCCATTCAGAAAAGAGCAGTACGATTTATATATAATCGCTATGACCGTACATCAGTAACAGATCTGTTAACCAGAGCTAAGCTTCAACCTCTATCCACTAGAAACCGTCATTCACGTTTGAAGTTTCTTTACCAAATATTAATGGGGCATGTTAAGGTCGATACATATTCTGTTATGCCACTCACCTCTAGATACAGCACAAGACTACGGCATGATAGAACACTAACACCACATCAAACGCGAAATAATGCATTTAAATATTCTTTTTTCCCCAGAACGGTGAGTGATTGGAATTTATTAACAAATGAGCAAGTGTTACAGTCTTCATTGGCAAGTTTTACTTCTAGTCTGTGTTCATGAACCTGGATCTCATTTATATTTCGTATATATGCACACATGCGTACTTAGTAAGAGTGCACATTTATTCTTGAAGGTCTATGCATGTATTTGTGTTTCATTTCGTTATTGCTATATTATTTACCTACACTCGGTATTTTGTTCTTGTGTGCACGTAATTGTATTGAGGATTGCTATATATGTATTGGTATGCATGCGTACGTGTATTGTTCAGATGTGTAACCGCGTTTCATTTTTTTTGATAGGTCACTTTCTGTTTTATGTCATACGAATTATGTGACCTGGTTACGCCTACCACTTGTTCCACACATTTCGTAGTACCAGATCATGCATTGTTCATCTTCCCACCCTACCAAAGTCCCGACTAGGGATTGTAGTATTTATAAATAAATAAATAAATATACAAAGACTGTATTCCGTTTCTGTAGGCCTTGCAATAGGTCACATGGTTAAAGTTCCTAAACGTCATTTTTTCAGAGGCACTTTGGAGCAGGTTCAAAGCAATTACTAACAAACACAATCAGTTTAGAGCAGTATGAATCAGCATTTATCTTATGGAGCAGTTGGAGTAGCACTTCCATCTTTGCATCGAGTTGCACTCAACCCAACTTTACTTCATTGATTTAAGCATATTGTGATAGATTCGTGGTAACGGCACCGCATGTGAACGTTATGTTCACAACCCATGCTACAAAGCATTGACTTTGTAGACGTGCCGCGCTCAGTCGCCGCTGTTTACAAAGCAAACTCGAGAGACCGGTGTTTTACACCGCGTACAAAACTCACTACCGTGCTCCGCACGCCTTACTCACCACGAGTGCGAGCTGCACGTTGCACGGTTATCGCTCACAGATCGCGTAACTGGCTCCTATTGCAACATGGTCGATGTGCAAGACGGGATAAAGTGAATTTAGAAGTGGAAATTTTAAGGGCTCGCCTTTTGTTGTTGGACAATATAAATGAGAACTAACAGGCAATAATGCCAAGGAAAGCATAGGGGTATTATTAGTAGTAAATGTACTATATATGTAAAGAAAGAAAACTGGGCGCAGTGACTAAACCTGTGACCTTCAAATAACACGTCCGTCGCTCTACCAATTGAGCTACTGCGGCAGCCATTCCCGTCTATTTTACAGCAAAAACTGGTCACAACATGGGTCACATGCGGCGTTGTAGTTCTCTGCTGTGGCCACCAGTGTCCGTAACCACTATTGCACGAAATAAAAAAAAAAAACCAACAACTCAGTAAATAAAAACACCAAGGTCGCAGCAGGGTTTGAAGGCAGGTCCCCTGCATGCCAGCCCAGTATCCTTACCACTGAGCCCAATGGTGCTCGGGACTTGTACGCAAACTCTTTAGGCAGGCTTGATGTCAAAAAAGCCGCGTTAACATGAGTAATGAAGCGTTTTAAAACAGCAAATAAACGACCAGACGTCACAGAATGCGAGTTATGTAACGAGTGGGTCGTCCAATGCTCCAACGCATTACAAAAGCATGTTCTTGATCAGCAATTAACTGTGGTGCATACCCACTTAGGGCCTAATTCTTCATCATTGTCAGCCCCTGCATAAAAAAAAAAAAAAATTGCACTAAATGCCTATCAAGTGTGTAGTGGACACCACGCTTCTCGGAGGAATGACAAAGGATAGCATTCCTATGAAGTGTGTAGAGGACACCATGCTTCTCCGAAGAATGACAAAGGATAGCCTAGTGAATACTGCCCTACTACACAGAAATTGTGATTATTTATGGGTTAATAGGTACCCAGTAAGTGTGCCTGTAGCAGTTTCTCAAAGAGTGTTCAGAAAAGGCTCTGAAAGAATGCTCTTCCAGCTTTCGGTGCCTGCGCTGCACGTTCAGCGCAGCATGATCACTCTTTATTTAAAAATTCGGATGACTCTATTGGTCCAAGTCGAAGTATGTGTTTATCTACGGAACCAAACCTTTGTTAATTCACCAGAATTCATCTCCACACTGCTTAATTTGGACAAATGCTGACAGCTGCCGCTACATAAAAGTGAGGTAAAGCAGCACTGGCACCACTGAAGCGAAACCGAAATATGAATGGCATAGGTATTGTCATCATCTTGTGGGGGTGATCACAGTGTCACCGAACTTCAGCGTCTTCCTTTTTCGCTTCACTGCGCCCTCGACACCATTTCCCCTTGCGTTGTCATGATAGCAATGTTTTTGTTTTTGCAGATTTTTTTCCCCTCTTTTATTTTAACTAATGTTATGGGTGCCCAGGAAGACCACCATACTGAGCCGCATGAGAAGATGCTGCGCAACCCCAACGCACCTACAGGGAAGTGTCGGAGGTGCTTTTGATATTAGATGGCATTTGCCCGAGAACATTTTAAAAATTTATTTTACATAATGTAGCCCTGTAAAAGGGCTGTTGCAAGAGAGATTATACAGTGCAGAAAAATATTGCAACGGAAAAATACACGAGATGAAGGAAAAAAATGGAACTGAAGTCAACATACTGGGAACGATTATGAAGAAAACTAGCAACACAACCAACCAGACGTGAATTTTTTAGGATGATGTGTAGTTTGTGCAGAAGATAAAAATGTAGTACCATGTCAGAGGCTTTGAAGAAGTTGATAAAAAGTGCATCACTTTGATGGCCCTGGTCTAAAAGATACGCAATGCTGAGAGTGAATTCAATTGGTTGGGCGACTGTGCCATGCTGTGTATCAATTAAAATATGGTTTTGATAAAGAAAATCCATTATGTGTTTCTATGATATAAACTCTTAACATTTTGCATGAATACGAAGTTGAAGAAATTGGTCGATTCTGACAGTTTACATGCTGTTCGCCATTTTGAAGGAGTGAAGAATTGCCAGACTTGTGAAACATCTTTTGCTTCTCTTATTTTTCTTGTATTTTAAGAAATGAAATAAAGATACTACGACTACCATCATTCCTCCAGCCATGGCAACAAAACTTTCTATGACTTCATTGGAAATTCACGAGGATTCCAATTTTTTTCAAAGAATACGATGTTCTTGGCAGAAAGACTAGATGAGAAGACAAAAATTGGCTCTGAATACCAGTTTGACCATTGCGAGTTGTGCAACTAAACAAGACACGAAAAGGAATAGACGAGAACAGGCACTTGTTCTGCCTGTTCCTTCTCGTGTGTCCTGTTTAGTTGCACAACTCACTATGGTTTTTATGTCAATACACCAGCTCGCCCAACGGTCAACTCTTTTAAAGATACCGACAACTGATCCAGCAATGGAAGAACGTTTCAACATGTTTGAGTAAGGCTAGAAGCTGATTGATACGCGAGGTTTAACCTCCCAAAACCACCATATGATTATGAGAGGCGCCGTAGTGGAGGGCTCCGGAAATTTCGACCACATGGGGTTCTTTAACGTGTGCCCAAATCTGAACACACGGGCCTACAGCATTTCTGCCTCAATCGAAAATGCAGCCAGGATTCGATCCCGCGACCTGGGGGTCAGCAGCTGAGTACCTTAGCCACTAGACTACCGCGGCGGGGCAAGGCTAGAAGGCTAGAAGCAGCTAATGTGCTATTACAGAACAGCTCTGGAGCAGTCACACGCTCGTGAATATGTAGACAAAACTTTTGAATTGAACAAAGAAAAAAAAAAAAAACAATGCCAAAAGTCTACCTAGCAGCCATGTTCTCTTACACCAGCGTTTTGTAGAGTTATGCAAGATCGTATCTAAATGAATTGACTGCTGGCCTCACTTCGTATATCAACGGCATCACTACGCACAAGCCTTGTTGTGGTCATCTACTGAGGCCGCGTCACAGGAAACTCGGTGACTTAGCCAGTGAATGTTTACTACAATTACTATTGCTCCTAAAAATGCGATCATTGATGCGAAAAACATTCAAACATGTTGCTACCGCGTTCATTGCTTCAGCCCTTTTGGCAAAACCGAGTTCTTTTTTCCGTCTTTTAACGGCATTCTCGTTGAGATAAGTGGTTGATCACCTGAATGGTCAATGGATTTTAAGCATGAGTGGCTTCATTCCGCAAAGTACCCTAATGTGATTATGAAGAATGCTGTAGCTTTATACCTTTTTCATTCTCTGCACTGTACAGTGGATGAAAAATGATAACTTTTGAGAGGGAGGGGAAGGTTCATACCTCTTGTGCGAGTTTTTTAATTCTGCATATGTACATTTACAATCAGCGTCAAATGAAAGACTAAAAGTAAACCGGGTGCCACAAGCATTATTAAAGGAGTAGTGTGTGCCCTTCAGACATCACCATAAACAATTCCGCTCTGCACATACCATTTCCAATTCTTGGGCTATTCGCTCTACTGTTAAGAGTTTTATTTGACACCAATAATACAAACACACATACATAAAGCATGGTTGAAACCCTTCTAAAGAAAACTTCCTCGCTATGCTACTGCCCGTCTAGCACAACAGACAGGAGAGCACTGCATCGATGACCATGTGGCACAGAGAATGGATACTACTGAATTGCTTCAGTCAGCCATAAAGCCTATGGAATCACACGCACCAACACTGCACAATATGTCGCACTATATGACAAGAAAAGCACACAACATGCCACACTATATGATTATAAAAGCCACTACTGTGCTTGGTTAATTCGGTTCTTAGGACATAATTTGTTTCGCACTTTTCCGCCAGTGCATATATTGGGTCACAACTTATGGGTGAGCTCAGCGTTTCGTAGGCTAAACAGACGCAAGTGTTGTATTAACATGGCGCACATGCTCAGTGTTGCCTGAACAGGAATGACAATAGCCTAAATTTAATTGTACTAAAATGCTGTTTTGGAGCAGCACATTGACCCCTGCTCACCCCTATGAGTACTGTAGTAGTCTATAGACAACTACGGTTAAGCATGAGACTTCAAGTATGAAGAAGTATACAGCCTTCTTGCTATATATATTCACAGCTTCTTTTGCAAATAACAAATCCAGCGTGCTGCAAACTGTGCACCTTTGAGATACCATCTTTGCAATTCAGCATTGAAAAACAAAAAACAGTAACAGTACATTTCTTTTCCTTCCCCTTCTCCCTTTCAAGGTGATCACATGCTTACCATTCAGACAACCATGGCACCTGCATTTTATGTGTGCAGCAACATACAAACATCACCCAGCTGGCAAGTCACGTAGAAGAGCATGCACATGCACTGAAGGTTTAAAAAAAATCAACTAGGAAAAGCACTCAGTGGGGAAGCAAATGACTAGCTTGCCCAAGCAGTGTTTTAAAGAGCACAAGCATTGTCTGCTAGGTGATGCCTAGCATGGAAGCAGTAGGTGATGCCTCACATGAAAGCAGGAGATAAAACAACAGACACCTGTCGATATTATACCTGCCAACACAGAAATTAGTACAACCTTAAAAGCAAGGGGAGGAGGGTCAAGGGAATCTTTCACCTAATGACAACCTTGATGGTTTTACAGCAAGTATCATAGCAATGACTATCACTTTGCCCATGACTCTGGCAAAAAATTTGCTAAGCTTAGCTCATTGTCCACGTTCACATCTATCCCTGGTGCTTTTTCGTAGTGATGTAGACCTTGATGTCGAACTCGTCACCATGCGAAACATTCAAGTCACAGGCACACATGGCGCAAAAACCAAACTTTTCACTTTTTGCTTGACGGCACGAAGCATGGCTATTCTGTCGTGTTTGCATAACAGCTACGTTAAAAAAATCTTAATCTGGCAAACTTACAAAACATGGGGCGAGGGGGGGGGAATAGGAACACCGATTTACCTTTTCCCTCCCCACTTTTTTCCACAGCATCCCTGGGAAGAAAAAAAAAAGGGTGGGGGGGGGGGGGGGGGCTTCCAAATCGCCCTGTAAGCATGAACACTGGCATTGTAGTCTTATATTAGCTGATAAGACAATGCAGCTGGGATTTCCCAAATGGTGATACAAATTTCCGGCAGAGCGAAAATATGTATATCGGCCTAAATCTCTTAAAAAAAAAAAAGCTAGAAAAATCGGTTTTTAACCACAACATACGCAAAAGAACCTTTGTATGTCTTTTTGGGACGCATGCAAACGGACAAATGAGGGATGCCAGCTGCCCTAAAAGTGTGCGTAAATGTTTCATGAATTGAAGCCAAATGAAAACAAAGTGCCTGAGTCCACTGCAACATAGTCATAAGTGAATACCGACACGAATGCCAAAATACTTCGTGCCTTTTTCACGACTTTATTGGTTTTAATCTATGACTGCGTTAACCACGTACGCTCGGAGCTCATAGTCACTATCGATGATCCCGTCGCAGCGACCGCAGTTTTGTGTGTAACGAATGTGCCAAACAATAATTCGGTTTTCAATCCGCATGTGCTGAAGCACACGTGTCCTCAAAACTCGGTTGTTTCTTGGTGTCTGCTATCTATGATCGCACCTGCTGTAGTTTTGCACGCAGCGTTTGCGGAATGTCATGTCGCTTGACTGTGTAAGTATTGGACGTCCGTAATGTTTTGGAATTTCGTCAGCCACATTGTCGCCAGATGAGATCGCGCTGAGAAACACAGTAGTTTCATCCGGTTGTTGTGGATGAAACAACAGTCATAGTTCTGACAGTGTGTGCAATACCTGCGTGCGTATATCTGAAGATGCCACTCTCGGCCATCGCTCAACAGCTTGGTAGAGTTCGTATCACCCGCCATGACACGGAAAAGTTCGGAACATCTGAATTTTGGCTCGTTGAACTCTGGAATTTGGCAGGAGAATTTCATGAAGTCGTATCAATGAACTACTACAACGCCTCCTAAACTGGTTAGCACAATAGGATGGTTTTTCAAAAAGCCTGGATCAGATTGGGTAGGTGTCAAAGAAGCCAGATCATGCACAGAAATTTATATTTCTGTGAGATCATCTTAAGACGTAACAAACGAACGAAAGCTCTTGAATTATTCTGCTAAATGATAAAGCTGCTGCTCATGATGATAGTACGATTACATATTGTCCTTTTGTAGCAGCAGAACACACCATAATGTTGTTTTGGAGGCCTCCGTGACTCGCTATGGAAGGCACCGAGGCTAATAATAATAGTTTTAATAACAGACGTTACTTTATTAGATTTTCCAGCTTCATTTTATAGAAAATAAAAAACATTTTCCGTAACATTCATAAGTGAGGTCGAAATTTGTACACTTTACAGAAAATTCGACACGTTGGTAGGTATTGTCAATACAGACTAGATGTACAGGCAGGAAAAACTTCTCAGTGTTCTTGGAAGACATTGCTTTCATTAATTGCCTTGAGAAGTAGAACTATTAGTGAGGATACTTTCTTGATTATTGAAGTCAGCAAAAACCAGTGTGGTTTGAGAAGGGGAGGGCGATGGACAGGGTTCATGCTCGTTAACATGACAAAAATTCCAAGGGTGTGGTTTTTAAGGACTTTCAATTGATTGATATGAGGAGTTTAACGTCATAAAACCACCACATGATTATGGGAGACGCCGTCGTGGAGGGCTGCGAAAATTTCCACCCCCTGGGGTTCTTTAACGTGCACCCAAATCTGAGCACACGGGCCTACAACATTTCCGCCTCCATCAGAAATGCAGTAGTAGCAGCAGCAGCCGCAGCCAGGATTCGATCCCGCGACTTAAGGACTTTCAAGGCCATGTGAGTGAATTTTCAAGGACCACATTGTTCGAAACCCAATAACCACATCTTTGGGGAAGTTTGAACACTACACAAGAATGCAAACTTCTATTCAGATAAGAAGAATTAAGGAACAGTTATAACAATCCTTGTTACTTTGCCTGAATTTTCATAAGACTGTCCACCATCTCCTGCTGCTTGGTCATGGCAGTCTTCCCAAGACTGTTGATGCTGTACATCACATGGCTAGTTGTCCATGTTTTCTGCATACGGGTCTGCTGTAGCCATAAAAAACTCACAGCAACATCCGCTTTCTTTTTTTTGTAAACATTCCAGCTTCGTAAACGCAACATTTCCTTTTTTATTCCTAA
This sequence comes from Rhipicephalus microplus, assembly GCF_043290135.1. Lineage (NCBI taxonomy): Eukaryota > Metazoa > Arthropoda > Arachnida > Ixodida > Ixodidae > Rhipicephalus > Rhipicephalus microplus. Next base: position 75,486,153 of record NC_134710.1, read on the forward strand.
TCCTCTTGCCGCACTGGAGGTGCTCATGGTGCTCGGCTGCAGACCCAATGGTCTGGCGTTTCGAGTCCGGCAGTGATGGTAGCATTTCGATGAAGGCCGAATGGTAGAAGCCCATGTGCTGTGCCATGTCAATGCATGCTAAAGAACATCAGATGTTCAAAATTTCCAGAGCCCTCCATTACAGCGTCTCTCAAAATTATATCTTGGTTTTCAGACGTAAAACTCCAGATACGTATTATCATTATTGAAAATGCACGGTGTTGGTTCTTTGTAGAAGCTGCTGGTGCTCTCAATTCTTTTATGATGAGCACATGATGAGCAATTCATTGCAAACCTCATAGAAACGGACATCTTAGGAGCACTCCCTATTTCAGTTGATGCAGAAATAATGTCATGCTGTTGAGCATTCGGAAAAAACTTGTTCAATGACTATTGTTTGAAGCAAATAAACAGAATACTGGTTGAATAAAATAGTATTTTATGAAATGACATTCTAAATACACCCCTGTGGTTATCCGCAGATTTGGTAGGCAAACATCGTGATGTACAATGCTAGAGACTCGCGCAAAACCAACTGCATTTCTCCAAGATAAATGCAAGAATAAAAAAATTGCCCGCAGCTTCCCTCGGGGGAACACTGAGGAGGATGCGGAGCATATAATTGGTTAACGGGGTGTTAAAGTGCGACTTACTTGGGTCGATGGCTAAATTGGTTAACGTGGTTGTGAAATGGAGTGTTAAATTGCGACTTACTTGGGTCGATGGCTAAATTGGTTAACGTGGTTGTAGGAGGGGGTGTTAAATGAGTGAACACGTACACACGTATGCGAAAGGGCGGCGCTGGTCGAAGGGACGTCGATCATTGTGTTTGTGGATTCGTTGGAATTCATTTCACCGCGACCTTGGACGTCGACGCGCCGTACAAACCAACCGACGAGCGGCAACTGAGCGAGCGAGCGCCGACCTTGAGTATATATACAGCGTGACGGCGCATGCACTGTCAGCTGTTGAATGTTCTCGAAGCGCGACGCCACATGCGCGTCCACTGGAGAATCAGGAGAATTGTAGATGTCGAACGCGGTGTGTAGAGGAGGAAGGGTGCACAGATGGTGGAGGAGTGAAGCGCGCGCGGTGTGTAGAGGAGGAAGGGATGCACAGATGGTGGAAGAGTGGGCGACGGCGCATGCGCGTCAGCTGTCGAATGTTTGAGAAGCGGTGCGGACGGCGCACTACAAGGCGCGAGTATAAGATGCTTCCGCATCTAAAAAGGTTCTTTCTCTTCACAACAGGTTATATTGCTGGATGTAACATAATATAATTTAGCTAGACTCATAAGGCCTACCTCCTCCAACACTCCTCTCTCTGTGCTGAAGCTGCACGATTTAACAAACTGTTTTCCTTTTGCAGCGGTGTTTTATGTGGCTAGGACATTCTGTTTATACACCAAAACCGCCTACAGTGTCCTACAGAAAGCAGTGTAAAAAAAAAAAAAAAAAGAGAAGCCCTCGAGGGTTATTTTATGCATTTGCATAAAACAACTTGAAGACAAGAGATATTTTATTTTTATTGTGATAGCAATTTGATAGACATTTTAATTTTAGACTGGTGGCAGAGGTAGAAATATATCTTTAAGAGGGGGGGGGGGGTCTTGATGTGCCTGCTGATCCCCCCCTGGCTACACCACTGGCCGTCACCGTTATGTTGCGTATACTGTCCAAATTGACAACATCCTCCCGTGCATCGTGGGTAAAAGCGCGAAAGTGGGGGCGACGAACGCGGCTTAAGCAGAGATAAAAAGAGCCAACCTATCTCTTTTGCATGGATGACTGACGTGATAACTAGAAACCGGATTATAGGCAATTGACTGTTTTCGTTTCTTCCACATTGATATATGAGCATGAATTAGAGATTAAGAAAAGCATTTATGATGTTTTTATAATACCTAGAATTGCCTATTTCGGACGTTTGTACCTAAATACCTATAACTCTATAAATGTCTATTTTGGAAATTGGTGCCTATATCAATGCCAATTAACCTGAAACTTTGCTTTCGAGTATAGTCGGAGACCGGTATTCATGATACCAGACAAAATTGAGCTTCTGAACTCTATGGGGTGCAACCTATACTTCATCTCATAAGTTCCTTTCAGCACTGTCAAGGCTACAATACTTTTAGCCAAAAGGAAGGCCGATTAGCTTCTACACTTGCATTCATTCACGTCGCGTCGTTCGCTCGGAATCTCCCCGGCGTCTCCTCACAGGCATAGGGTACAGGAGGTTCTTGTGTGCAGACGCACGACACTGGAGAATGAATGCAAAATCGTGGAGTATTATCTGGGAAAATTAAGAGTATAGATAAAAAGATGTCCAAATGGTTTTTGTTTTGTTTTTGATTCACTTCTTAACTGGAACTTCACTATAGGTCACATGAGAACTCTCACTTAGACACTGGATGTTGTTGTGTGCGCAATGAAAAGCTTTGCACCACTAGAACTTTTCAATCGGTGGTTCATTACAAGCCGCGAAAGCTTGATGTGATGACATGAGCTTGAAAGCTTTGCTACTCGCCCGGTGTAAACTTCGCAAGCAAAGTTCCTTCAGAATGGAAAGTTGGGCGAGTTGGTAATGATCCATAATGTAACTGAAATTTACTGCAAGAGACAATATAAAGGACAAGATAAAAAGCGAGAGGGCAAAAGGGGAAGACAGAAAATTGGCCCCGTATCTGCATGTTACACTGCAAATGTCGCCGATAGTCTTGCATCAGGAGAAAGTGAACAAAACGTTTATGTGCTGTTCTGCGCCAGAAAATCAATGAATGGTATTCTGGAGGCGCTGCGTTAGAGTGCTTCGAGCATGCAGCGGAGGCGATCGAGCGCATGAAGCCACGTCACATGTCAGACATGAGCGTTATCTGGCAGTTATCCCAAAAAACGAAGCCTGCGCGCCCATCTCGGAAGTGATAGTGTAGAACGCAAGGCGACGGGTAGGTGCCACCACCGTGTTGTCTTAGCAAAGCGTTGGAAACACTTGCCTTTTCGTGCAAGCGTTGCATGGTCAGTGCAGCGTGATAAACACTAAGGTCCTTAGAATTGCTTGTGTATGCCTTTTCTAGTTAAAAGACACACACACAGAATATTGATGTGTTGTTATGGTGTCTCAGATATGCTCATTAATTGCTTTTTAATTGACAATCGCAGAAGTATGAAAGTTGAATCTTGAGCAATATTGGTGGGCGCTGGAGATGGGGTCGGCCGTTTTGGGTATCGTCTGTGCCGTTTAGGGTACCGTTAAGGGCAGACAAACAAACAAATGTACAGACAGACAAAAAAATCTATCGTCTTTAAAAAATGCACAATGAACCAAACCAACAAAAACCTAGGCCACATCAAGCATAGCGCGCCCATCATAAAAATACCAGGATAACATGACTATCATATATGGCCACAGAGCGAACACTGATGCAAGACTTCTGACTCAAGGTTTCGATTAATTGATAGGTGGGGTTTAACATCCCAAGACCACCATACGATTATGAGAGACGCCGTAGTGGAGGGCTCCGGAAATTTAGACCACCTGGAGTTCTTTAATGTGCACCCAAATCTGAGCACACGGGCCTACAACATTTCCGCCTCCATCGGAAATGTAGCCGCTGCAGCCAGGATTTGAACCCGCGACCTGCGGGTCAGCAGCCGAGTACCTTAGCCACTAGACCACCGCAGCGGAGCTTCTGACTCAAGGTTTCTTGCGACTATGCACATCCTCAATAAGTTCGCCCGCTCCTTGGTTCTTATGCCAAAACAACAAAGAAGCATCACTAAACAGCGGAGTGCAGCCGTATTTCTCACAGTAGGCAGCTAGATGAAGGCCAGAGAGCTCATCCCCATCCCTGGTCAAAGCTTTCTCAGTTTGAGTGCTATCTGTTTTTGCACAGTTACATTATGGGCCAAATTCCTCCCCTGTCTTCTCCAGTTTTGGAGCTATTCAGAGCCGGAAGATCACACGATGCAAGGATACAAACGGCGTTGCGTTGTTTCGACGTTCTGTATGTTGTACTGCCCGTTTCTGCGAGATGCATCCTTCTATGCATGCAAGTTTGGGGAGGCCGCATGAATCGTGTTTCCTTACCACGATACAGAGGGTCGCACCGCTGGCACTGCTCTAAGGGACGATGTACCAAAAACATGCCAAGCGCTCTGAATGTGAGCAACGGCATGATGCGAGAACGACGAGACCATCAATGTAAACGGAATGGAGGCAGCTTAGTCACTCATCTCGCTCGATACGAAGTTAAAATTGAAAAAAAAAAAAAAAAATTGTGGCGTAAACTTGCAAAAATTTTGCATTCAGACCCTAGCCTTCTCTAGTTCGAAAGAGCAGAATCTCTTGGGGGCTTTTACCGCAATAGCAATTACAAACGCGGATGTGCTGGTGGAAGGCGTTACGAAAAAGCTCTTCTGATATCTAGGAATAAGCATATTAGAGGAAAAGTGTGATATCTAGGAATAAGCATATTAGAGGAAAAGTGTCAACGAGTTTCCACTGTTCACTATTCTTTTGTGGACGAGAAGCACACTGGACCGCAATGCCTAGAAATAGATATGACAGACATTCTGGCAGCACGCGTGAAGTTATCAGTGAAAACCGCTTCAATTACGTGCCAACAACTCTTCTAACGAGCTATTAGCAGCGTTCCTGCAAAGGACAACGTTCCCTGATGAATCGCCACCGCAGTTTCATGCAACCAATAGGACAAGACGTCACAAGCCACTGCGGAGAGTGTGTTTCACTGTTAAGTATAGCACAACCAACATTTTAAAAAGGCTTTTTATCTCTCACTGCATACCTGTGCTAAATGCCCCTCAGCTGTGTGAACTATGGAAATCGCAAAAAGGTTAAAAAAAAAAAGAGACTGAATAGAACAATACAATTACTCGTGCTCAGCACCCATGCTTTTTTTAAAATTCTGTTTGAAAGCATAATTTAATTTTTATATAATAAAATACAACCCATGGGGTTCTTTAACGTGCACCCAAATCTGAGCACACGGGCCTACAACATTTCCGCCTCCATCGGAAATGCAGCCGCCGCAGCCAAGTACCTTAGCCACTAGACCACCGCGGCGGGGCTTCTGACTGAAGGTTTCTTGTGAATATGCACATCCTCAATAAGTTCGCCCGCTCCTTGGTTCTTATGCCAAAATAACAGAGAAGCATCACTAAACAGCGGAGCGCACCCGTAATTCTCACAGTGGGCAGCTAGATGAAGGCCAGAGAGCTCATCCCCATTCCTGGTCAGAGCTTTCTCAGTTTGAGTGCTATCTGTTTTTGCAGTTACATTATGGGCCAAATTCCTCCCCTGTCCTCTCCAGTTTTGGAGGTACTTGGAGCCGGAAGATCACACGATGCAGGGACACAAACGGCGTTGAGTATCTTAGCCACTAGATCACCGCGACGGGGCATGTGCTTTAGATGAACAAGTAATTGTAGACAGGTCATCTTAGCACTCATGCGAGGGATTCTGTACTTGTGGATCATTTACCAGAGATCTCCTGGAGAGGTACTGGTAATCACCCACAGACAACAGGTGTAGCTTTATAATCAGCAGAGCTAATGTTCAAGTGTAACAAATTAGTTACACTAGATTACAACAAAAATCCGTGACGCCACCGAGGTCTTCCGATTTGGAGCAATTTTCGGAGCAGCAAAATTTTCTTTTGGAGCACTTTGGAGCAGCAAAATTCATTTGAAGCACTTTTGAGCTGCAAAATTTTCCATTTTGAAGCCATCTGGAGCAGCAAAATTTTCCATTTTTGGAGCAATCCGGAGCAGCTAACTTCAAATCCTGGAGGAGCAGCAAGTGAAATTTACAGTCAAGGACATCAAAAATTATTTTGAGGCTCTTTTGAAAAGCTAAAAATATTTAAATCCATTGCAAATTTCATGGCAGAACTTAGCAGAACTCCCTGCTTAGCAGAACATCTTAGCAGAACTCCCTGCTTCAGTTGATGCAAAATAATGGCGATTGATTTGTGGGGTTCGTCCCAAAACCACCATACGATTACAAGAGACGCCAGAGTGAAAATTTGGACCACTTGGGGTTCTTTAACGTGCACCCAAATCTGAGCACACAAGCTTACAGCATTTTCGCCTCCATCGGCAAAATAATGGCATCATGCTGTTGATCATTCTGAAAAACATGTTCAGTGATTATTTTTGTAGCAAATAAACAGTGGTTGAATAAAACTGCACTTTATGAAATAACAAGATCAGTAAATATAGTGCTAGTCTCGGAAAGCCAACCTTCTCCGGCACTCATCTCTGTACTGAAACTACACGATTAAAGAAACTATTTTCTTTTTGCAGCAATATTTTATGTGGCTAGGGCGGATAAAAAAAAAAAAAAATCTCACAGTGTACTTTATGCATATGCCTAAGACAACTCAAAGGCAAGATTCATTTTGTTTTTAATGGGATAGCAGTCATATGGACATTCTCGACTGGTTTTTGCTGTTGCCAGGGGAATGGCCAAAATTTTTTGTTTAATTGGAGGAAGGGGGGAGGGTGCAAATGGTCATTTTGCACTATATGTGCCATGGTGGGAAAAAAAAAAAAATTGGAGAAGGGGGCGGGGGCACAACCACACTGGCCTAGAACAGCAAACTGCGTGCCTGTCAACAATGTTGTTGGCTGCGGCTTCTATCTCACGTTAGTTACAAGTTACCGTTGATGCTTACAGTACAGCACAAGGGTCTAACACGCAGTATGACCATGCGTAGTAGCATTACGGCGTCTCTTTTTACATATTTGAGAAAAAAACACCAGCTGGAGTGGCCGGCTGGACACTCTAGACAAGCCTGATCCCATCTGTACATGCATCGGTGTCCAAGAGATGTTTCGGGGGTCTCTAGTCACCCAAGTCGCGGATATCGAACACCGCACGTGCAGAAAGTTTTTGCGAGTGCGTGGACTTTGAAAATTGCAACCCTGCCACTAAGCGCTTCCCACAGATGACGTTAAGCTTTATTATTTGGTATAATTTATTGGTATCGTATTCATTGCTAAGAGCATAAGTGAAACTAACAAATTGTATCTTTCAGATCCAATATTGGCAAAACCGCGTAACTCAAAAGGGCGCCGACTAAACGGACAATGATCACTCTAGTTGCCGAAGCTTTCGTATCGTCAGTTATCTAAACGTGAGGCAGAGGTTAGTAGCACAGAAAGTTCACGAGCAGTCTCATTACGCCTCGAGATAGCGCGCGCCAGCTACTTCAACCGACGCAGCAGCCTCCCCTCCACCCCTCCCTACAAAAGAAAGCAATAAATACGATGCCGTAACGTTAAATTTTTTTTTTTAACCGTCGGCTATTGACCCTGGAAAGCGACAGGCGGACGTGCAACATGGTGCAGCCGTTTCACAGGCCTTCCGACACCTGTGATGGCCTCACTATAGCTGCACGTATTAAAACTGAATTGCAGCTGCTCCGACCAGGAGGCCTGCTTTAATAAATGAGATGATATTTAAAAAGAAAGCACGTGAGAGTTTTTAATTCGGGCCCTAGCAACCTCGAGTTCTGCACCACAAGTGCAGTATATTTACCTGCCAAGACAGGTGATCCGAGATGCTGAATCTATTGGCAACTGTGCTGGGACAGCAATGCGGTGTAAACTAAAAAGCACTTTCAGTTCGAGGAAAATGGAAATAAGCCTCTTTCTTTGTGTACAGCGACTCGATAAGAAGTTTCTGGAGGCCAAAAAGTAGCGCATTTCCACACATTGAACAAGTATTGACATACTTCGTTTGGGAGCTATGAAGCACTGCTGAGACTCTTATTGATATCTGTGGTTCATGTGTTTTGGTGTCCCCTACGTAAAGTGACTGATACAAAATACCCACGCTGAGCTCATCGCTGTCCCAGAATGTATGACATCGCAGCTGCAGCTGCTTGATATGTGCCCAAGTAAACCATTTAAGGACCATGTCAAGCAGCTGGATGGATAAGGCCTGGAGAGCCAAAAGTGACCCCTACCAGATGGCTGAATGAAACGCCTCGCCATTGCAGCTGTGCACATGGATCACCGAGGTTTGGGCATGCATTTTCGAGGTGCTCATCCGTCATGCCTTCAAGAAGTGCTCGATTTCAAACACCTCTGATGGCACTGAAAATGTGGTGCTGTGGCAGGACATTTAAGATGAGGGAGTTCCTAAAAATTCCGCAAAGAAGTCAGAAAACCATGAATATCTATTAAAGTAAATGCATCAAGTTTTTGTTTCCCTCTGGCTAGTTTCCAGTGAGAATTTTTTTTCTTGCGTTCACTGTCCTCAAAATACACTTTGGACAACAGCGAAACCTCGTTAATACGAATCTTGCAGCACCATTAAAAAAATTCATATTCGAAATTGATACCAGATATGAAAAATTACATGGGACAAAAGAAAGCTGGTGCTTATTTCCATGCATGGTTTCTTAAGGCAGTAGCAACATCACAAACACCTTTAATGATTGCCAGTGAAGGTTTCAGACATAAGTGATCATACTTGCACTCGTAAATAGATAACCTGAGTATGTGTTTGTATTTGATCAAGTAGAGATGTGAGCAGCGACAGCTAGTAGCCCTTTGCTAATCTTCAGATGCTTTTCCACATGACATCGAAATACTGCGACGAAAGTGACGAGTGTTTTGCACGCACTAAATAAAATTTATAGAAATTGAAGAGTCGCTGTAATTTGTTGTTATTTTCTAATCGCGGTGGTTCTGGGGACGTGCTTCATCAATGCCTGCCCAATTGAAGAGTTGGCAGGTGTGCATGTCCCCCACCGATTGTTGATGTTGACATTGTGAGGCCTATCTAGCTCCTTCACCGAAACCATCAGCTTCTCTGTGCAGACCTCGTCCACCTTTCATAGGATGCCTGATGTGCGAGTACATGGCTTGCATCAATGCGTAAACATAGCAGAACGTAAACAACATGCGTCAACACGCTTAAGGATAAAAAGTGCGACACCAGCGCCATATGTGTCCCTGCCAACCTAGCCGCATGAAAATTCGGGAGCCTAAAGGGGGGCGAGGTTGCATATAAGAAATTCGGTTTAAAGTACCATACACAGAGCTTGCAGTCGTATTAGCGACCGTTATGAATGGGAGCCCACAAGAGGTTGCGCTGTTCTAAAGCTATCTCCGAGACAGACATTTGCACTGCTGTCATTGCTTCCATCCACTGCTATTGCGAAAGCACGATGTTTCAGAGCACCCACCATTGTGCGTTTGGCAACTGCAACCTATTTCCCGGTGATGACAGTTTTTTTTTAGTTGACACCAATATCGCTTTGCAGCCTCGCACTTTGAAAACTGCTCGAAAGAACGGTCCCAAGTGACCACTAATGCTTCACAGCTGTTTTGGAAGAACTTTGCCCAACCCTTTCAACACAAAAGTATTTCTGATATTTCTGTAAAGCAATGCGCACCTTTATGTCAGCCTTGCTTACATCACAGGTGCACGTTGTAAAGAATCTGTACTTGCCACCTTTCCACAAAATCACACAGCACAGAAACTCTGTTGCAAGTCTACCAACACTTGCAAGTACTTACGCTCAAACCTCGATATAACAAACCCGGATATAACTAAATATCGGTTGTAACGAAATAAGTGAAAAATAGTTTTGCAATAGATATAATGTTATGAGTAAACCTTTGTAACGAATTTTCGGATGTACTGAACTTACTCTCGTGTAATATGCAACTTTGTTATAAGGTTTCAGTGTACTTCTTTTGCTTTTGACACAGCCACTGACCTTTCAATTTAACTCTGGGAAACATGCACCCCCCCCCCCTCCCCCAACAACGTAAAAAAAAAAAAAAACAACCAACGCCTAGGCAGGCAGCGCTAGCCTAGCATACAAAATGTGGGGGCCAAGAGAGAAATGCAAAGGTTGTGGTTCTCTTCCGCTTGCATACCTGCCAACGTGGCAGCAGAGAAATTTATAAAGCCCCCCGAGCGGCTTTTCTTTTTTAATTTGTAGCTGTGATGGATTTGTCTTTATAGACAAGCACAATCCCATGTTTTGCGGCCATAAGTCAAATCGACACACTGAATTATTTCCCCCAATTTTTGGCACCAAAAGAAGAAAAAAATCCCGAGAAAGAAGAGGAGGGAGGAAGGGTGTCCCAAACAAACATCGGTGTTGCGGTCTCATAATGGCTTGAAGTGGATGAACACACAAAGGTAGGGTTTCCCACAAAGGTGAGAGTCTCAAAGGGGGAGCGCGAATGCTCCCAAAATTTCGCATCATCAAAACAACTAGCAAAAAAGTTGATTTCTGTCACAACAACTCGCATATATCTTTACACGTGAACAGACGGGACGGCGCAGCTGGCTGTTGCGAAAGCGCGGGTCAAAGCTTTGTCTTTCCTCGCTACTAGATTCTTTGGACAGAAACGCCAAAACGCTTCTGGCCTAGGTGCATGAATTCAGTAAAGCTTTGGCATTTCTGTAAGCAAAGGTCAGAGCTATGCAGTGAACTACTGTTTCACCACTTCGGTTCAGCACTACCAAAGCTACGGGGTGTAGGAAAGCCACACGCTTGTGCAGGAAAACTTAGTCCTACATACAAGTGCCTTACAACTGAAGGAGTTGGCTAGAATAGGCATTTATTTAGTATGTTTTACCCTGCATCGATACAGTACAGTATCAATATGTTTATTCGTCTTCACATTAATAATTTTTTCCATTTAATCATTTGTGTTGGTTGTCTCCAGTGTAGTGGCTTGTTTAATAGCTTTACTGCATTTCAAGTTAATACTAGCCATAATAACTACAATCGTTAAGCAGAGGACGTGAATACGGTGAGCAGATGACACGGTGTGAATGAATACATGTGGAGGGGCTGCGCAGCCTTCCTATTGGCTAAGGGACCTGTAGCATCTATAGTGCTGAAGGGAACTTCTGAAACAGAGTACAGGAGAAATATTAATACAGTAAATATCAAGGAAGTTATGTTAAAAACTTTAAAAGACGGAGAAAAAGTGCCAATTTTGACAGAACTTGTTTGCGAAATCAGCTGTGAATTCAAAACTAATCGATCAATTTCTAATATCCTAGTTCACTGCACAGATGTATAAAGTGGTTAAACATTGTACGAAACTTCAGTTCAAAGCATGCTCTGAGAAAAACTTATGAAAGTTCACGTCACATGATGCAGAGAAAATTCGTATTCTCAGGAAAATGTAAACAAAGATTTCAGAGCAGGCACAAGGTGTTAGAAACTTCGCATATAGTCCTAAAATGCACCAGATTCAAACAAAGGTCCTTCTAGAATAGCATTATGGTCTCCTTTTCTTCGTGCGGCTGCTCTTTCCTTTTTGGCCTGTTTTGTCCCATTCGCTGAGTTGCGTTAGACATTCTGCATGCATTTGTGATCTCTGGTGATGCAAGCTTTCGTCGTGTAGTAAGTACTTTGGTTCTATGCCAGCTTGCCTCAAGATGTATATGGTGCTTAGACTGCCATTATTGAAGTGTGCCACAGCATCATGCAAGGCAAACATTACTGTAGGCAAGCTTACGTAGACCTCTTTGGGAGCTCGCTGCCATATCATACCATTAAAACACTCATTTGCATTTTGTGTCCTTCCATGCGAACATTTCATCAGAAGTTCATCCGAGCACAAATCGCTGTACACAGTTTTAACTTTGTTAAGCATACCATTCAGAAGTCCTCCTTTATGCACATACCGTACTTAGTCGATTATACCGCGCCCTCGATTGTAACGCGCACCCGGTTTACACGACGATGGCAACACGCACCCATTTTTCTCGTAGGCCCGCACGATCACGCCACTCGCAAAAACGACTCCTTTCGGAAGCGTCTTACGTTTAAATACGAGGTACGGGGGAAGCTTGTGTCCATCTGACATGCAACAGAGCATTGCCGTCACTCTAGTTTTACCGTGGCCCATGTCAGCACGTGAACTTGCTTCGTTCCCTTCTCGACGGTTGTGGTGCGAGGCATGTCGAAGTAGAGAGGCGTCTGATCGGCATTCCCGATTTGCCCAAGCAGGTAGCTGTTGTTGTGCCGCAAGTTTAGGACGAACCTCTGAAAACTGAAGCTTTTCCGGAAACTTTTCGCATATGCCCGTTCACCTTCGGAGGGAAAAGCCTTTCCTCTTCATAAAGTTAGTTAGCCAGCACCTGCTCGCTTTAAACTGGCTCCGCATTAGCCTTTTTTCTAAGGCTAACTGCATAGCCCGCACTTGGAGCAGTCCTGTCGTCACGGGCCACTGTGCTGCTCGCTGCTCAAGCACATACTCGCCGAGCAGCTCTTCAGTTTGCGGAAACCGGCCCTGCTGTGGTCCACTGAAGCCTTTGCGTGAAGCTTTGTTGTCGACAATCTTGCGTGTGTGCGGGAGTTCCGCACGCACGTTTCGGGAACTCCGAACGACCGCGATGCGGTCCGACTTCCGTCCTTTTCTGCACACGCGGTGACTTTTCTTTAAAAAGCAGCATCGTGGTGCACTCGTCGAGTTTCTGGAGTCGGCCCTTCCATGCCGTCCATGCTAATGAACTACAAGATGACGAACTCCTCAGCACCGTACGAAGTGCCGCACATGGGAAACGCATAGGCAGAAATGGCCGACGCGCCATGTCGAAGCACGTGGGGGCGGCCATTTTAGAAATGCCGATGGCAATAGAATGACCGTATTCATTTTTTTTTTTTTGCGCTCGATTTTAACACGCATGCGATTTATGAACTCGCTTAACCAGAAAAAAGGTGCACGTTAGATTTGAGTAATTACGGCACTTTCCTTGGCCGAGTGCTTCGACTTCTGTATTCACATCAGCTGCTCGGTTCAAATCTCGGATGCTTGTCAGTAGAGCTGCAATGAAGAAGACTGGCAAGGGTACTTCATTGCAGGAAGGTTGCCCACATTAGCCCTTATGGCAATGCCATAGTAGTTTTGCAGGTGGTCAATGAGGGCATCAGTGAGCTTTCCCTTACCCCCGAGACAACGCACCAACTTCTTCAGTTTTCTGAGGCGGCAGCCAACACACTTCTGAAAATGCCCAATGCATTTCAGTGTCTGGATACTGTCCTTTCCATACAAGTCTTTCACAGCGGCACAGCTCTTGGAATCACTATCATCGAAGCATTTCAGGTACTTTAAGCATCTTTTTGGCTGCAGCCTCTCAAATATTTGGGTACAGACCAACCGTGTCCATACTGCCAGCACTTCCTTCATGGTTTGCTTAACAGGAAATGTGGTTTGCCTTCCATTCCTGATAAGAAGTACTTTCTGGCCACAACTTCCTTTTAGTTTTAAAAGACTTACACGAGCTATAAAGGTACTCAACATCAATGACTTTTCCCGTCTACACAAAAATCACATACACACATTCTTTCAAAGATGAATGACCACGATACTGATTGTTGGCCTAGTTGGTACTTGCTTACCGACATAATTTGGCTGCAAATATTGTGTGTGCATTATTATTTGCGGCCAAATCATGTGAGTAAGTAATGAATGACCACGCTTCTGCTATGTGCCATCACGTGGAGCACCACATGTGGCACTGCCCACAACACGACGAAGTTCCACAACAGCATCAGCCATAGATTTCAATGCCACTTCTCTTGCTGCTAGAGAAAGCCTAGACGATAATTCGTCGTAGGCGGAGTGACATGGAGGAGCAGGCATGTTCATGACTTTGGCAAACGTTTCCGCACCTGCGTGCCCTTTTCCTAACTGGCGCATTGTGTAAACGAGACGAACATTATTTTCATTGGCACGTCCCACCTTTATAGATGTATCAAATCGACGCTCTAACCCACAGTCAGTACACACGATCGCACAGGTTGAGCATATCCCTTGGTGAGAGCGTTTCTCGAACTTCAGCGTAAGGTTCATGCATCCAGAACTTGTCAGTGTAAAAACACCAAAGAAAGAATGTCAATATCCACAAGACTGTTCCCATGAAGCGAAGCACTCTCCAGCGGAGTATCGTACAGTTTCGTAATGTTCGCAAGCTTCCGTGCGGTCGCCGAAACAGCCGCGCCCATGTCAGGAGGCAGCCTCGTCGTCGTGTAGCAATTTCCAAACTTGCGTTTCCTTGTCTTCTGCACTTAGCCATGCTGCTCTGAATATGGTCCAGGTGGCCTAAGAACACACACACGTTGCAGCGTCGACACGTGGAAGAAATGCAGAACGATGCCTAACGTAGCCCGGCCAAGGTAAACAACAAACATTCCACGAGCATCTTACGTCCTTTCTGATTTGTGGGGTTTAACGTCCCAAAACCACTATTTGATTATGAGAGACGCCGTAATGGAGGGCTCCGGAAATTTTGACCACCTGGGGTTCTTTAACGTGCACCCAAATCTGAGTACACGGGCCTCCAACATTTCCGCCTCCATCGGAAATGCAGCCGCCGCAGCCGGGAATTACGTCCTTTCTGTGGCAATTTTTAGAGATTTAAAAACAATTAGAAGCACAACCTTATATATATTGACATCCTTTATGTAACAGTCAACATAAAATTCATGAACTATTTAAAATATTATTAATATAGACAAAAAAAACTTTCGTACCCAACACATTGTGGTTTCAGTTTCTGTATACAAACATGGGGTATAGAAATCTACCTGTAACTCGTATAATGATGATAGGAGGATAATTTTTGTTGCTACATCTACATATTTTTGGATGTTCGGGCGTGCAGAAAAACAAAAATAGGGGCGTGCAGAAAAACAAAAATAGAAAAATCTATCTCGTGAAAACTTGGACTTTTGAAGGTGGCCTACCACATTAATGCGACTTTTGTAATGAGGGAAGGAGTACCATACGTTCAAAGATTTGGTATTTGCATCGGTTTGAAATTGGCACCTGTGCTAAGTAATATTTTTTTTGTCTGTTCTTGACCAAGCAATAGAAAAGGAGGCACACTGACTAGTCACTAAGATTTTTCGTTATGTCGTTTTTTTTTCTTATCTTGCTTATACTTTGCCTTTGGGTTGCTGTTCATGACTGAAGAGCTTGTCAATGGTGCCATTAGATTTTTTTATCTGTGTTTGTATGCTGAACCAGACCACTTATGCTGGTGTTTTTTGCTACAAGCAAAAAAATCACTTTTGAGCTATTCGTCGGGACATGCTAAGATCGTGAAGAACAGTATTGCCTTTAATTAGTTAAATTCTGCTCTTAACAAGTCTTGCCACCTCAGAATCGAAGGCAGTTTTCGGGAGTACCGTATTTACTCAATTCTACTGCGCCCTCGATTGTAACGCGCACCCGATTTCCACGATGGAAAAAAAAAAACAAACTAAGACATCAATTGCAACGTGCACCTATTTTTCTCGCTGGCCCTCACGATCACACCACTCGAAAAAACGGCTCCTTTCGGGAGCGTCTTCCATTTAAATATATAAGGTACGGGGGAAGCTTGTGCCCATCTGACGTGTAACAGAGCATTGCCATCACTGCAGTTTTACCGTGGACCGATGTCAGCACGCAAACTTGCTTCGCCCCCTTCTTCTCGACGGTTGTGGTGCTAGGCATGTACAAGTAAAGAGGCGTCTGATCGGCATTCCCGATTTGCGCAAGCAGAGAGCCGTTGTTGTGCCGCAAGTTTAGGACGAACCTCTGAAAACTGTTAAGCTTTTCATCGTACTCCTCTCAAAACTTTTCGCATATGCCCTTTCGCCTTCGGAGGGAAAAGCTTTTCCTCTTCATAAAGTTAAGTTAGTTAGCCAGCATCTGCTAGCTTTAAACTAGCTCCACATTGACCTTTTTCTAGGACTAACTGCATAGCCCGCACTTGGAGCAGTTCTGTCATCACAGGCCGCTGTGCCGCTCGCTGCTCAAGCACATACTCGCCGAGCAGCTCTTCAATTTGCAGAAACCGACCCTGTCGTGGTCCACTGAAGCCTTTGCGTGAATCTTTGCTGTCGACAATATTCTGCTTTTGTTTCCGCCAGTCCTGCACGCACGTTTCGGGAACTCCGAACGACCGTGATGCGGCCTGATTTCAGTCAGTTTCTGCACACACAATGACTTTTCTTTTAAAAGCGGCATCGTCGCGCACTCGAGCTTTTGGAGTCGGCCCTTCCATGCCATCGATGCAATGCACTACAAGATGACGAACTCTTCAGCACACGTACGAAGTGCCGCACATAGGAAACACATAGGCAGAAATGGACGAGGCGCCATGTCGATGCACGTAGGGGGAGGCCATTTTGGAAATGCCGATGGCAATAGAATGACCGTATTCATTTTTTTTTCGTACTCGATTCTAACGCGCATGCGATTTATGAACTTGCTTAACAGGAAAAAAGCTGCGCTTTAGATTCGAGTAATTACGGTAGTTAGCTCGTTTGAGAAAAGCGGGCTTCCTAGGTTAAACTTGGTCATGCGTTTCCTTCACGTTGCTAAAATCTTTAAAGCTATCTGCTTTACAGCCTAGGTAATGCGTATCCCCCAGTAATAGGCCAAAGAATTTCACAGTCATTCCTTATCTCTATTCGCTATTGCATGCCAGTGCAAGCTGCGACGTCAGAGTCATGACCATTTCCACACATACAGGGTGCTCGTGTTCCTGTCCTTTCTTTTTCTCCATCTCTTCTTCAACATTTCATGCACCACTTATCCACAAAGCCGCCAGAGGCTTGCCTCAGAATGTATTGGCTTTAACACAGCAGGCAGCATTGTTCACTACTGGTGCAGATTATAGTGGTTCTAGGAGGCGTAGTGGGAGACCAGCAGCCCACTTTTGGTCACCTCTTTTAGTTAACGGCAGTTTCGTGAAAAATGCATTAAATGAAGTATTTTCGTCACGTTTTTGCCCGAGATGAAGGTTGCGTCCATTGGTTCAATATCCTGTCATTCAATTTGCATGGGTAGAAGTGGCCTTCCATCTTTTGAAGCAGCTTTGGGAGCAGGAATAATGCGGTTTTGGAGCAGCTCTGTTTTGGAGAATCAAAATTTAGTTTTGGAGCAGATTTCTCCGGTCGCACATTAATGTTAATTAAAATTTTTGCTTCCTGGTAAACACAAATATTTTCAGCGGTTTTTTACTAAGCATGCAATGCTATTGAAGCAACCAGATATATTAAACCACTACAACATCAAAGCCAAAAGTACAGCAACTCAAGGAAATAACATAAGTGGCACTATGGACAGCCACTAAATCTCAAGACGAATGAAAAAGTAATGTTAAAATGTTGCAGTATGTGATTAAAACACCACATCCAACATGAGCAGCAACTACTATATTAGGTTATCTGCATACTAAACCAATATAGAAATAAAAGTAAAAAAAAATGTTTCGGCCATGGAAGTGCCACAGCCGACAAGAGAACCGCGAGGAAATTTAGATGCGCTTACTGCACCACTGCTAGGCAATGAAGCAAAAATTTTTTGTTACGATAGAAATTATATCGTCACTCGATGGGTTTTCATCGTTGCCGCCATGTTCCGCTAAACTACAAGTTGGTAATATTTCTTGCGCATCATACATTATACCCGCACATAAAGTTGTGCAAGCTGGGGTGATGAGCGCTGCTCAAGCAGAGATCGGTCACTCTGAGTGTGCACACGATATCATATCACTGTGTGTTAGACCTACCATCGAATGCTCAAGCAGAAAGCAAACATGCCGCCCGTCTTGAATGAACATGAAAAGACTCGGGGCAAGAGGGGATGCTTGAGCAGCAGTGAACTTTGATTCTAATCAAGGGCGTGGTTGCGATAGCTGGGGCGCGCTATCGGCAAGCATCAGCGCACGGCTCGTAAACAGTTTTACCTAGTGCACTTTCAACGAGACGAGATTGTGCGACAAGAGCATTTATCCTCGGAGCGGCCATACTTATTCTCTTAAACCAGCGTTTTGTACAGTGTCGCGATGTCAGATCCAAAAAAGTTAGCTGTCAGTCGTAATGTCACGGGGTGATGATGTTGACGAAAGCAGTAGCCACTGTTTTTATGAGTGAACTTTTTATTTGGGCGAAGCTGTGCATGGGAAGTGAAACGCCACTCTGCAAGCAATACACGCTGTATACCAATGGAAGCAAACCAGAGCGTCTGCCGTCAATCTGCTAAGCACTGAAGTGCGTCACTGTGCCATCAAAGATTCCAGCGTTGTCGCTAGCGGCCACATAAGTTCCAGAACAAACTTGTAGGCATTGTGCGCGTAATCTCATCGGAAGGTTTAAGATTATTTAGATGGTTCCTAATCATTCGAGCGCGGTTTCCGCAAGGTAGCATTACACACGTAATGGTGCAGCAACAAAAAAAAAAAGGAGCGTGTGCGGCATTTCAATTAGAACATTATTACTACTGCAATCATCACTTCGCCGGTGAAACTTATTGTTATCTTTCTCGGTTTATATGGTTTGACGGACTCCATTGCAGAGCATGTGCTGTACTCTGCGGTTGCTCGGCAATGGTGCGGTGAGTTCTTCTGCAACACCACCGCCGTCTTTATAGTTTGACCAACAGCTTTGATGTTATAAGTAGTCGCATAATGAAGTACGAACACAAACACCACCTTAACAAGATCCATTCATTCTGTTCACATGCAGCCAGATTCATGCATGAACCGAAATACGACGTGACCGAACAAATCTGATATGGACACGGTTGCATCCTTTGTGTAGCGCACGCGAGTTGCTCGGTCGATAAGCTCTAATAAATTTGGCGTTGCATGTGCAAATTGCCCGTTAGGTGCAGCAAAGCAGGTCAGATTGGCGCAGAATGACGCACTTGGTGCAGCACTCCCACCCCTAAATTTGGCTGCAAATTATGGCAGCAAAATTTTACTGATTATCCTTTTAAGCTACATGAATAACTGACACAATCAAAGGCACTTTTTTTAGGACTACAAACTATTGTGTGCAGAAATTCAAGAAGGCAGACTGGTCTTTGGAACCAAAAAGGACAAAAAAAAAATTCATTTTTTAAAATTGACATATTTGCTTTCTGCAAGCATTTTTTCTATCTTCTCTGCAAATTTTCACACACCGGGAAGGGGTAATTTTTTCGTAATGTCATTCTAACTGTCCAGATTCTTGGTGCTGTCAACATACAGAACCTGCAAAAAAATGGGGAACCGACTTCGAGGCTTCTTTATAATTTGCCGGCAGCTGTGTTAGAAACCCTGCCACGAATTTATGAGCACCTTTATGAGGATTGCAAAACATGCGCACAATGATTGTTACTTTTTAAAGAAGCTGTGTGTTTTCAGTTTTTTTTCCATTTTTCTCGAAAAAGTAAATTTATGACTTCAATTTTGAAGCCCCAATATCTCTGCAGCTTGGGCAGGTACAACAGTTCTTTTTGCAATGAAAACCTGTATGTGTGTAGAATGCAAGTATGAGAGCAGAATTTAGAGCACAAGCCTTTTTAATTACTCATCAAAATCGTAACACAATTCTAACTGCTTGCGAAAATGAAAAATTCATTTTGCTGTAAAATAACCAAGAAAGGTCAAAAAAAAAAAAAAAAAACTTAAGTATACTTTCGATCTATAGTCATTAGTCTACGATGGCATATCTTAAATATCACATCTAATTAGGTGCTTTTTTTCTATGGCGGCCATAAACAATAGGGGGTAAACTTAAGTTACCTCATAAATCATATGAGTTACTGGAAAACTAATTTTTGAAATCAGCAAAAAAGACAACTGTATAATCCTATGCAGCTCGATCAAGATCACTGAATAAATAAACAAAAAAATGTCTAAGACAGTCTGCCCCCTTAAAAACAAACTCGGCAAGATGTGTGAACAATGAATGAAACACAATGAATAAAACAGCAAGTCAACAGTATGAATGCTAATACAACACATTGTTACTTTAGCTGGAGTGAACACCGACAGTTGTTACTGACCAACTACCACCCTGTGGAAAGTTTGCCACAGTCATTGCAACTAGAACCCTGTGGAAAGTTTGCCACAGTGGGGCTTGCATACACTGCCCTAAAGGTGATGCAACCCTTGCACCAGTCTTTTTTGTTAGCCTCATCTAATCGACGACATGATTATGGTTTGCAAATTGTTTTCCAGTTCTTAGCATGCAATGTCACACGAAGTGCTGATCTGCATTTGAACGTGGTTGAAATGTACACTTAATATTTCAGATTACATTGGTGACATCTGAAACTTTCAATGTCCACTTCATATTGTCACTATGGCAATGAAGCAAGCATCATATCTGCCAAGTTCAAGGATTCTGAATCCGGCAGGATTTCGCAACGAGGAAGAAGGGAGGGGGGGGGGGGTTGGTGGTGAATTATTATACCCCCCCCCCCCTTTTTTTTTGTCACCATGAAAGAGCAAACATGAGGGCAGGGTTTTCACTACGGTGAGTCTCAAAGGGGAAGCGCAAATACTGAAGAAATTTCGTGTCATCAAAACAACTAGCAAAATCAATTTCAACCAAAACAACTTGCATATGTCTTCCTGAAACACGCATGAACGGACGGGATAACACAGGTGGCTGCCGCAAAAGCACGGGTAAAAGCTTTGCCTGCTACTACATTCTTCGGACATGAATGGCAAACGCTTCTAGCCTTTCTTATGTCTTTACTGCTTTTAATCTACCACTGCATTAGCTGTGTGTCCTCTGAGCTCGTAGATCGCTATAGCATCACCGCGACTGCGGTTTTGTGCGCAGCAGTTGTGGCAAACGGTAGTTCTGTTTTCAATCCGTATGCACTGGCTACGCAAAGCCTTCAAAACTAAGTAGTTTTATGCCATCTATGATCACATCTGCCGCGTTTTTGGCCACAGTTTGTGGGAAACAGCGTTGCTTCGACTGGCCGAGCGTTGGACATAAGCACACTTTTAGAGTCAGTTACGTCGTCGCCATACATGATCGTGTCAAGAACAACCGCGGTTTCGTCCACAGCAATTATGGCAACAACTACATACACTGTAGAAGAGAGTTCATGCGCTGGTCTCATGCGTACTTCCGAAGCTTTGAGAGCACGCTGCTCTCGAGTTTCGTCTGATGGTTTCCGTAGTGAAGTTTAGAGGTGCAATAGCGAAAATAGAATTTGAGCAGCAAAACGTTACGTGTGGAGCCCTACAATCCAAATTTGGAGCAGGTTACAAGAAAAAAATTTTTCATCATAAAAGACAAAATTTTGAGCAGTATAAAAAAATGCTTACATCTGAAAAAAAGATATATGTACAAAACAATCAACCCACCTGAATCGTGCAGAGAGAACATGAGTGCTGCTATTTCAATAAAAGTAGTATTCTGAATTACCACACTCAGCAAACAATGATGTCCACATTATCATGCAGAAATGTCACTCGTTGCTCCAAATGATTACCAGTAACATTTTGTAGATGCCAGTAGTCCTACTTAGTATGCGGCGCATACACACATGTAATTGAACAAAAATTACAAAATGTGCTGTGCCTCGTGACCAGCACTTGCAGCCCCTTCCAAATCATAATACACTTTTCGAACCACTACACAAGCACCCACTCTTCCCCCCTCCCCCCATGGTGAGCTTAGCTTTAGGGCACGAGTTCTTCGCTCCCTTGCAAGGCACATTCGACTCGGTAAGCAAACAACGGCACGCGCCTGTTGGCCCATCTACAGTGCCACATATCTATCCCGGGGACGACATAACATCCAAGCCAGGAAAAGTTTTATGTACCATTGCAAAAGCAACCAACGTGGTGGCTGGTAACGACAAAATTTGCAACACGTCAACCTTGTTCGCACGCAGAAAACGAGGCATACGTTCTCAACACGCTATAACCATGTTTGCCGACTAAGAAATTGATATTTCCCAGTGTTTGTGGCTATGGATACGCTTTTTATAAGGGGGGGGGGGGGGGGAAGGTTTGATATTTTGTTGTCCCACTTACGAGTGCACCGACTGTGGTGAGTGGACTGAAGGGCGCGCAGCGTTGTTACTTAATTTTATACTTCATCTGGTCGATTGCGTCTCGCGAGTGTCCTCACCTCACTTATGCCGTGGTTTAGGGTTGGGTCTGCACGCTTGCTTTGATTACGCAAAGTGCAGATGGATAATATGGCCTTCATTTATAGCTGAAATCAGCACAACTGAGAAAATTTTGCGGCAAGTCGAGCATTTTGGTTCAGCGTGGTGCAATTTCAGCAAATTTCATGGTTTTGGTGCAGCTCGATGCAACAATAGGGAATTGTATCAAATTGGCGCAGCTGTCGAACCCCTGAAAGTTAATATCACCCACCGCGATTAGGAAAAGTGTTCGGAAGATTCGAATTTCGGCCTAATGAAGCCAGTGGAATTTGGCTGGTGAATTTCATGAACTCGTGCCGCAGTTTCACTTCATCGAGATTCTACTGTACATTTAGATGAACGCCTCCTAATATCACTTGTAATAAAATGCGGTGTGTTCACAAAAAGCCTGCAGCGGATTGACCTGCATTTTTTGTCAATGTGGCCAGATCACGCAGAGAAATTTTTATTTCTGCGAGATTTTCATGACAACCGTACAAACTGAAGAAACGGACGAAATCAAGGAGTCTCCCAGACAATCGGGGAGACTTGGCTGGTATGAAACATGAAACCAGCATTGTGTGCAGTCTTGACCATTCATGAACGTAATGTTTGATAATCTATAGACATGCATGGTATTATCAGTGCAAAATTAAGCCTTTATGATAGTGAGAAGAAACTTACCGGCGAGGGTGTTGTATGGTTCGTTTTCATGCACGTCTAATGCTGCTGCCCGAATACGGCCATCCTTGAGGGCAGCAGCCAGTGCTGCTTCGTCAACGAGTCCCCCCCGGGCCGTGTTAACCAGAAATGCTCCGGGCCGCATCTGCTTCATTGTGTACTCGTTGATCAGGTGGTGGTTGTGCTCATTGAGCGTGCAGTGAAGCGACACACAGTCGCTCTGAAACAACAGGTCCTGCAGTGTATACACCCGGCTGAGCCCCAGTGACTTCTCTATGCCGTCAGGCAGGTAAGGATCATAGAAGATGACGTTGAAACCGAAGACCCGGGCACGCAGTGCTACAGCAGTCCCAACACGCCCTGCAACACCACACTTCACTTAGACACCAGGCAAGGGGCCAGAGCGTTGGCTCACTTACCCAAGCCCACAACACCCAATGTGTCGCCTCGAATTCTGGCACAGCCTTGGGCAGCTTCGCGCACTTGCTCTGGACCTTGAAACTTCTTTCCTTCACGCACCATGTTGGCCAGCCAGTAGGTGCGCCGGTAGAGGTTGAGAATCAGGCAGAGTGTTGTGTCAGCCACTTCCTCAACACCATAACCCGGCACATTGCAAACAGCGATGCCTGCATCAAGACAGTATCAAGTGCGATCCCGGCACAAGCCACACATGCAATGCTTACCCAGCTCCCCAGCCGCCTTTGTGTCTATGTTGTCAACACCAGAGCCAATGCGTACAATGATGCGCAAAGCCTTGAATTTTTCCAAGTCCTCCTTGGTGAGTGTGATGGTGTGCCACATGAGAGCACCCACAGCCTCATTGAGCACCTTCTCATGGATTTCTTGTGTTGACTGGGCATCACAGAAGGCTACTGTGGCTACGTCCTTGAGGATGGGCATCTCCACCGAACAATCACGGCCATCAAGCAGTGCCACCAAAGGACGAGCATGCAACGGCCCATTAGCTACAGGGCCTCGTGCACCCAGTGGCGGGTTGTCCATGCGCGGCCGCTTCAGGGGCTTCTTCTTGTCCATGACAGGTGTGACACCACTGACCGGCTGGCGCTCTCACGAGGGCTCTTGCCTGCACACAAACCCGCCTAGTACTCAATTACCCCCCTACTCTCAAGACCTTCACAACCACCAAAGCAAACTCACAAAAAGGGCTCACCAGAACAGTCCATCGGCTGCAACAATTGCACACTGTGCCCAGTCAATGACAGAATAAAATTGGACCATGCTTGTTGAAACATGTGCACATAAATAAAACGGCTAAACATCTTTCCATTCAGCCCTTCATCTTTTAGTGTCATTTGACACAAATGAAATATACAATTCCTAAGAACTACAAATGCCTTATAACAAATCATTAAAGCATATAGACAAGATGCCCATCTTGTATTGATGTATAACATCTATGACAACCAGTAGCCACTAGGCTATACCAATGTTTACAAAACGAAATGACTGTTTGCACAAGCCATTGCCTTCGGAGGTGCTTTAACGACTCTACAGTACTTGGAACTATTTTTTAAATGCTTCAGCAAACAAAGTCAAAATTTTTGCGACAGGGAAAGTGCAGTTCGGTATTCAAACATCAGCCACATGCTGCATCAAGCCTCAACATTTGCAGCAAATTTTTTAGTACAACTCAGTTTTCGTCACCTTTTCGCAATCAATAACAATATTACTCAAGTCACCATCACCTGTGTCTGCATTCACCACACAGATTTCTGCAGCAGGTAGATAGATCAGCAGGCCTTTGCTACTCAAGGCTTCCTGAAATGCATTCCAATGACTCAAAAATTAATGTAATATGTAACTATAAATTTCAACACATGCAAATATCCTAGCTTAAAGTGCAATGCAGTACCTCTCACCCTAACACAGTGGCATTTTCTCACACATGTTGTACGTGCCCGAAATGAAACACTTGCAGTGTTACCAAACAGTGGAACTTTAATCACTATATCAATACACAATTCAATATAAAAAAAAGTATGCACTTCGTTACAAACCTCAGACACCCAGATCTAAAGTTTTTAATCACTATGCTGGACATAGTTTATCCATGAACTTCATTTGTGGGATTAAGTACGTAACATAAAACACTGGGACCAAGACGTGTATTCGACACTGCAGGTTCATTCCGTCTGCCCAGGGCTTTTTAATAGGAACATAAATGTAAGTAAAGAAGCATTTTTGCCTACTTTGAATTGAGGCAACCACAGTAGGAAATCATACCCAGCCACCAAACTGGGTTTAAGCTGTACAAAGTACAGAAAGTGAAACACCAGTATTTGCGTTCTGTAGTGGAGTATTTAAAAAAAAAATGCATGCACTAAATCATAAAGCCTTGCGTGTCTGAATTCCACCCCCACCCCCCACAATACTCTCTTGCATTGTTATAAAAAGAATAACTGGATATAGGGAAATGCACACTCATTCTAGCACTTGTAAAGCCATTGGAGGGACGTACAAGTGAAAATATGCTAACTAGCAATACACAGGTTTCTGATAGGTGTTCATAACTATAGGGAGTCTAATTGGGCATATTCTAGTCAACACAGTGATGAAATTGGCAATACATTAGCAATTCTACAAAGAACTGAAGAGTTCCAATATGCTTTTTTTTTGTCCCTTAATTTAACAAAGCTACCAAGTGAAATGCAAAAGCTAGTTATGGAGTACAGTGCATAATTGCCAAATAGAGATCAGTTAAGTCAGACTCCTAAACAAGACTAATAAAGAAAATTGAGCAGGAGGAGTAGGGGCATTGTATTGGCATTTTGCACTGCAGTTCATAACGAGCAATTTTGTAAATGGCGTCTATGCAAATGCAACAAAAATAATACAGGAACTACACTATACTTGCAACAAAAACCGGCTAATTAAAACTAATTGTTTTGATCCTGTCCAATTTACTGGATTTACATGACCAGGCCCTGTCACTGAAGCTGTTGCAACGCTAAGGCTCATACTTGTAACCTACATTTTTAAAATTTACTTGACTCAATATCCACCTTGTAGGATTCTTTTTCGTACAGAGGACTCTCAAATGAACAAATGCGATTTCAATGAATATTGGAGAATAGCAAACTTTTGAAAAATCCCTGGCAGTTTTTCTATGTATTTCATGCAAAAATCTTTCAGTTAAACAAACTGCTGACTAGAGCATATTCCAGTTGAATGAACTTGATCTACGAACTCAAGCTCATTTTTGAGATCAATTCAATGAAATTTCGCATTCTTCAGCACTGACGTACGTACGATTTGCGCCGCGTCTAAATCACCTATACATCAGCAGTGGTACATCGCTTGTGTCTGTAGCACCACCAAGGCCAAGAGGAAAAGAAACAAGCTACGTGTGCTTCTGTACCTACGCACGGGTCAGATTTGGAAACTGTCTCCAGCTTTCATCCAAAACCGAAAAGAAAGTGCGACAAAGAAGTTGTAATGGCTGAGACAAATTAAAATCCTCTATATCTAGCAGAGGCTATAGGATACATTAGCAACTTGCGAGAGTTCGCGTCAAAGCAACAAGTAGTGCCTGAGGCAATGTACAGAAACGTAGACTCTCTGGACAGGTTTGTCTCTTGTTGCACTTTAAGTGCACAAATGAAAATTGCAGAATTATTTTTAAAATACATTGCTTGCCACACATGTAACTTGATTTTTCCTGTGCCCAATATTGCTATGTATTCCAGTGAATATTCAGTATAGCGAACTTTCAGTTAGATGAACTGCTTCCTTCAATTCCTTGAAGTTCACTCAATAGAGAGTTCATTGTTTAAGTTGCGTAGACTACACTTCTTCGAAAGCCGAACTGAAATTATAACAACCTTATTTATTTTTCAAGAAGCTTACGCATTTAATTCTGTATTCTAATTTTTCTACAACTCCCATGGAAAAAAACAGTGTATAAACCACGAACACATTCACATAAATAAGAGCCAGTAAACACAAGCGGATGAGTAAACTTTTGACAAAAATTATGTGTAAGATCAGCTTAAGTGATGCCAACAAACACACATAAGAATGCTTCTATAGTCTCCTTATGTTTTACTAAGTGGGGTAAAAAAACTACATAATAGCTTACCAAGTCTATCTTCCAAATAACAATGTTTGCCCATAGCAACCCATTAAGAAAATGGAGAGGGGAAGTACCTGACAACAAAACCATTACTGGTGTCAAGGGCACTTCTGATCGTGTTCAGCACAATCCAGATTGTTTATTGACTGATATGTGGGGATTAACGTCCCAAAACCACCATATGATTATGAAAGACACCGTAGTGGAGGGCTCTGGAAATTTCGACCACCTGGGGTTCTTGAACGTGCACTCAAATCTGAGCACACAGGCCTACAACATTTAAGCCTCCATCTGAAATGCAGTCGTCGCAGCCACGATTCAATACCGCGACCTGTGGGTCAGCAGCTGAGTATCTTAGCCACTAGACCACCACGGCGGGGCTATCCAGATTGGATTAAACTAATTCATACTGCATGCACTTGGCTCAAACATCAGTCAAATAACAATCTGGAAGCCGTATCGCGATTAAAAGTGACCATGTGACAGCACCCCATCCAGATCAGATACGGAAAAGTGCCCGAATGATACAAGTATAAGACTCCTAAAATATATTGTTTACAGTGTAACACGTGCAAGTTTTATTATTATTTAACAATAATGCAAAATTAAGACTTTACGTCCTGAAACCGATGGGCAGCAACGTATATCGAACATTGAGGAAAGCAAGAGATCAGTGTAAGCACATTAAACTGCCCGAGACAACTTTCATTGCCGTGACCAATCGATCAGTTCTGGAGCATTTGCTGATAGAACCATTATCTGCTGATATGTATAACGAATGTAGGGCATGAATGTAACGGATGTAAACAATATGCATTGGACAGCAATGGGCAGTATGCTTTGAATGAAGCAGCTTCCATTTTGGTACATCTGGTACAGAAAGCAGCACACAAAATGAACAATGCAAGGCTGATTTCAGCATAGCTTTCAACTTAAAATAATTTGAACATGACCAAAACTCTGCCACTGTTCTGAACATGTAGGAAATGCAATTCATTTAGAACAAAAATTAATGCTACTTTTCAGTAAAACATTAGAGTTAACATGATTTCTACAATACCCTTCTAAAGTAACCAATTTATCTTGACAATCAAAAGCAATTAAAATTTACCAGTTCATGACCTGAATTAATTATCTTCTACGTAAGCACCTGCTCTCCATAATTTGCAATGCCTACGATCACGGCATCCCCCCCCCCCCCCATATTTGTGTGCTCTATTAAATGAAACTGCAACATTAAAATGAATTTGATATTTATATTAAATAGCTAATTACACAAAACTTCAAATGTTCAATATTAAAATAAAATAAATAATTTACCTTTCCATAATTAGAGAATCTACCTGAAGAAATAGCAGGAACAGTACAGGCGAATTTCTTACTGCCTCCCTTTCTTGAGTCTACCACATTTGCTAGCATATCTATAGCTGACATTAAGAGCTGAAGCGGAGGAGCAATTTTTCTTTGCACAAAGGTGGAAGTGGACTGCAATGTTTTGAAGCAGCTCAGGGAGCAGGCTGTTTTTGAGTAGCTTTGGCACAGTAAAAGGGGAGTTTCGTAGTAGGTTCTGAGCACCAAGAGGTGTGTTTGGAGCAATAAGTTAGTTTTGGAGTAGTTTTCTAGGGTTAAACATCATCATCAACATTTCTGGTAAAAAAAAATCCTATGGCTTTCACGAACTTTCAGTACAAATGAGCTTACCAGATGTACCACTTACAAATTTGTGTGCGTGTGTGTATATTTGTGCATTACATAAAACATGCCCATTTCATACTGATCCTGAAACAAAAAGAAAAATACTTTCTGGGTGCTAAAAACATGCAAATATATTTTTACGCGAACGTATCTACTGCAAGGAGTCTCACTAGTCTCCGCAGCGTTGCACCTAATGTATGAAACGGAGATAGATAATCGTGCCACATTTTGCCCGGCAAAAGTTTGTAATTCCCATGCTAATGAAACAATACTCTGCTCATATGTGCTCGGTTTAAAGCGATGTGTGTTCGAGCAATCTGCACGCACGGTACAGCGAGCTGCCCGGCAGCAACGGAACCGGCAGCATAGGCTCCACACTGCACGCAAATGACCAGGAGATAATTCAAGGCCAGGCAATTGCCCTGTGTTTTACTGAAACGGTCAGTTGTTGCTTAGTATCACATCGTGGCAGAAAAGTGCACATATGTGTAGCGGAAAGGCGGTAGTGTCCATTCTGTCGCTATTTCAGTCGCTGCATATTTCGGACCGTGTAATAGTTTCGAAATTCTCCTTGGTGTCGCCACTGCGCACTATAAAACGATTGTGCAAAAGTGCCAGTCAAGTATCTTATCCGCACTCTGGCAAAAAGAAAGATAAGACTTGCTGGCGGGTACTTTGAGCAACATCTGTTGTGGTACTGTATTTGTTTTGCTGGTGGCAATGGGGCACGTCAGATGTACATTTGCCCTAGTAAACGTGCACTGCTGTTTAGTGCATGATCGTGCCACGTTCCTGGCTGGTGCAAATTACCATGGTTTCACTGTATTATCTGATGATTAGCAGTTAGTCAGGTTAGTACCACTACTTGGACGTGGAAACCATGGTGATAACAGAAATGAGACAAGCGCTAGAAAGCACCATGAACAAACCAAATTACATGATCGAACTCAACTAGATAAGGATGCGGCCGCATCCTTGGTGTAGCCAATGCTCATTGTCGCTCGGTCAACAATAATTGGCTAGATTTTGCGGTTTACACTTTAAATTGACAATTTTAGCAAAAGTTGCTTGTCATGCGCAGAATGGTGCAATTGGCGCAGCACTTCCCTGTTTACACTGAAATTGCCAACTAACCTGCAAAAATTGTAAGTTCAGTTGGTATCACTCAGCCTTAAAGGGTTCAATTGACAATACAGACCTTCCCAACACTGCTAATGTAAAAAATAGAAAATGCATATGCTTAAAGCTTCCCGCATGCAAAAATAAACTTAAAATATACTTTTAATAAAACAAAGCCATATTTTATTATAAAGCACTTGAGCAACACACGTGATGTCATAGTTTATAAGGTATGCAGCTTAGCAGTAAAGACCCAAGCAGCTCGTTAGTTACCATACACAACGTATGTAGCGGCCACGGTTAAGAACAAGCTAGCTACATTAGCAACTCCATAAACTGGCAGTACTTCTGGCTTATGACTAAGTACCAATGGTGCAACACATACATTGGAACAGACGCATCGCTTTTCAACCTCGTACCCGCGGTACAGGTAGGCATAAGCCAGACAGTACGGTTGGTGTTCAGTTTACAGCACACTGCTAAAACGAGTAACTTTATAGCGTAACTGAAAGTGTCACAAACAATGGTTCATAATCGAAGCATCTCACACCAGAATGCGGCAAATGTATAAACCAAGGAGTGAGACATTTGCAGGTATGTTCACAGATGGCATGATTAGGAGGGAAAAACAAAAAATTAGGGCACTTACTGAACGTACTGTCATGTACACATTTATGCGGATTGAAAGATACACGAGTCAGTTGAACACGAGCATACGGGGACGGCGTATACCACGAAAAAAAAAAAAACGCGCCTATAATGCAAACCTGAAAGTGGCACAACGCACCAAGAAGTTTTACTCACTAATGTAACTATCACGACCCCCAATTACGTACGCCCCTGGTCATAAAGAAACCCCTTACGAAACTTCATTAGCACCGGAACAAGCATAACGATAGACTCAAGTGAAACCCGGCATTTTTTTGCCAAGAAACTTTCGGAAACACCTAACCACAATAGGCACGTTCGCAGCTGTTTTTTTTTCTTCAAATAAAATCCTCAAAACACGTGGCTATGTTTTATTTTTCTCATCCTTTCGACTGTCTCAGCGTTAACAAAAAATCGCTTATAAACCAGCCTTTAGGTTATTCAAGTCGGCTACTAGTGGCTAAACAGAAATTCGCCGATATGCACTCCGAATATAAGCTGCGAGGCGACACAAAAATGCCTAAAAGCTATCGCGTGGCTCTAACGCGCGAGATGTTACGCGCACCTGCCCCCCGCCAATGAGCAACGGGTTAACAACGCAAATGACTACATCGGCGACACTAACGTCGGGCGCCTGTCACGAAACAATGTGGTGGGCTCCTGGGAGGGGCACAAAGCGCGCACTGCAGCGAAAGCCGGGCGACACGACGCGCAATCAATGAACGGCATCAACAAAGCGGAGGGGCGCAGTCAGCGATCCAGACGAGAGCGCGCGCGCACACACGCACAAAGGCCAGCAGCCGCAGTGCACGAACGGCCAGACCGGGCTGCTCGCGCGGCCGCGTGAGCAGCCCGGCGCAGAACCCACAAAATGCAAAGGTGACAACGCGGCGCAACAGGTCAGCGCCAGCAGCAGATGCGAGAAGGCGTACTCACTCTGTTCCAGTTCAGAACTGCCCGCTTGGCTTCTGCAAATCAGGACCGGCAGAAGACCACATGCTGCATTTCTCGCGGGATCTGCAAATGCCAAAGAGAGATGGGCACGTGCCGCAACAACGTAGGACCAAAACAAAGAGGCCCAACCGCGGGCGCCATCGAAGCGACACGAGCGCGAGCCAATCGGGGCGTTTAAGCAGACTGACGTCACGGCTCCCCGCTGCAGACGACGGGGAAAAGCCCGCCGAAACTCCATGTTTTTCTTGCGACAGGTCAAGCGCCGCAGGCGCCCCCAGTTACAGCACGTCGGCACGTTGCGCGCTCCTCGGCCAGCGCCGCAACACACGAAATAAACAACCAAATCTCGAGGGCTACGACGGCGTCGCCGAGGCGGCTGGCCGGCCGGCCCCGATGGGCTGCTCCCTCCCTGGTTCACAGCCGCGAGCAAGCCAGACCCCTCCCCGAATGGCTGCCGCGGCATGTGGCACGCCAAAGGTGCAGCCAAATGACGCGGCGGCATTTAACTGGTACAAAATATAAGCCTAATCAATGTTGCCGCGGGCTCCTTGCCGCCATGGAATGTGAATTTGGACAAAGAGAGCGTGCGCACTTGTACAGCGCTTAAAACTTCCGGGACGGCAACATTTCGCTAATGTAGGTCAGCGAAAGGCTCCTCCTAATGTAAGAATCGAGCCCGCTTAGATTATAGAAAAAGTAAACAATCTAACGGTCTCTGAACAGCAGCGCGAGCGCTTGCGACATATTTCGGGCGCTCGCGCTGCGAAAAACCAATCGAATCACAAAACATGCTTCGTACGCCAACACCGCGTGCTTTGTTCACGCCACGGTGATCCATGCGCACGCGCTCCGAAAAGACGCTCCGGCCATAATTCCGGTCTCTCACGGTCACGGCGCATGCAAGGCTGTCGCCCAAGCCTACTTATTTACCTGCTAGGCAAGTTCATCTCGGGGAGCGGTCAACAAGTAATGTCTGACTAAGCCTTTCAGCCCCAATTATCGTTTCGACAAACGCACACACGGAAGATCGGGGACCAGGCAGGATCACAACATTCGATCACACTCGAAGGAAAATCATTCCATGGCGCCACAAAACAGTCACACACAACAGCTTTCCAGTGACAAGTCTTACCTTTTGAGTTGAGGAGCTCACTTAGCAAACAAAGGCTGACGACTATGGCCGGTAATGCGTTGCTGCCGTTGCTGCAGCGAATGGAGCCACCCGTAAAGCCTAAAACAAAATCCAATAGATGGCCGTTAGATCGCGTTACTTGTATGTTCCTAGCAAAATATAGTAGTGTCTATATTACCAATTATTACCACCCGCCACACGCCTCGCGAGTTAGAGTCAAAAGTAAACGAATATACGAGCCTATGACGTAGCGAAAGAACGCCAAAAACCTTCAACGGGAGGTGAACGGGAGAGGCGGATAAGCGATCTCGTGTAATCTCGTTCTGAGGGGTTTGTTTGCGAGACTGGACGTTCTTGTGCTTGTAGATAGTGTTAAGTAATGGGCTGCTGCCCTTAGATCGTTTTTTTTTTTCTCGATCGTTCGTTACGCCGTATTCATTTTGCGTAACCAGTGGCTCTGTGTACCAGTGCAAGCGCTGAGGCGAAATAGGCTTCGACGATTTTCGGTGCTAATAAGCTTCAGCTGGGTGGACTATTGCTCGGCACAGCATTAATACGCGTCGCTCAGCTGTCTGCTTCATTTGGCCGACGCAACAAGGCACAGCGCTTGGTTTCCCGGGTCGTTGCTCGCGGTGCAGCGCTTGATGTGAGCGGTGTCGGCGCCGAAGGCGCTGCCGTGTTGACACCGAGTTTTCGGAGTGAATCAGCTGAAATGTCGGACATCAAGGCGCTGGAGCACCCGACTCTCAAGGTGGGTATTTGACACCCTTCCTCCGCGAGGTAGGCTAAGCGAATGCTACTGTTCGTAGGTGCCGTACGAGATCCTGAATAAGAAGTTTCGTGCGGCCCAAAAGATCATGGATCGGGAAGTGTCGCACGTGCAAAGCGGGGCGGCCGAGTTGGAAAAAAGCCTGCGTGGGAAGGTGCCCGCTGGTCAGCTGCGCACTCAACTTGGCTGCTTGCTGGAGAAGCTGGAGTTGCTGCGGCGTAAGAGCGCAGAGAGCATTACCGAGGAGTTGGAAGCCGCGGCGGCGTGCAAGCGTCGCGTCGAACATCTCAAGGGCTTCGAGGCTGGCGGCGAGCAATGGAAGAGACAACGTCTCGACCGCATGCTCGTGGAGCACTTGCTGCGTGCGGGTTATTATGGCACGGCAGCCAAACTTGCAGAGCGCAGTGAACTGCGCGATCAGACAAACATGGACTTGTTTCTCGTTGCAAAGGAAGTTGAGGATTCGCTCGCGAGCCGCGACACTAGTAAGTGCCTTGCATGGTGTCACGACAACAAATCGAAGCTACGAAAGTTGCGCAGCACACTCGAGTTCCAGTTGCGGCAGCAAGAGTTCGTCGAGCTGGTGCGTCGCGACCGACGTCTTGAGGCCGTGCGGCATGCTCGGCGTCACTTCGGCGCGCTCGAAGACGAGGCACAACTGGCCGAGGTGCAGCGTGTGATGGGTCTGTTGGCGCTGCCCAATATTCGACCACCGGCCGGTCAATGGGAGCTACTTAGCGAAAACCGCTGGAGCCTGATGGCCGACAGCCGCTGGGACCTCCTCAGGCAGCAATTCCGCCAGGAGCAGCTGCGCTTGTATCAGCTGAGCAGCTGTTCAGTGTTGATCGTGACCCTGCAGGCCGGCCTTTCGGCGCTCAAGACGCCGCAGTGCTACGACGAGAACCAGCGCAACCCAGACTGCCCTGTGTGCAGCCGTCCTCTCAATTGTCTCGCGCTGGGCCTGCCGTACGCGCATTGTTCGCAGTCGCGCCTCGTCTGCCGCATCTCTGGCCAGCCTCTCAACGAGCACAACCAACCTCTGGTGCTGCCCAACGGCTTCGTTTACGGCGAGCAGGCGCTGCGTGCGATCGCCCGTCACGGCCGTGTCACCTGTCCGCGCTCTCGCGACTCCTTCGATTTGCGGGAAGCCGAGAAGGTCTACGTCATGTGAGGAGCGAAGCAGTGGATGCTTTGAGCGCTTGTCCGCATTCAGGACAAAGAGGGTGCAAGTGCCTACTGTGTGTCGGCCATATACACATATAATTTAATCAGTGACATGGTAAATGTAGCCTTTCAGTTGCTGTGGAAAAACTTCAGGGGAGAATTGTGCGTGGTCAAATATGTATCATTTTTTATATGAAGCTAGACCTAGGCAAAGCACATTCTCATTTGAGAATGGTGTTAGGGGCATATTTTCATACACAAGCTGCTTTGTGTGCTCAGTTTGGTTTATACTAGATCTGCGTGCGTGGTTATTTTATTAAACATCAAATATTGCTGTCAGGTATTGTAGATGTGACCAATAAAGTGCCACAGTGGTTGAAGAGCCATGAAGGAAAAATGACTGCTCCATAAAACAGTAGCCTGAATTCACAGGGCACGGACAAACAGAATCGCACAACACAGGCACTGAGACAACACATCAGCGCCTGTGTTACGCGTGATTTGGTCTCGTACATTTGTGCTGATGTCTTATTGATAATGAGTAGCCGTCTAGCCTGCTCCCAAGTAATGTGTGCATTGTTGTATTGGCAGCTAACATCAGTGGCGAAACAGGCCACTTGCTCTTCCACTCGTAGCATCTAGCTAAAATCTAAAAATTTTGAAGGGCTATTGCACAGAATTATTAATAAAGTTCTGGATGGTGGAATACACACACATATTGTTTGATTGATATGTGGGGTTTAACATCCCAAAACCACTGTATGATTATAAAGACGCACTAGTGGAGGGCTCCGGAAATTTTGACCACCTGGGGTTCTTTAATGCGCACCTAAATCTGAGCACACAAGCCTAGAGCATTTTCGCCTCCATCGAAAATGCAGTCGCCGCAGCCGGGATTGAATCCCGCGACCTGCGGGTCAGCAGCCGAGTACCTTAGCCTGTAGACCACCTTGGTAGGGCCACACACACATACCTGTGGCTGTATTGATAAGTTAAAACTCTCAATAAATGGTTAATGTGAAAATTCGGTGCCAAGTTTACGAAAGAGAATTTCTGGAAGATTTGTTTTCTCAAAACAGTAACAAGACAGCATAACAAAAGGCCGTGGTCTATTGTGCTTATCTTTACCAAATACTGCCAGTGAAGTTTACACCAAACCAGAACTATATGTGAAAATTTTGGGCAGAATTTAGTTAGGTATTCGTTTTGGGTGTCTGTGTTGAAAAATTCTCCTTGTCGGGGATACAATCTGCACCGTTACTTAGCTGCTGAGGCTTATATGTGGTCAGGCACGCATGCTTAGTTGAATGCCTTAAGGATAGTGGTGGTTACGCATATTGATAATGCCGCTAAAGGAGGGACAGGAGGTACACCTTTACTAGTGAGCCAATAAATTGTCAAAAAATTTACACTGGAAATGTGCAGGGGCAGTAGATTAGAATGTCTAAAGTAAAACGCATATGGTTTCGGACAAGGAATGTCGCTGGAGCAGTTCTTCTCACAAGGGTACTTCCTCCATTTGGGGAGCAACTGCCATAGGAGCACTTTTATGACTAGCGTCCTCTTTCCCACCTTCAATGGCAGAGGAAGAGAATGAGGTGGTGTGCAGAGAAGGGCAATATGGGGAGGTTAATAGCAGCTGTACTAGAAGAGCTTAATTTGCACTGGGTGAGAACACTGCTATGAATTGCCAAAAATGGGTGAAAAATGTTGAACTAAAGGAAAACAGTCATGTGCAAAACAAAAATAGTCAAATGTATACCTTTTTTTTCATGGAAAAACTACCCATTGATAAAAGCAGTAAACTTACGATTTTGCTCTTTTATACCATTGGTATTTTTGCATGGCTGTCAAAGAAACAATTAAAAAATTGTTTAGCTTAATTTCCAATTCTCTCTCACCAACCTTTCTTTCTTTCCATCAAACTAAGATTTGAAAAGATTATCCCACGAGTTTCAGCCATGTTTAATCTGAATTGGCTGTCCCTTTCGTGCAAGTTCACAGAGCTGGGTGCATTCTATAAGTCTGTAAGTGCAACTATATTATAAAAAAATTCAACACTCATGAATATCAAGGCATTATATTCCTCATGGTAGTCGTGATAGCCTTGTATCTGCACCTATGACTTCATAGCGGTCCCTCAAACAGAGCTTGTGCGCTTCCCCTTCACATTCATTTCACTCACAGAATATCTCTTGTGTAAAATGTTTAACCACGACAGTGTAAAACTAGGATATAGAGCTCTTCCCTTAATTACAAAGTGGTCATAGCTGTTTGAGCTTCTGAAAGAAACATTGGATCAGTTAGATAAAATTGTAGGCTCAGATCTCTGTTTTCATTCATTTAGTACCACAAGTTTCATGGCTTGAAAAGGGTTAGACAAGTACTGATAGAAGTTTTTGAAATTCTCATATTAACACTAGATTCCATCGCAGTGCTTTAGTGGCTAAGGTACTCGGCTTCTAACTCGCTGGTCACGAGATCGAATCCCGGCTGCATTTTCGATAAAGGCAAAAATGCTGTAAGCACGTGTGCTCAGATTTGGGTCGCATTAAGGAACCCCAGGTGGTAGAAATATCTGGAGCCCTCCACTACGGTGTCTCTCATAATCATATGGTCTTTTGGGATGTTAGACCCGACATATCAATCATATTAACACAAGTGTAGAGAACACTAAAAAGAGTATAGTGGTGCCTCAGAGTGCATCGAATAAATTTTGAATGCCACATCAAGGGGATGTTTCACAGACTTGTCAACACAGTCTGACATAAGTTTGAGCCACGTGATGAGAACAACTTGTGATGTACTAACAGCAGCTTCATAATCTGCTATCAGCTGTGTATGGTGCATGCAAACAGCAATGAGTGAATTGTCATTTAGCAACTCCGACAGTGATTTTAGAGATTTGGACTGGATAGTGGACATAGAGCTTGAAAACCTCGTAAATTATGTTGTCCTGTCATGATAATCTCTGCTGTGTTGGGACTGGCTTGCAGATGCTGTGCAATCGAAACTCAATATTATGCCGTCCTTCCTGGCCTCAGTGGATCGAGCCCCACAAGGGCGTCTGTGCAAGCAGGTGTTTGGTGCGTGGCAACACAACACCAAACACCACGAACCCGAGCGAACGGGGGGGTGGGGGTTCGACTCCCTCCCATGCCTCGCCATGAGAAAGGGGATCCTGGGGGTTGAGCCAGCGCTGAGTGCTTGGACCTTTAAGGCCCCCTTAACACACCCTATTGGCCCTCCCAGCTTCACGTAGATAGCACCCCTGGGCTGACCCACCCAGGGGAAATCGGCAGTTGCCTTTTCCTATCTCTCTCTCTCCCTACATCTTCGTCTTTATCTCTAACTTTTTATCTGTCCTGTCTTCTACCCTCTTCCGTTTACTTCCAAACTTCCTGGCAGCTACGGTTAACCCTGTGCAAATAGCTTACTTTGGACTAGGTGTATTGGGTTATAGTAACGTTGTACGGCTGATGTCTGCAGGTCTCGGCATCCGCAAACTTGTAGTGTCCGCTCATGGGGCTCTGTGTTGGGTGGCCGCCAAAGCTTCTGAAGAAAATTAAACTGGCATGTATAGAGCTTTTCCCCTGCTAAGTGATCATACCACTATAAGCACCGAAGACTAATTTTTTCAACCGATCAAATGAATACTTCCCCCATTTCCATGTCATACATAGTAAGAAAACTGACAAGCAAGCCAGAACTGTATCCCACTTTGTAGTAGCCAGGTGTCTTACAGAAACTGCTGAGGCCAGGTACAAAGTTGCCAAAATGGCCAGCGAACACCTCCTCCTCGAAGTTCAGGAGAAAGAACAGTTTGAGAAGCTAGAGGGTCTTTCAACTTTTGCCGACACTCCGATTAATGTAACACCACACAGATCAATAAACTCAACTCGTGGAGTGGTATCTGACGCTGATTTGCTTGGCCAGACCGAAACTGAACTCCTCAAGGGGTTGAAGAGCCAAAATGTGATCAATGTATAGAGGATTATCATCAGAAGAGACAAAAAGCAAATGCCAACAAAACACTTAATATGTTCGCCTCCAGTCATCTGCCAGAGACTATTCAAACCGGGTACACAAAGACTTCTATCATTCCATACATACCAAACCCCCGTCGTTGTTTTAAATGCCAGAGGTATGGCGGCAGCTCGCAAAGCTGTCGTGGTCGCCAAACTTGTGCACAATGTAGAGTCTCTGGCCACAATTCCGACCACTGCAAAGACCCCCCACACTGTGTAAACTGTGAAGAAAACCATGCCGCATATTCACGCTCCTGCACGACCAGAGACTGCAGTGTTCTCTGGTCTCAAGGTCTCGCCTCACCAGGCGAGGCCTAAAATTTGAAGCTCGCACGTGCGGGCATCTAATGCCTCCGAGGAGGCAATGAATATCATGGTACCCTTCGTGCCGAAAGAGCAGGATGGCTCCTTGGAGTATGTCAAGAAAAATAAAGTGCCAATAATGGGACCGGACGACTGTCCTACCACCTGAATTTAAAAGTTCACTTCAACACAGGATACTCTCTGTGCACACAGCAGCTTCTTTTCTTAATATGCAGGTAGTGTAACATCCGAAACCTCGATGACCTACAAAAACTCCTCCACGAACGCAATCCAAGAGTGCTGTGTGTGCAAAAGACACACTTAAAACAAATACACACATACTTCCTACGTAACTATCTAATCATCTGAAAGGACCGAGATAATGCCGTGACATCATCTGGTGGTGTAGCTGTTATAGTTTGTCAAAGAATAGCATGTACGCAATTAACCCTTCAAGCTTCTCTCTCACCATCTGCACTGTCTACATACCCCCGCACCACAGTCTACAAAAATATGAATTGAAGTCTCTAATAGACCAGCTACCAGAACTTTATCTAGCCCTTGGGGACTTCAGTGCACATAGCAGTCTCTAAGGTGGCTGTCGTTGCTATGCACGAGGTCGCCTGATTGAACTATTTCTTTTTTCTTCCAGCACGTATCTTTTGAATCGAAAACTCCCAACATATTATAACCTTGCAAATAGAACATTATCTTCTATAGATCTCAGCTTTGCATCTCCGTCTCTTCCTCCCCTTTTTAATCGGGAAGTTATTGGGAATCCATATAGAAGTGATCACTTCTCAATAATTCTAAGCACATCAATAGCTAATCCATGTCCTCCACACGTTTCCAAATGGCATACGAATGCAGCAGATGGGGAACAGTTTCGAAGCCTCACTCTGTTGTACTGACCTGTGTACCTTAAGTATAGAAGCTGCTGTCTACTACTTTACAGCTTTTCTGATCGACGCTGCAACAGAACACATCCCACAAACAAATGGACAGTTTGGAAACCGACGTGTTCCATGATGGAATAACAATTGTCGAAACACACACAAGAAACGAAATGAAGCCTGGAGGTTGCTGTGAGACTCAACAGCATAAAACCTCACTATCTTTAAGAACATAAAGTCGGAAAGCAGGAGAATGCAGCGACAAGCGAGACGGGAAAGTTGGCAGAGGTTTCTATCGGGCATCACATTATATACTCATGAGGTTAAAGTGTGGAACAGTGTCAGTAGGGTAATAGGAAAAACATATTCACTTCCTTTGTTGAATACACAGGGCGACAGCTTGGAAGACCAGGCAAACGCCCTGGGCAAATACTTCCAACAGGTGTCGAGTTCGTTGCATTACTCTGAGGCCTCTCAGCACTACAAAACCAGAATAGAAAAACAGAAACTGGATACTAAATATGAGGCATACAACAAACATTTTTGTTTACCTGTGATACAGGAATCTTTAAACTGTTGCAATAAATTCACCTCAGGTTTAGACCGTATAGTATATGAAATGCTGAAAAGCCTACCTCTTGAAACGCAAAAGACTCTACTTTCACTGTACAATGCTACCTGGCTTTCCGGCAAGATGCCTACTTCTTGGAAAGAGGCTATTGCCATCCCCATATTGACACAAGGCAAGGATGCATCCTTGGTTGCGAGCTACAGGCCCATCGCACTAACAAGCTGCCTGTGCAAGCTTTTTGATAAGATGATAAACTGCAGACTTATATACTTCCTTGAAACAAACAATCTGCTTGACCAATTTCAGTGTGGCTTTAGAGAAGGTCAATTCACCACGGACCACCTGATACATATCGAGACACAGATCCCAGACGGTTTCGTACACAATAAATACTTTCTTTGTTCCTTGATATGGAGAAGGTTTACGACATTACGTGGTATTTTGGAATATTGAGAGACTTATGCAACCATGGTGTACATGATAGAATGTTAATAATCAAAAGTTATTTGTTCAACAGGACATTTCATGTTCAAGTAGGCAATGTTTTGTCCCGAACATTTATCCAAGAAACAGGAGTGCCTCTAGCTGGTGTCCTTAGTTGTGCACTTTTTATTATCAAAATGAATTCCTTGTATCATTACATCTCACGAAATATGTTTTATTGCACGTATGTCGACAATGTGCCAATTGGTTTTTAATCGTGCAATCTTTCAATGTGTGAGCGGCAAGTTCAGCTAGGTCTGAACAAGGTTGTGAAATGGGCAGACGAGAATGGGTTTAGTTTTAATGCTAAAAAAAGCACCTGCGTCCTGTTCTCCCAGAAACGAGGCCTCCATCCTGAACCAAATATTGACCTACAGGGTGGATTCATTGCAACATCTCTCTGCAAAGACTGAGCACAAATTATTCGGCATAATCCTGGATAGTAAACTAAAGTTCATACCACACACAAAGTATTTAAAAAAGTAAATGTATAAAAACAATAAATGTTTGAAAGTTCTCTCGTGCACTACGTGAGATAGTGACAAGACGTGCCTCATAGATCTGTATAAGAGCCTCATGCGTACTCGCATGGACTACGGGGCAATAATCTACCAGTCTGCAACACCAAGCTCCTTAATAATACATGATCCTGTACACAATCTAGGCATTCGCCTAGCCACGGGCGCCTTTCGTACTAGGCTCGTAAAAAGCTTCTACGTTAAATTGAATGAGTGGTCGCTTCATCTGCAGAGATCTTACTTATCATTTGTATAAGTATTTTCTGAAGGTGAGCGCAGACCAAGAGCACGCCTCACATGCCACAGTCAATGACCGGTCCTCTTCAGCTCTTTTTCACAACCGCCCTTCGGTACGACTGCCCTATGCACTACGTGTGAAAGGCCTAGCTGAAGAAATTGGTGTGCCATTTCTTGTGCTGTATCTGGCGGCCCTTGCGGCAAGTCTTTCGCCATGGCAGTCGCAGTAAATAGATTGTGATGTGTCATTCATGGATGTGACGAAACACGCACCTCTTGCACATATCCGCACATACTTCCTTGAACTGCAGCCGAACACCTGTCCTGAGTTCTTTACGGATGCATCTAAGTCTCACTCCTTTGTGTCATACGCAACCGTCGGTTAGTTTTTTGTTTTTTTTTCCGGCTGTGGCGGCTGCATTTCCGATGGAGGCGGAAATGTTGTAGGCCCGTGTGCTCAGATTTGGGTGCACGTTAAAGAACCCCAGGTGGTCTAAATTTCCGGAGCCCTCCACTACGGCGTCTCTCATAATCAGAGAGTGGTTTTGGGACGTTAAACCCCACATATCAATCAATCAGTTTTTTTTTTCAGATGTCGGCATGCACTCTAACACAAGCTTTTTCACAGCAAAAGTCTATGCGATTCTTGTAGCTGTAAAACACATCCAGGTACTAAAACTACAGAATGTAGTAATATACACCGGTGTTGTAAAAGCTTTGAAACAATAAAAAACATAAAAATTCTGTTTTTATCTCACTATACACAATCGTATGTGAAGTTTACACGCTTGGACAGCATGTCGTGGTGTGCCAAGTGCCAGGGCACCGCGAAATTTATTAAAACGTGTTGGCAGATCAGCTAGCAGCATCTTCCCATGAAATAGCTTCCAATACAGCCATAGCTGTCTCTGCACTTGGCGTGAAATCCAATCCTAAATGAAAGCCAAAGGATCATTAGCGGCGGCTGTGAGACACACGAACACAAAACAAACTTCACCTCATAAAGCCATGTTTCGGAAATTGACCATCAGTTTTTAGATCACGCCACACGGAAGTCGCACTCACCAGATTAAGGATCACACGCATAGTACACACTCATGTCTTTTGTATGGGGATGATCCACCGTTGTGTGATAAGTGTGGTGAACCACTCACTGTCATCCACATCCTCATTCAATGCAGTGAATTAGACACCATCACAAAAGAGCACTTTCCGTTAGCTTATCATGAACAAATTCCTCTTTATCCTCAAATGTTCATAGGCAAGGAGCCGATTTTTAAATATAAGTCATTGTTAATGTTTTTAAGCGATACTCATAGTTTTCATGCCATACATCAAGGAAATTTGTTGGACAGCCTCTTCACAGAGGTTGTTGCTGTAGTAGCTACTCGCAGAAGCTCCTGCTTCCCTAGCCTTTGACGACAGAGGCCTTGAAGAGGCATTCATGCTACCTTCCCATTTCTCACTTGTAGATAACATGGTCATGTGTAACCGATATGTCACATCACATGTCACTACTATAATTTTATACTCTATGCACACCTTTGCGCTTGCATATAGCGCTTGATTTTAGGCCTCTATACAGCCACAATACGCCACGCATGGCCCTTGCACCACAAAACTCCACTAATCATGATCATTGTCGGTGAGTCGAGAGAGTTAACATGGCATGCTATGGAAATGAAAAATATCCCTTTTGCAATGCCTGAAAATCGTGTAGGTTGTCCATGAAGTTCAAGCAATTTTTAAAATTGGGCTCAATGCGCTCGTATTGGCAAAAACCCCATGGAATTTGTGGTATTAGCTCATAATTAGCTTTTGTGGCAGAGAAATTTCTGAAACAAATGCAGTCTTTGGATTTATTAGGATACAGTGTAGTCTCTCTTCATAATATAAAAGACACCCAAACCCAGATAGATGATTAGGTTGCGTCAAAAAAAATTCTGAAAGTCCTGAACTTGTCCTGAAGATTTAGAGCAGTGTTTCCATCCTTCCTTCTGTCTTTCATTGGTTGACATAACATGCTTCCTGCTGTGTTTAGGTGGCTTTTTTTTTGTTGGCATTATTGTACCATAATCTGCTAACATTGCTCAGCTTGTCTTTTCTCTTTAGTGCCCCTTTAATGCTTTGAAAGATATATCA
This sequence comes from Rhipicephalus microplus, assembly GCF_043290135.1. Taxonomy (NCBI): domain Eukaryota; kingdom Metazoa; phylum Arthropoda; class Arachnida; order Ixodida; family Ixodidae; genus Rhipicephalus; species Rhipicephalus microplus. The sequence goes on from NC_134710.1 coordinate 75,529,572, forward strand.
TTGTGTGGGTGTAAATTATACATCCATCGTTTTCTAAGCAAGAAATCGTGGCATGAGCAATTATTAAGCAGTACTAAAATGGAAAGATTTCTGTAGGATTGAAAACAAGCACACAACGTGGAGGCATGCATTTTTCGTTATATTTCTGAAGTGAGACTGAAAAACGTGTTGCTAGTACATCCTCGGACAGCACTGTAGTGCAAGATGCCAGTGTGGTGAGACACAAGCTTTCGTGTTGTGCAGTGTATGTTCTTCACACTGGCATTTTAATGCAATTAGCATTTTTGAGAACTTAAAGCATGTTTATCTGGCTTGTTCCACGCCAATATGGGTCCCTTGGTATGTGCAATACTTGAATTTAAAAAAAAAAAACTTTTTTTGTGCTTATTGATTTGATGAAATTAAACCCATGCTATACACCATATTTTCTTGCATATAACCCCCACTCTTAATATATTTCTACAAAAAAAAAATTTTGTAACTTGCACCCCCACTCTTCAAGCACATTTTCCCATTTTCGCGTGTGGGTTATATGGGAAAAAATAGAGTATACTTTCGACAACATTGTGTGAGCATATACTCGGACAAGTGCAATTTAATTGGCCAAAGCATGTTGCCGGGCTGGTTTGTTTGGATTCGTGATTCGTATGATGTATGTAATTTAAGGGTGAACATTTCGACAGAGAGCTGTCTAACTGGGTGAAAATTCATACTAATAAGATACACTCTCAAGCCACTTATAGTCCAAAGTTTCTAAAGTTAAAATTTAAAAACTGTAAAGTGACCCGACGTTTCGGGACTGATTCGGTCCCTTGTTCAGGGGTGACTGTGCACTCATTTTAATGCTGCTTGCAATAAGGGCCATATTTAGTTCTTGCTTGTACTCCATCCTCTGCTCCCACTTTGCAAAGCAACTGCGACACGACAGAGACAGAGGAGGTCGCGTACACAGTGCTAACTTGCAACAAAACATTTCATTTACAATTGGACATGACAATAGATCAAATATGAGACAGAGACAACATGTAGAGGTATAGCACAGAACACACACGGGTGTTCTGCTTCAGGGCTTACTTAGAATGCAAGTGTTTTCTAAGTTTGGTACACAACCACATGCAAGAACTACATGCGAGAAATAATTGAAGCCTATAAAATAGGGATGATAAAAGAAAAAATGTGTGAGGGCACCATCTTCAGCTTTTGTTAGATAAAAGTTTCCCGAACCATCACTTTGACCTAGGCAGGTGCAAAATGTTGTGTAATTACATGTGAACGTTCTGTGCTGTACCTTTAGATGTTGTTGCCCTATTTTTATTCTCTATTTACTGTTGTTTTACGTATATTAACAGCATGTTTAATTGCAAGTTAGCCCAGTGTATGTGTTTCTCTCTATCTCTGCCATACGAATTATGAAGTGCAATGTGCAGACTTTGCAGCAGCAGTGCTAAATGGTGTAACGTGTCCCGAGGGAGATATAAGAGAGAGGCCCACCCGCATTACTAAGAGCAGTACCAGTATGATCTCTCTTTTGCCTTATGTAGCCAGCGAGAAATATCTGGTAAATAAAATGTGTTAAACCTTCTAGCCAGTATTTAGCAGTATATCATCTACACTCATTATAACTAGACAGTGCACACATTCTAATGCTGCTTTCAATAAGGGTCATCTTCAGTTCTTGCTAGTACTCCATCTCCTGCTCACACTTTGAAAACCAGAAGCAACTGCCACCCACCCTCCAGGATTTTGCTAAAAGAGCTCTAAGAGCATCATTGTGCAGCTAAGTAGTAGCAGTTGTCAACTGCTGAGTAATGAAGTTTAAAGGGCCCCTCACCAGGTCACGTAACAAATTGGCTTTGTTTTTGTTTTGTTTTTAACTTACAGAAATGCTTTCTCTGAGTAGAAAAGTGTATGCATAGTTTTTCTGTATTTTTTGTTACTTGGCCACAGCATGTTGTCCAATATTTTGAACGATGGGGCTCTTTTGAAACAGAAAATATGGGGTGTAGAGAATTTTCTGAACACTGAAATTGGTCGAACTCTCAGGCACCTTCTAGTGGGTCTACCCGAAAAGGACGCCGCTCGCACAGAGAGTCCGTGCTTGGCCGTTACTGTCGCCTTTGTGTATGCTCGCTGTGTGCCGGCTAATAAACGCCCTAACAAATTGGTGGAGAGTGCTACGATCCCCTTCGATGCCCTTGGAACTACGATCACGTACCTTGCCATCTACCATGTCTCATGACGCCTCTCAGCAAACGCCTCCTCCCGTGTCGCCCGCTTGTCCCGGTGCCCCCAGGATCCGCGATCCACTCATCTTCACTGGCGCCGATGGCACCGACGTGGAGGACTGGCTCGCCATTTACGAACGCGTGAGCGTCCCCAACAAATGGGACGAGGATGGCAAGTTGACAAACTTGGTTTTCTACCTTGCAGGCGTTGCAAGTTTGTTGTACAACAACCACGCGTCCGATTTCGCAACCTGGTCCGATTTTAAGACCACTATCACCAATGTTTTTGGCCGCCCTGCCGTTCGTAAGCTGCAAGCTGAGCAGCGCTTACGCGAACGCGCTCAGAAGGCCGGTGAATAATTCACCAGTTACATTGAAGATGTCCTGGACTTGTGCAAGAAATCCAACGACAGCATGGCCAAATCAGACAAGATCCGGAACGTCATGAAAGGTATTGACGACGATGCGTTCACAATGCTGCTTGCCAAAAACCCCAGGCACAGTGGCTGACGTCATCACGCTGTTCCAGAGCTACGAGGAGCTCCGCCGGCAGCGTTCGATGACCCGTCGCTCCACACCACGAAATGCAGGGCTTGCTGGCTTGGAGGCGAGCTGTGATCAGGTGGCGCTGCTGGAAGACCTCAAGTCCTTCATACGTGAGGAAATCGTGCGCCAGTTCTCTCTCCTGCCCTTTGCCCACCCACCGGCTGCTCAACAATCGGCTACTACCATTCTTCCGCCCATCCGCCGAGCGATTGAGCGCAAAATAGCGGAGGTCATGCCTGCGTACCACCCACAACAGCTTCCGACCCCTGCGCCCCTAAGTTACGCCCAAGTGGTCGCCAGGCTGCTTCCAGTCGTTCAAACGCCCGCCCCACTGACTTACGCCGAAGCTGCCGCACGACCTCCGTCCTTCGCAGTGGTTATGCCGGCTACGTATGTTGACGTGACCTCTCAGACTCAGCTCCAGCCCACCCTGCAGCCTTTCCAGCCACCGTTCCGTCCTTCGGCTCTTGCGTCATAGACAAGACCTATACCTCGGCGAACCGATGGCGCACACCCGACAACCGGCCCATCTGCTTTGCCTGCGGTTACGCCGGTCACGTAGCACGTTATTGCACTCGCGTACAGACGCCCCATATCTCATCGCCCGTTGCTGGCCAGATCAGCCATACCTATATATCACGACGAAACGTCGTCTATGCCACCGCCGTCTCGCCTAGCTCCATCTTCTCGAAGGTCACCGTCTCCACGACGTCGTTCCCCGTCCCCCATGCGGCCAAGTTCAGCTGCTCACGAGCGGGAAAACTAGTCGTCGCAGTCCCCGAGGCAAGGGCTGCGATGCTATCGCATTGTGAAAGCCCTCAGAGCCGCCCATCTAATGTCATTGACGTGCTTGTGGACGGTGTTCATGCATCTGCTCTTATGGACACTGGAGCTGCCGTATCAGTTATGGACGAAAAACTCTGCCGCTTACTTCGAAAAGTGACGACGCCACTTTCTGGGTTATCCCTCCGTACTGCAAGTTTGCACCGGATTCATCCTACAGCAGGGTGCACAGCTCGCGTTGTCGTTCAGGACGTTCTGTATGTCGCCCCATTCATCATCATTCCTGCATGCTCTTATGACGTCATCCTGGGATGGGATTTTCCCTCCCGCAACGACGCCGTCATCTATTGTGCCGCCGCCGAAATTGAACTATCACCCTTCTCGCATTTGATGCCAGAAAACAGTCCCTCGAAACTGAGCAAGATTCTCGTGAAAGACGATACCATAGTGCCTCCAAGCTCGACAACGGGTGTATCGGTCTACTGCGCTGGTCTCTCCGACACAATTGCACTCGTTTCGCCATCTTACCGTGCTTGCAGAAGGAAAGGGTTGCTAGTACCTTTCGCGACCATGAAAATCACCCACGGCAACGCCACTATTTTTGTGACGAACCCATCCCCGTACACTGTTACCTTGGTTCGAGGGGAATGTCTCGGCAGAGTGGAACCAGTTGATGACGCACAAGTCCTGGACGTACCCGATGACTCGCGTTGTCCCAATTCGCGTACCATCAGTGCTGTTTCCACATCTGATCCATCATCTCCTGACGTTTTTAGCCCCTATACATTGATGACAACCTTACGTCGGTACAGCGTTCCCAGCTTCTGGACCTGTTGAAAGAATATCATTCTTCTTTCGATGTCGGGCGAAGTTCTCTCGGTCGCGCGTCCAGTTACGCATCGTATCGACACTGGTGCCCATCCAGCATTACGGCAACGTCCATACCGCGTGTCGCCTGCTGAACGTTGGGAAATTAACGAGCAGGTTATTGATGATATGTTCGGACGCAACGTTATTCGGCCCTCGGACAGTCCATGGGCGTCTCCTGTTGTTCTTGTCGCGAAGAAAGATGGTTCTGTGCGGTTCTGTGTGGACTACAGACGGCTCAATAAGATCACTCGCAAGGATGTTTACCCACTGCCGCGCATCGATGGTGCAATTGGCAGCCTTCACGGAGCCGAATTTTTTTCTTCTCTCGATCTGCGCTCGGGGTACTGGCAGGAAGCCACGGCTGATGACGCTCGACCGAAGACTGCGTTCATCACACCCGACGGCTTCTACGAATTCAACGTCATGCCGTTTGGTCTATGTAATGCATCTGCGACCTTTGAGCGCATGATGGACACCGTTCTGCACAACTTGAAATGGCACACGTGCTTGTGTTACCTCGATGACGTTGTTGTCTTCGCTCCAGATTTCTCCACGCATCTCCAACGTCTGAAAGAAGTTTTCGCACGTGTGAGCAATGCCGGCTTGCAACTAAATCTGAAGAAGTGCCGCTTTGCAGCACGGCAACTCACCATCCTAGGGTACGTCGTGTCCAAGGATGGCACTCTTCCTGACCCAGCCAAGCTTCTCGCCGTGGCCGAATTCCCCAAACCTGCGTCCGTCAAAGAACTGCGTAGTTTCGTGGGCCTGTGCTCATACTTCCGACGCTTCATACGAAACTTTGCCACGATCATATCATCGCTGACGAAGCTCCTTGGAAGTAACGGACCCCTCAATTCGTGGTCGTCCGAGTGCGACGACGCGTTCGCGAAGCTCCGCCATTTGTTGACGTCTCCTCCCATTCTACGCCACTTCGACCCTACGGCCCCAACGGAGGTGCACACGGACGCCAGCGGTGTAGGCCTCGGCGCTGTCCTGGCGCAGCACAAACCCGGATTCCCTGAATATGTCGTAACATATGCAAGCCGTACGCTCACGAGAGCCGAAACAAACTGCACCGTCACGGAGAAAGAGTGCCTGGCGATCGTCTGGGCCCTTACAAAGTTTCGACCTTATTTGTATGGTCGCCCATTCGATGTCGTCACCGACCATCATGCACTATGCTGGCTTTCATCAATGAAAGATCCCTCCGGCCGTCTCGCACGTTGGGCTCTTCGCTTACAAGACTAGAACATCCGCGTGCTGTACCGCAACGGACGCCAGCATACTGACGCCGACGCCCTCTCGCGCTCTCCTCTGCCTGAAGATTACGTGCTCTGCTCAGTATCCTCTGTTGCTGTTTCTGCCATTGATGTTGACATCATCGCTACCGAACAGCGAAATGATAATTGGATCGCCCCGCTGATCGACTTGCTCTCTGATCCGACCGCAACGCCATCCACGCGTGCCTTGCGTCGTCGAGCTCACCATTTCGCCATTCGTGACGGCCTCCTATATACTGACGCAATTACGACGCCGAGGTCCGGCTGTGGTTACTCGTGATACCCCGCAGTCTGCGGTCGGAGATATGTGAATCCTTCCATTCTGATCCGCGCACTCTGTGGTATTCAAAACCGAGCATCGCATTCGACAACGCCACTTCCGGCGCGGGATGCACCGCTACGTGCAGCAGTTCGTTCGTTCCTGCCTCGCTTGCCAACGCCGCACACCGTCAGCACACATGTCGCCAGCCGGTCTGCAACCGTTATTTTGCCCTGAGCGTCCGTTTGGGCGCATAGGTATCGGTTTGCATGAACCACTTCCTCTGACGTCGGCTGGTAACCGCTGGGCCATCGTCGCCGTAGATCATTTAACGCGATACGCCGAAACCGCCGCTTTCCCTGCGGCTACTGCGCGTGATGTTGCGTCCTTCCTACTGCATCGATTCATACTGCGCCATGGTCCACCCCAGGAGCTTCTCAGTGATCGAGGCCGTATCTTTTTGTCAGAAGTCGTCGAAGCCATTCTCATGGAGTGCCAATCTATCCACTGCAAAACTACTGCTTAACACCCGCAGACGAATGGTCACCGAACGCTTTAACCGCACCCTCGGCGACATGCTTTCGATGTACGTCACCGCCAACCACACGAATTGGGATACTATACTGCCTTTCGTCACCTACGCCTACAACACCGCCCCTCAGAGCACAACAGGGTTTTCACCTTTCTTCTTGCTGCACGGAAGGCACCCGTCACACACCATCGACACGATACTCCCGTACACGCCGGATCCATCTGAGTGTGCACACATTTCTGAGACAGCCAGTCTTCTTGAAGAGTGTCGCGAGCTTGCTAAGACTTTTACGACGCATGAGAAAGAGCGGCAGAAGAGTATCCGTGATGGCTCCGCCAGTTCTGAGCCCACGTTCCTTTCTGGTTCTCTTGTATGGTTCTCCATCCCGGCCTCTGTAGCTGGCCTTTCTTCCAAGCTACTCCCGAAATACGAAGGCCCCTACCGTGCCATCGAGCGCACATCTCCGGTCAACTATCTGATCGAACCAATTGAACAACCTTCGGACATGCGCCGTCGCGGGCGCGACATAGTCAACGTGGAGCGCCTGAAGGCTTACTATGACCCGCTCATAGTGACAAGCTGTTAGGTCGCCAGGCGGCTCCCTCTTCGACCCCGGGGTAATTCTAGAGAAGCCTCCGAACACTGAAATGGGTCGAACTCTCAGGTGCCTTCTAGTGGGTCTACCCAAACAAAAACTCCCAAGCATTTCCCCGAGGGTGAACATGGTTAAGTGCGAATGCACGGGGTGATGCTATGAGGGGTATTTATTAATTCGCACTATTATATTTATTAATCACACTATGGTGCCTTTATGGTGTAATGGTTCCTGGGAATCGCAATTTGATCACACGGGGGAGTTTACGTTAACTCACTGGCGAATGCCAACGGATTTTAACTTTACTTGCCCTCATAGCATCACCCCGTGCATTCGCACTTAACCATGTTCACCCTCGGGGAAATGCTTAGGAGTTTTATTACTGATGATGATGATTAACGTGTAATTAATGAATTTAAGTGTTGTTTGTCATGAAGCATTTGTACACAGATACATTATATACGAAGTATTATTTATTTACACTTCACGATTTTCGTACGATGCATTAAATGCACACATCGCGAGCGTGTCACACACACACACACAAACTACACTACAGATTAGCACCTATTCGTGTTATCGTTGTAGCTCACGGTTAGTACCAGCGCTTTGTGATCCGAGAAATGTACGGTGAGCGGATCCGGCAAGACGGAGTGGACCGTACAGTTCCTACTGAACGCCAAGTCTATGAAGCCACCGTTGATCGTGGTCGGAAACTCGAGAGACAGACACGTCATCGAGTAATTGTTCAGCATGTGGTCAACCAACCAGCCATTGTCCTTTCTAACGTCCACGTTAAAGTCACCCACCACCACAATCGGAACCGAGGGACGCGCGCGCACAGACTCACTCTCCATCGCCGCATCCATCTGCTCCAAGACGTCATCTCTCGAGAGGTTCGGGGCCAGGTAGACGGTCACAACCAGGACGGCATCGCCGGAGTAGGCACTGGTGTAGACTGACCGTTGCCCTGCGTGAGCCGCCTGATGCTCATCAAGGGGAGTCGAGGCGAGATGAGGCGCTCTTCCACCGGGTTCAGATCGAGGAGGTCCGCGGGACGAGGCGGGTACGCGTAGCCGGGGCTCTTGCTCAACGGCGGAACCCGCCCGGCCAGCAGGGACTCTCGGCAAGACGCCCACACCCGGAACGCACCGAAGGGAGCCAGCCGCGGGTCTTGCGCATCCATGTCGTCGCATCGGTGTTCGCCCGACCGTCTTCCGAACTCGTTCCAAGGAACCCGCAACTCGTTCAACCTGTTGGTCTCGTTCCTCACGCCGGAAATGCAGCTCAGGTTGTTATCGAACCACAGCCGGTCACACACGGCGCAGCTGTGACCGAAGCTGCGATCCACAAAGTCGCGTTTGAAACGCGAGTCCGGACGAGCAAAGTCCAGGGCTCGCACCCTCTCTTGCGCGGCACGTTCACTGGCTCAAACGGCTTCGGGAACGTCCACTCGCCGTTGACGATTGCGAGCGGCGTCTTGACGCCGGCCTTCATCGCCCTTCTCCGCCTGACGCTTGCGTTGTCGTTCCGCTTCTTGGGCCGCGTTGGCGGCTCGATGCTGACGCCTCATCTCGGCCTCGCGAGCGCGCAGTTCACCATCCGCTGCACGCTTCGCCCGCTTGTCCTCGGCCTTGCGAGCGCGAAGTTCTGCATCCTCTGCACGCTTCGCCCGCTTGTCCTCGGCCTCGCGAGCGCGCAGTTCGGCATCCGCTGCACGCTTCGCCCGCTTGTCCTCGGCCTTGCGAGCGCGAAGTTCGGCATCCTCTGCACGCTTCGCCCGCTTGTCTTCGGCCTCGCGAGCGCGCAGTTCGGCATCCGCTGCACGCTTCGCCCGCTTGCACTCGGCCTCGCGAGCGCGAAGTTCGGCATCCTCTGCACGCTTCGCCCGCTTGTCCTCAGCCTCGCGAGCGCGCAGTTCACCATCCGCTGCACGCTTCGCCCGCTTGTCCTCGCCCTCGCGAGCGCGAAGTTCGGCATCCGCTGCACGCTTCGCCCGCTTACGTTCGGTCTCACGAGCCCTTCGCAGCGCCGCCTTGCATTCCAACGTCGGCGAAATCACCGCGGTACCGTCACCTCCAACGACGGGTGCAGTGCTGGCATTCGGTTGTACTGCATTCATTGTTGATGGTAGCGTTGCCTCCGGGACATCCATCGCACGACCCGCTCTCGACGGGTGACTGAGCGAGAAGGCGGGCGCGCGAGAGAGAGGGGTGCGCGCGCAGCTGCAGCGAGCGAGAAGAGCGGAGGAGCGAGCGAAGGGGGAGGGGGAAGCGCGCAGCGGCGTTAGATATAAGGCGCGTCACCGATATCAGCGTCGCGTCCGTGGCTTATTCGGTAGAGCGTCGCGCTGCGGCCCGCCAAGTCCTCTTTCTTTTAAAGATAGAGAGAAGACTGCGGACGCCGCCGACGGCGGTGGATGGTTTGGGGTCGCTTATAAAGTGTATTCACACTTAAAAGGACGCCGCTCGCACAGAGAGCCCGTGCTTGGCCGTGACTGTCGCCATTGTGTATGCTCGCTGTGTGCCGGCTAATAAACGCCCTAACAGGGGTAACCAAATGTGTGTTTTTCTAGTTTTTTCAAACATAAATTAATCCTTAAGCATGCATTAACACATGCAAGTATAAAAATTGATGCCCTTCTTAGGTGGCTGCCATATTAGTCGCCTGTGCTCAATCTTGCCGTTTCCAGCAAACCTGGAAAGGCGAGAAACGCGGACACTTTGGCCATATATTCTAAATGGCAGGCAGCACGAGTCCCACTATAGCAGCCAAAAAAGTGCTTTCAAGGAGGAGGCAAGCGCTTTTGGAGCACGCTGGGTTGCAGGAGAATATAACACCTTCTTCAAGCAACAATTATGGCTACTACACACTTGACCTTTTCCATGTGTTTAGCACAAAAATCGTATACTATTTAACGCTATATAACTTCAGAAAAAAAAAGGATGAAATAAAGATGCTGAAGCTTACTTATAAACTGTAAAATTCTCCCTGAAGTGTGTTGTTGAACAGAACATAAAAAAAGTTCTAGATGACGATGTTAATGAAAATTATCATATAATGATGCCACAGAAAGTATAGGGCAATGCTATTAGTAGTAGTAATTGTAATCTAAATGCAAAGAAAGAAAAGTGGACGAAAAGATAACGCGGGACGCAGCCAGGGGGTGGCATACCGAGCCAGTGCGCCCCTAGAAAAATTTTTTCACCATGGCATAAAGAGGAAAAAATAGTCATTTCAAGTGGGTGCCCCCCCCCCCCCCCTTTGAAAGAAAAAAATATTTCTGGCTACGCCCCTTGACCGAACCTGCGAACTTCTAATAACGGGTCAAATGGTCTGAGCACTGTGTGTTTGTGTGCGTCTTGAGTGGATGCGTGTGTGAATTTGAGCGTGTTTTTTTGACGGAGTTCCAAATTGCGCTATCTTGATTATGACGAAATATTAATGAGAACCAGCAGACAATGATGCCAATAAAAGGAGGTGTTATTAGAAGTAGCTGTAATGCAAATGTGAAGAAAGAAAGTGTACTCAAGGATAACTGGCCGGTGACCGAACCGGCGACCTTCGAATCACGTGTCCAATGCTCTACCAGTGAGCTACAATAGCGGTCACCCCCCTACAGTATGTAGAGTGTAGTTTTTTTTTAAGCAATACAGCTTTTTTTTACTTAAAGAAACTATCATAGGCATATGCATGCACTTGTCGTCTTTGTAGCCAGAGCCTAGGCGAAAAAATGTTGACACTAATTAGATCACTCAGGAATGATTAATCAACGAAAATCGCGCGTAGTTTCGAAAACAAAGAAAAAACAGCCCTTCAATTCACGCTTCTTTTCTTCATGGTGATGTGTTGCAAACTAGCCCAGCAACTTCGCAGCTCTTGGCGGCATGAGACACACTTCCTGAAATGAAGCATGCTCCTCTAGCGTGCACATGCATCAGGCAGAGTACCTTCATCACTTCCGGAAATGCGCCGTCGCTGACCGCTGCAGTGTCCGTTCGGTTTGGCTAGACTAGTACACCGTGGCTTGGCTCACGATGCAAGTTTTACAGCGCAAGCTGTTATGTGATCAGAACACGGATCACATGCGGCATGGTAGCTGTCCGCCGGTGTCCGTGCAGTATCTCGAGAAATGAGAAGAAAAAAAACTCAGTAAATAAAAGAAACACCTAGGACACAGTGGGATTTGAACCCGGGGTCCGCCACGTGCCAGCCCAGCCGTTTTTTTTTTTTGTTTCAATATGGTATTTAAATGGGCCCTGCAACATTTTTTGAGCATGGTCAGAAAACACTGCCGATCGGATAGAGCTATAGGCTCTCGAGAACACGCGAGCCAAAATGATATAGCGCAGCCCGCGGCCTTGAATTCCCAATAAATTACCAAAGTTAGCTAAACAATTGCTTTCTCTTCCCTCAACAAATGACGAAAGATGCTCAGAAATCGCTCGTAGAATGCCCATCTATCAGCCATTGGCTGATTTAAACATGGCGCGCTCAATCGTTACACAGATCGCCGCGGGAGGCATTCACTTGTCCACGCGTGCGCGCGCGATTACACTGAGAAAGCCGCATATTCGGAGAAAAAGAAAAGAGTGCTCAAGGTCACAAGGCGCGCGTGACGTATTTTGTTTGCCCCGACCATCCCTCCCTGCTTAGCTTCCAGCGCTTTCGTCGGGACGAGAGAGAAGAGAATGCGATTGCAGCGTGTAACAAATCTCTGTGGCTCCGCTCGTACTGGACAGATTCTTAAAATATGTGCGGCGTAGAATATGTGAGGCAATAAGCTCTTTCAGTGAATTAATTCCATGGTTACTAAAGAAAAAGTGTTTCAGGGCCCCTTTAATAGAATGCGCATTAAAATGGTCCAAAGTATCGCACAGAGTTGCAGTTACAATGCACGTACAAGCACTGCTGAGAAGGAAATTCGAAGGTTGAAGTTCATTTAGAGTTCGTCATCATTCGCTGCACAACAAAAGGGGCGAGGCTAAGCACCTCACCAATTTGGGGTACCAGTCCGGTCGAAAGTCAAGTTCTTAGGAAACATCCTTGTGAATAGCCAATGTTCGAATGAAATGTGTGCGTGAAGAGGTGATCGGCTCTGCGTTGCGATCCTACATACGCGTATTCCATATATCGAATAAGGAAAACATATCGTATGGCACTTCATCAAGAGGTGTTGGCATAATATAACAGTGTTCGAATCAATTACAATTTTTTTCTCTAGAGTTCGTTCGAGGACATCCCAGAATAGAATGGCATCTTTGCGGCTCACGAAGAAATGCTATATTGTTTCAGGTACATCTGCACAGACGGCAATTGACATTCGAGACGAAAATACATTTTTTTTTGTTTTAGCCACGCCTGTTCTTAGAACTCGTTTGCAAATTTGCCTTAGCCAGGCTTGATATGGCAGGAAAGAAATCGCGTTAATATGAGTAATAAAGCGTTTAGAACATCAAAGGAACAACCATGACGTCACACAATGGTAATTGCGTAACAAATGAGTCTTCCAACGCTCCAACCCATTAAAAAAAGCTTGTTCTTGATCACCCATTAACAGTGGCGCATACCAACTTCAGACATAATTCTTCATCATCGTCAGCCACTGCATAAAAAAAATTGCACAAAATTCCTAGCAAGTGTGTAGCGGATACAACGCTTCTCTGGAGAATGATGAAGGAAAGCATGGAGAATGCCGGCCTACTGCACAAAATTTATGATTATTTATGGCGTAGTGGGTACCCAGCAAGTGTACGCCACTTCCAAGCACTTACCAGCTTAATTACCGAGATTACGCCACTAACAAACTTTGCCGCGACCATTGCATGCTCAGCCAACGTGTAAAAGAGGCGGTTGAAATCGTGATGAATATCGTATGGTTTAGGATATTGCATTGAAACAAACTGAAAACGCATGTGAAACAAACCGTCATTCACGGGCAGTTTGAAGTATAGCGCAGATGACAAAAACATATGAGACAAAAAAAATGAAACTAGTGAGATGCACTACCGGTATTCACCACACGAAGTCTGTATACCTCGCACTCGGAGCATCAGCATTTGGTTTAAGACACTTGGGGAGCCGCTCTGCGTGAACTACTTTGGTTGTGTGGGCCGCATGTATATCATCATCACCACCACCACCATCATCATCATCATCATCATCCTGACTACGCCCACTGCAGGGCAAAGGCACCTCCCATGATCCGCCAATCAACCCGGTCCTGTGCTCTCCGATGCCACGTTATACCTGCGAACTTTTTTAATCTCATCGGCCCACCTAACTTTCTATCTCCCCTTCGTGCGTTTGCCCTCTCTGGGAATCCAGTCAGTTTTAATATCCAGCGGTTATTCTGCCTACGTGCTACGTGCCTGGCCCATGTCTATTTCTACTCGATTTCAACTATGATATCCTTAACCCCGGTTTGTTCCCTGACCCACTCTGTTCTCTTCTTGTCTCTTAAGGCTACACCTATCATTTTCATTTCCATCGCTTGCTGCGTCGTCCTCAATTAAAGCAGAACCCTGTAAGCCCCCAGGTTTCTGCTCAGTAGGTAAGTACTGGCAAGATGCAGCTATTATATACCTTCCTCTTGAGGGTTAGTGGCAGATTAACATTCGTGATTTGAGAATGCTTGTCGAATGCGATCCACCCCATGCATATTCTTCTAGTTATTTCACCCTCATGGTCCGGCTCCGCGGTTACTGCCTGCCACAAGTAGACATATCCCAAACAAAACTTACCTTTGCAAAAAAAAAAAAAGAGAGGCTAATTATAACTTTAAACTATCCCTTGTTGTTCCCTTCGAAGTGGTCGTTAGCTGTACATGATTGGTCAAAACATTCTGGGTCATGCACAGCAGCAGCTCATTACGGAAGGCAACAAATTACGCGAAAACGACCCATCACGTAATGACCACTTGTCAACGACAACGTGAAAAAAATGAGAGAATGAACAGTTTTCAATACACCATACTATTTGCCATTGGTCCTTTGGAATTTAAAATTTTCTGTGGGCCATAAAATCGTCTTCTTGTTAAATGACGTCACAAATTTGTGAACTATCTTGGTGTTTAATTACAGCGCATGCACTTTAAACAGCGCGTTCGACGCTGAACAATACCTCAAACACTTTGGAAGTAGCTGGAGAGCGTCTCCTTCTAAATGTAATTCAAGTAGGCTAGCGGCTGATCACACAAGCAACGGCTACTTATAGCAACTAGTGGGATGGATTCATACGAGTATATAATGAATAAATTCACTAGCAGCATGGTGGCGTTTAGCGCTTTGTGCGCGTATATATCTCTGTGAGCTCACCCTAGCTGAGAGAGAGAAATAAGCAGCGCTACACGTATGAGCTTCTTAGCTGTTCGAGTTGTATTTTGAGCTGTAAAAGTCAACTCAAGTTGAATGAAAACCACCTAGCCCGACTATTGATTAAGCCTCCATGGCGCAAAAAGTCACGGACCTTCACCATGTCCCTGGTACGGTTGATCAAATTGTGGGGCAACCTTAAGCTGAGCTTCCCACTCTGCTTGAGTCTTTATTCATCGCCACTTTGCAAGCTGCCGCCATCGCTCCAAGCTACCATAAACAAAGCTGATCAGGTTGATCAGGGACTAAAGCAGAAGCTTTCTTTTTGGCGCTTCTATTACGGCAAAATTATAAAATACTAAAAATGATTCGCCACACTGATCGCCTCCGAGCAGCCTCTATAGTATAGAGCAGCGGTGATGCCATTCCTTTTCGATGAAAAAAAAAAAAAACATTTTCTGAAGCAGCAGGTGCTTAGACAAGTCCATAAAAAGTATGCTCACTCCCATCCGTAACTGCATTGGCTAAGCACAGCAGAATAAAAGCATGAGAGAGTAATCTAATGTTATGGTGCCCCTGTCCAGCTCTAACCTGCTCTGCAATGCTACAGTGACAGGCGCCAAAGCGTCGCTTAGGCGGCTAGCCCTGCAAAGAACAAGGAAAATCGTCGCAGCAGAAATGTTGGAAAAAACTTCATGATATTCAAACGTTACCTCGTAACAAAATAATTGATCATTACTGTAGTGAACAAAAACTTCGCCTGAGTTGTTGGCTTTCCCAGCGTGCAGCCAACAGTGACCACTGTCAGAAGTGGAGGGCCCAGCGAGGGGGGGGGGTCGCGCCTCTGTTGTCCCCCCCCCCCCCCCGGCTGATACGCCTACGGCCCTTAGACACCAGCAGCCTTTAATTTTCACCAGATTTTCCGCACCTGGTGCCGGATTTCACCATCTGGCTAGCTGTAGCATGGCCGCTCGATGAAACAGAGCACGGGCTCTTGTGGCTGTACCATAGCAGGGGCGTATAGCCAGAAATTTTTTTTTTGGGGGGGGGGGGGGGGGTCGCACCGACTTCTTCACTGGGGGAGGGGGACACACGGACATCAGCTTTCCTCTGTGACGTGGCTATCGGCGGTAGTTTGAACAGATTGTGTACATGGATATGCAATGTCATTATATGCATGTACACAATCCCACATGCACATGCTTGTGAAGAGAGTATAAGTAATCGCAGTCAACAACAGGTACAGCGGCCGTTTGTAGCAACGGCCTCTCGTCGCAACATTGAATGGACTAGTCTTCGAAAACGCATCATTACGATGATTGACCCGCCAGACCGGAGAATACATAATTAATCGTGTAATCTCTGTTAAGCGCAGATGGCGCAGTCCTTGTCGGGGCGAAGTGCGTTTCACAACTCAAGGACTGCTCCGCTTACAACGAGTAATGAGGGCTATCCGCAGCATGCTTTTGTATAATTATAACTTTATTGCGGTTTTGCTTACTTTGCTGAGCGATTAATTTCTTACAGTCGATGTTTGCGACTACATATGCCTATGGGAATCATTTTTAACTTAAGTTTTATGTGTCAAGCAGGCCTCACGCAGTGATATCTTTTAGTCAACATGTCTTACTTTTATGCGCGCATCCAAGCATGCTTGCGATACGCAATAAGTATTTTTTTTTTAAGTTATGCTGCACGTTGGCAACACTATTTTGCACTGCGCTATTTTTCGGGAAGACTTTCTCGCAACCTTGGCTGACTTTACAGCCGCACTGTGACTTTTGATAGCAATGAAGTACTCCAATCGTAGAGGTTTTATCGTGCAATCTGCCTGTGCAAGGTTAATCATTGTTGAGAAATGTTCACTTGGTCTCAATCCAAAATGTACCTGGGACGAGACTATACCTACTCACATAGAAATAGCTTCTTCGCTGCGTATATGCGCTAGAAAACTTAAAAACGCGTAATGTTCTCGTTCTTTTTTTTTGTAGATTTTGTCATCTGCTTCTTGAAACGATAGCGTTGCGGCCATTTGTCTTCCGTTGTTTGCAAGCGTGCAACCATCATTTCCCTTTACGTAAACTGATTACAGAATAGTTCACCGCGCGGCATAGATATGCTATATATGTATACACTGTTACAACCAGCACGTGCATTCATGTTTGCTTCTTTTTCAATTTTTGACTTTTCTTTTTATATAATTCTTTTTCAGTCCAAAATCACTTTGTGTTTGAAAAACCATAAGCCTTTTACTTAAGATCCTGCCGCCCGATTATTGGCCGATCCTCCTTTGTGGGTGTGCACCAGAGTAACAAGGATCATCATCACCATAATCATAATCATGTTTGCAGCAGTTACGCCGGCGCGAACAGCAGCAGCCTCGTACCACAAAAAATCTCGAGTGATCGGTTCACTAGTGATGAAAGAATGAATTCGGGTCTTATTCAGAGCATAGTGCGATATATTCAATTTCTTTGATTTGATATGTGGGGTTTAACGTCCCAAAACCACCATATGATTTTGAGAGACGCCGTAGCGGAGGGCTCCGGAAATTTCGACCACCTGGGGATCTTTAACATGCACCCAAATCTGAGCACATGGGCCTACAACATTTCCGCCTCCACCATCGGAAATGCAGCCGCCGCAGCCGGGGTTTGATACCGCGACCTGCGGGTCGGCAGCCGAATATTTTAGCCACTAGACCACCGCGGCGGGGCAGTAGCCACAACACGCGTAAAGAGCAGCGGTTTTGTGTTATATCACAGACCGCTGTTCTATAGGCGTGTCAATCTTCGTGTCAATAGAAAAAGATATATAGTCAACGCTATTTCGGTATGTCATGTGTCTCCTTGCAGCGCGAGCCATTGCTTGCACAGAGTTTATTTCATTTCTTGTGAAAAAAAAACTTATATTTACTATGTACATTGTTCTTAATTTTACATGACATGTCCCCCCTCCCATGTTTCTTCATTCTCTGCAGTTGTTGTTAGATTGTGGTTATAAAAGGGAAAAGAAGAGAAAAGTGAGCCCCGTAACTGTCTGCATCAGGGTGCGACACCTCAACAGTAGGTCACAAGGAATGGGGGTAAGGAGGGATTAAAAGGATAAGATTAAATGTAGAGAGAGAGAGAGAGAGAGCGAGATGCGCTAGGACAGCGAGCGACGACATATGAGAGGTAGGAGAGATAGGAAAGATAGAAACACGGCCACAAGAGTCCGAGGACGGGGCACCACTTGCGAGATCTCTTGTCGGTGACAGGAGATAGCGTAGGACCAACCCAGTCGGCCAGAGCTGCGCTGTCGTCGGAGATCGCGAGGGCACAACCGGTCGGCACGGACGTTCGCTAGTTGCAGAAATCGCTCGGTGTGCCCTTCTGTAGTGATGTCGATGTAAAGGGACGAACAGATGAAGCGAAGCCATGCCAGGTCTTGGGATTACTTTTCAAATAGACCCCTAAGGTTCGTGAAAAGTCATTTGTGGTTGCAGTGCGGCTGTGCAGTTTTATAAACATTACATATGTACCCTTATATGATACAGCCGAAATATTGGGTTAAGCTTAATTGGAGTTAGGCGCCATCCGCTGAAGTTGATTTATGTAGCAGTGTCCAGGGCTACCATTCTCGCGAGCACCAGCCCTTCAAATCAGCTTACCGCTTCTGGAGTTGCTATATACATGTTGCTTTTGGTATCGTTACGCAACCGCCAACAACTGCTTACATAAAACATTTGCGGCTGTTCAACGTCTGTCTATACTTGTATTTGCACATATTGTTACGGGGAAGATAGCGCCACTTCGTAACAATTCGCTCGATAAAAAAAATACAACACAGCCACCTTCCATCTGCAACTTCCAATTCCTAGGGTATGTAGGATCCGGCGTCTTTTTTTTATTGCGATAGCAATTATATGGACAGTCTCGGCTGGTTTTTGCCGTCGGTGTCATGCGCGCACACACACACACACACACACACACACACACACACACACACACACACACACACACACACACACACACATATATATATATATATATATATATATATATATATATATATATATATATATATATATATATCCGAGCTCGACACCCAGCTCGTCGTGATGCGCCAATTCACGCTTATCTCCCACGCGTACTTTGCGGGGCGGGCGTTAGGTGCTTGTGCGCGCGCGCTCATCTTTTTGTGGGGAAATATACCTTGTTCCTTGCCCTTTAACCGGAACGATAGCGTCAGTTGCCTGGGCCACAAAGGTCACTTCGCTCGATCGGCAGGCCCTATTTGCGAAAAGAGCGCGCTTTTCGAACACAGTGAAGTAACTAGGACACTCGTTAGCTCGCACTCATATCTGTGACTGTGATTGATTACGTTTCGTGAGTTGTTCTTGTTTAAGTAGTGCATTAAGCGTCGAGCTCTAAACGTTGTTAGTTAGCTCTCGTCGTGCGTGTGTTGTTTTTGTGCGTTATTTGTGCGTGAGCAGCGCGCTGCACGTTTCGATCTGCTGTCCGTTTTCAGTGTTACATTCCAAGTTGTTGCTATCGCATTCATTGCTTCGCCCTAGAGGCGAAACTAGGACTTTTATTATTAGTATACTAGTGTAAACCTTACTAACGATGTACCAGTTGAAGGTGGTGATTGGACCATGCGGTTTCGACTAGCAGGAGCCGGGCGAAGAAATTTGGATGTTTTCAGGGTTCGTCTCAGTTTGGGAATAAAGGTGTGACTAAGCTTCTCCACGCTTATCTAGTGTATGCATAAGGTTCAAGGTAGGGGGACTTGAGCCGATAACAAATTCGTAACTGTTTTCATGACACATATATTATTGCCCCACACGTTGCTTAATGAACCTATGCTATTGCTGTACATTACAATGCTGTTACAGCGCTATAATGTAGCTCTCGCACCTAATAGCGGAACACGACAAAAGCTCAGACGCCAACAATGTGGGCGCACAAAGCAGGCTGTTACGGAGGAGAAAATAAAATGTAAGAGTTTCGCGTGAAAATTTTGAAGCCTAGCAATCAAAAATAAAACATGAGCATGATGGGAAGTGAGCACCACGTATGGAGAACGATCGGGGAGCGGTGTCCGGGGAGGTTGGCTTGTGGGTGCTAGACGCGCGTAATCATTTTCTTTTTCTTGTTCACGTGCCCATAGAAAAAAGATATGAAGCAGAAGCATCACGGTAAAAGAGCATGAACGCGAGGACTAGGCGCCTTCAGAAGAGGTGGGCTCGCAGACGCTAGGCGAGCTCCCTCCACTTTTAAGTGAGAATACACTTTATAAGCGACCCCCCAAACCATCCACCGCCGTCGGCGGCGTCCGCAGTCTTCTCTCTTTAAAAGAAAGAGGACTTGGCGGGCCGCAGCGCGACGCTCTACCGAATAAGCCACGGACGCGACGCTGATATCGGTGTCAGTAACGCGCCTTATACCCTCTCCCCCTTCGCTCGCTTCTCCGCTCTCCCCACTCGCTGCAGCTGCGCGCGCACCTCTCTCTCTCGCGCGCCCGCCTTCTCTCTGTCTCCCGTCGAGAGCGGGTCGTGCGATGGATGTAATGGTTCCTGGAAATCGCAATTTGATCACACGGGGGAGTTTACGTTAACTCACTGGCGAATGCCAACGGATTTTAATTTTACTCCCCCTCATAGCATCACCCCGTGCATTCGCACTTAACCATGTTCACCCTCGGGGAAATGCTTGGGAATTTTTTACTACGAGAGCTGCAATGAGCTCACAGCACGTGTCACGAGCGGCGCCGTAGTTGTCCGCCGCCGCCGGTGTCGTAGCCATCATCGTACGAAATAAAAATTAAAAAAATTCGGTAAATAGAGCACTTAGGACAAACTCAGATTCGAACCCGGGTCCCCGCAGTTCCAGCTCGGTATTATACGATTGAGCCACGCCGATGCTTGGAACAAGTCAGCAAATTTGCCTTCGACAGGTTTGATGTCGAGAACGGAATCACGTTAATATGAGAAATAAAACATTTTAGAACAGGAAAAGAATAACCAGGCATAACACAGTGCTAAGTGCATAACGAGTGGGTCGTCCGATGCTCCAACCCATTACAAAAGCTTGTTCTTGAACACCTATTAACTATGGCACATACCCTCTTCAGCCCTAATTCTTCATCCTTGTCAGCCACTACAAAAAAAAAATTGCACCAAATTTTTGCAATGTGTAGCAGACACCACACTTCTTCGAAGAATGACGAAGCATAGCGCAATGAATGCCGGCCTACTACACAGAAATTATGATTATTTATGGTGTAGTGGGTACCCAAGAAGTGTGCTTATAGCAGTTTCCCAAAGAGTGTTTAGAAAAGGCCCTGAAAGGCCGCTCTTCCAGCTTTCCTGTGACTGGGTTGCTCCTTCCATGCAGGCCTGGCGTTTTTTGTTTTTGTTTTAGTGGACAGCGGGAACTTTCAAGCACACAGCCCTGCTTTGGAGCCATGTGATCGCTCTTCTGAAGACAACTTATTACATTTATTACTGCAGTTATAAACTAACATTGAATTGAAAACAATATAGCAAATGCAATTAACAAACCAAATAAATCGAAATGTTAACTTTAGAAGCACCTATAGTCTATCAGGTGCCCCATGTGCAAGAAGCAAAAACAGTTCAGTACTCGTTCCTCATAAAACTTTTCCAAATAGCTTGCCAAACATAAAAGTTTTTTCCCGGGATAAAATATGTGGAACGCAAGTGTGCACAAATTAAGTGGAACAGTTTTACAGAGTAGGGCCCTAAACCACTCTGAAAGCAAAGACAAGAGTCATTTCTTTCTCGCCTTCACTTCCCTACTCCCCTTCATACAGACACTGTCTCCTTCTCAGCACTCATTTCTTCATAAAACAAGTGTAAAATGTTAGCACTAATATTTGAATATTTCACACTTTTTGGTTAAATGCTGTTATTTCTGCTTGCAAAATTTAAAACATACAAAATGCTGGGAAAGCATTCGATTGCACATGATAGCCACGCGAGACAAGACAGAACGGGCAAGCAACTGGATGGCAAAGCAGGAGAGGAAGATTTACAGCTGATATTCTTCGAATAAAAACCTATTGAGAGCTTACGCCGTCGCGAGAACAGACTGCTGGCTTCACAAATTGCGCTGAAAAAACAAGAGGAGAATGCTGGCAGAGAATAACACGCTCGTTCTACGTACTTTCAGAGGTTGTTAAGGGGCCCTTTAAGAAACCACTTTTATGGTGCGATGCAACTATTTAATATTTCATCATTACCTCGCACTATCAGTCTGTGCAATAGCCTACCGTTAATATTGCTTCATTCAGAGACCATGACGCTTTTGGCCTACAGTTGAACATTTTTTTCTACACAGCAGGCTTAGTTTCCTTCATTTTTTCGCTTGTGAAAATTTGATGCATGTGTGGTTTCCAAACAGATTGCATTTGCCTTTTCACAGCACTGTCACACACCTATTTCTTCAATATGAAGCGTACAGTGACGCAATTGTACTATATTTTGGCTGTGTTACAAATTTTCCTAAGCAATACTTGCTTTTATGCCACAAAACATTCTCCGTTTGAGCTTATTTATTGAATAGCCTGTATGCTTCCCTCCCCCTATGCCTCTTCTAGGGCCTGTGAGGTATTCTTAAACAAAGAAATAAACAGAACAAAGTTTAAGCCCGGCCACAAGCTTCAGGCCCGAGCCCAGGCCGCGCCAGCTGTGAAGAAGACTTCACCCAGCCCGGCTAAAGCTGTGAAACTCAGCATGTGAAACCCAGGCCTGGGCCAAGCTAGTCCTGGGTTGTCGGGAAGGCCCAAGCCTGTGCAGTGCTCTGATGGTGATAATCGCCCAGTGCTCTTAAGTGATGCAAAATGCACTGGGTGCCGTGTTGTTTAACCGTTGCTAATGGATAACTGTAAACATATTTAGGGCACTCATACCACAAAACATTCATTCCCATGCTGGCTAACAGCTTTAGCAGAGGATCACATTGGCATTATTGCCACTTTTCCCACTATATGTCTCGTATGAACACTGAGAAACAGAAACTATGCATATGTTTGCCTGTGGTACGAAACTGTGTGCTAACAGAGACACCATGCAGTTGTTCTGGCCGAAATAATAGATTAAATGAATTATGCTGTGTGCTACAAATGGAGGAACAAATACGCATCTGCTGGGATCCTAAAATGCAACAGCATAGATGCAATGCTGTAGAATTCTTAGCTTATATATGATAAAAATAGGCTGCCACAAGTTTATAAGCAACCAAAGGTTTGATGCAGTGGTAAGTATGTGCAACAGCTAATAACAAACTTTGTTTCCTAACGACAGTTCAACCTTACTATAAACAATCCCATTGAACTAAGAGTTCTTATTACATAAAATATTTTCTTAAAAAAAAAAGACAAAGTGTTTTTTTTAAGACAGTTGTGGTAGATATTATAGTTACTTGTTATGCTGTGTTTTGATCCACAATGAATTGCCAAACTTGCGACTCCTTATTATCCACATTCACTGAAAGTTCAACAAGTACATTTGTGAGGCGGATATGACTTTTGTCTAGGCCACGAAACTGCCTTTGTTATACAGAAAACTGATCCCAATTGTGCAAGCAAGGTGCTTCCAAGTGGCCAGCAAAAGCCCTTTTGCAGACTCTGATGGCCTGTCTTGCCTTGTGAACACAAGGCACAAGGCAGCAATACAGTATTTTTTCACATAATACTTGAACCACTAATTACAACACCCAAGAAAGAAGAAATAAAAACATACATGTGTATTCTCACATAACTGAATAGTACTGTGCTTCATAATACTATAAATAACAAACAACCATTTTGATAAGTAACATGTATACGACTATTGCATTGTACATCAGAACTATTAAACATTCCTGTGCTTGCGTAAACATTACATTTAGCAATACAAATGCTGAAGAACTTGTGGAACATTAATCATACGCACATGCATGACCGTACTTAATGTACAGACATTTGAAAACAGAGAGTATAATACTATTAAAAGCAAAGCAGCATATTTATTTTTTCAACAAAAAGTGCACTACAGTTAGAAGATAGGAGTGGTTACAACATGCATGTCTGGATTTCGAGAGAAAGAAAAAAAACAAAGAAAGAAACACTGCCAAATTTTACTTTGGTGAAGTATCGTGCAATATAATTAATATAAGCATGCATCCCATGGAACACCACTACATAATAAATATTTATTAAATGTCACCTTGTGCCACAAGACATAGGAACAACTATAATTTATGAACCCAATTTCTGCTCTACACTATGAGAGAGCAGAGTTATAGACTTACTTTTATCTTAATGCCTAAGCATGACAAATCTATCATGAATGAAAATTGCAGAATAAAGCATGCAGTTGTGCTTCGTCCACTACAGAAGCACCCCCTAACATTAAAAAAGAAAAAAAAAACACTAAACAAATAAAAAGTTAAAGCATATATTTTAGGAGTAAGAAACAAAAGGGGAAAAAAGGACATTCAAATCTGAAATTTCTGTAGGACGTGTGCCCAGGACCAATAGCACAGAAGCCTAACACTAACTCTAAGATACTGGTTGCAGTTGTAGACTACGTAGACTCTGCCCTTTAAGGCCAACTTCGGCGATTTTTTCAGGTCAGTGGATCTTAATAAAATTCACTGGGTATGTTCATTTGCACGTTTGTGCCATTCATGCCAAATTGCAGGCTTGAGAATTTCGCAAATTATTTTCAAATGAATTTTATAGCGCACCTCGAAACACTCACCTCGCTTGCCAGAATTAATGGCAACATTGTGTGTGTGATGTTGAGTTTTCGCTTGCGGAAGTGACGAACTGATGTGCCACTGCAGCGTCTGCTTGTCTGCTATGGATTGTGTGGGTTTGGCTGGAGCTTCCTTGGTTGAGCGTGCGATTTATTTTCCCGTATTGGTGGGCCAACTGGTGTCGTGTTGCGTTGTCCACGATTCGCCATATATTTACCATAACAGCGTAAGCGGTTTAGCCGATCGCCGCGGATGGCGTGGACAGGTTGTGCCATCTGGCGGGCATTATAGGCAACCGGGCAGGTTCCGGCAGCGTCAGGCAAATCTTGATGTCACATGTAGAAGCGCACTCGGTTGGGTTTCGGTCTTGCGGTTTTTTGGTAATTAAAATTTATTTTCGAATTTTTTGAGCATTTAAGTTATCGGGCACGTGAGAAGAGTGTCCAAGGGGAATAAAATCACTATTATCCTGACATGGTCAAAATATGGCTGGAGTTGGCCTTTAAGAGGAGATGAGTAGAAAATATGCAACTTTTTCCAAAACTACATATTTTTTTTTTTATTTGCTTTGAGAAGTACTTTCATGACAAAAAAACTGAAGATTGAGACTAAGTTCGAAGTAGGTTAAAATTGCTTTTCAAGAGCAAAAGGTCACTACTAAAAGCTAAAAAGAACTCATCGTCTTGAGTCCCCTGGAAATTCTCACCTGGCTGCTTGCCATTGCTTTTCGCATGAGGAGTTTACTAAAGCGATATGCTCAAAATAACTATGATTGACAAGCTCTTATGATGGAACCAATCATCTTAAAAAACTATCTTTTTCGCAGAAATGAGCTTTCACTTATACCTTTAAAATGCGTTTTTCTCAAGACCCATTTTTGGGCAACTTCTTGAGTTACCCAAAAAATAGCGTTCCAAACTTTGGTAGTAAACGGCGGCTCCGCTACATACAGCACATGAAGTCACACACGCCATATGAAAATGGTGGTCACCATTGGTGTGCACGGTTTACAAGTGGCGAATTCTAGGGCTTATTTTGCACTGAAATATGCTGTTACAGTGAGTTTTTTCATATATGTATGAATAAAATAGACCTTCTACTTTTATCTTTAGCAGATAATCGCACATTGTTGGGTGACCATGTCATGGCCCCTTTAATACTGAGCCACTTCTTGGCCTTGGTGATAAAACACGTTCTATGGATAGCAAACACTGATATAACAAGCTCATCCAAATTTTGTCGTTGCACTCAACACATACTTCACAAGCAGAGCACATGTTTCCAGTTGCTCAAGCGCTCTCTCCTCAAAAGGGGGCCATCCTTTTCTTTCTAATGGTCACTGCCAAATATCATCATTTGGGAGATTCTTGCTATTGGCTGACAGCTGACACAGAGGATGCTACTAGGATCAGATGCACTACTTCCTATTGTCAATAAATGAAATAGCATTGTTGTTAAATAAACAAGCTGGAGTAAGCAAAAAAACTTGTTTAACATTGTAATATGAATGACGAGTTTGCTAAAGAAGACAACTGTCATTAGCTAAACTCACAGTACGCCCGTGCTTGTAAATAAAACTTTGGCCTCAGTACTTTTCATCATCGTGGCCATGGTGCCCAATTTATATTTTGTCAGTTTTGAATGTCGAAAGTGCCCTCAAACCTTGTAAACCTAGAGTGCATTGCTGAGCTCCAACACTCAAAGTGCGAAATTTGTCGTTGTGTCATTGTGGCCACTAATGATTTACACACACGATCGAAAACAAGCGGTGCACACATGGTAGAAGTGTCTCGCTACATGTAAGTATATGTGCCTCTATACCACACGCGTGCGATGAACTGAAACCACACAGACAGATTATGGCGGGGCCCAGAAGCACAGCGAGAAACAGGCGACTGGTAATGCGGGTTGACAACTAAGCCCATAAGCTCAGTTAAGTAATGCTGCAAAAAACCAACACAATTAACACAGGGAGCAAGACGCTTCGAACAGTGCGGCACCCCCCCCCCCCCCCCCCCCGAGCACCGCTAGCTTGTAGCAAGGGGAGAGTAAGCATAAGGGAAATATGGTGCACTCAATATTTTCACTTCAGCTACATCTTTGTGAAAAAACTTTTTGACTGTATTTTTGGGGAAGAAGTCAAACACATTCCAAGGCCTTTTTAATACCAAGCCAGAGAGGTGGGACCCTTAAATAACTTCCCATATGCAATTTGTGCAGAGGTGCATGAGTTTTCATTTTCAGCCAAAAGCTTCATGTGCATCCTGGTGGAATGATTTGTGCAATGCTCCACCAGTTGATTGCACAGCCGCTAGATTGTGTTCCACCAAAGTCAGCATTGTGCTTAGGCACCGCGAGTTCCTTCCCTAATAAAGAGCTCATTGTATTTGGCCTTGTTCTTAAACTTCACCACTTTTGAAACACCACTCTTATAATTAGGGGTTACATTACCATTAGCTGTTATAAAATACCATAAATATATAGCACTGAAGGGGAGATGAGAGTCGAAAAACAAAACTTGTCCAAAATTACATATTTTTTGTTTTTATTTGCTATGACAAGTATAGTTTTTCTACTTTCATGGCAAAAAGAAACTGTAAATTAAAATGACAACTATAGTTTCTCTACTTTCATGACAAAAAAAAAAACTAAAGATTAAAACTAAGCTCAAAGTAGGTTAAAATCGCTTTTAAACGGCACAAGGTGGCTACTAAAAACTAAAAGGAACCCATTGTATAGAATCCCCTGAAAATTGTCATCTGGCTGCTTGCCATTTCGTATGAAGAGTTCACTAAAGCCACACGCTCAAGATAACCATGATTGCCAAGCTCTTATGATAGAAGAAATTATCTTAAAAAACATATTTTTCCTGCATATATGAGCTTTCACTTATAACTTTAAAATGCACTTTTCTTAAGATCCATTTTTGAGCAACTTCATGAGTTTGGAAATGTTTTTGGAAATCCTCATTGTCAGATCAAGATAAAATTTTTCCCATATATTACTTAACATGTGACTGGTGAAAGTATCTCTTAAAACTTGATATCACATGTATAATCATTATAAACTTAAAGGTAACAGTTAGTACGGGCTGAGAAGTCTAAGAATTTTTGCCTTACAGTTTTTCTTGTCCATTAAAATGTCGTATAGTCACTTTCTTCATAGTTATTTGCATTCTACAGTTAATGTAGAGCAATATAAGCCATTATTGACTGAGAACTATAAATGTTTAGAGGAACAAAAAGTTTGTCCAAAACCAACTATATAAAAAACATTGTCATGGCATAAAACTAAAACCATGCAACTTACTATAAAAGTGATTGCATACATTTTTGAAGTCGATATAAAAGTCTATATGTACAGCAAAAAATGTCGTTGCTCTAGGCTACAGATTTAAGCAATTTATTTTTCTAATCGCATCTCCTTTTAAACCTGACTTTCAAAACTGTAGATATATAATTTTAATTACTAATCATTAAATTGGGTTACTGGTTCATTACCATAGGTTTGCAGCAACCTTCCATTTTCAAAGCCGTTTCTAGCACAATCACAGCAAGTGAGTTGAAAAATATAAAATCTCCGAAATACTCAATTTAGAAAGCCTGAGTCTTCAAGCCAACTGAAATAAATATTTTACACTAATGGGGCCCTCCAACACAATTCAACACCCATTTTTCACTTGTGATTGTGTAGACTGTAGTACAGACAGATTAATGCATCAAAAACAGCAGTGATAATTGCACACAGTCCTAAGTTACTTGATTTAAAAAATTCAAAATACAAGAAAAAGAAATGCCCACTCTCAGCTTGACTTTCACGGGGCCATCTGATCACATTTCAATCGCCCTGACTAGCCTGTTGACGTAGGATGGCTCCCCCAAAAATGAGCTGGAAGCTCCTGCGTAGGGGAAGCTTACACGCCATTGTAGCTGCTCCTTTCCAATGTAATGTTGACCTCATTGCTATCGTAACAAACGTGGTGAGTGATGCCCGCCTTGTCAGATCGTGAGCGGGCGCCAGCTACACTACTGTTTCAAAGTGAGGGGGGCACTTTCTGCTGTTCTTTACAACATTCCATGTCACTCCCCCCTCTCATCTGAGAAGGAAATTCGTGGAACGATAGGGCGGTGGAGTACTGTTGACCCCTCGCGAGTTGTTAAGTGAGCTGCCTGATGAACTACAAGGGTGCATTGCACCCCTTCAACAACAAACAAAGACAGCTCGCAAACACACAGAAACATGATAAGCGAAGAAAGTGAAGCTTTTCGTATAGACATCAGACCCGTGCAAGCAAAAAATTCAGAGGCGAAGTGTTAGCTAACGTCTTTGACGTACTTTGTAGTCGATTAATTTTTTTTTTTGTAGCGGCAGCGATTGTTTGGGGCTCAATGAAAAAGCACAGAAAATAAAAATAAAACACATTTGTAATCTCAGTTATGAGGCATGCCACAGTCTCTTGTAGCATTACATTTGAACATATTTTGGATAAGTTGATAGGTTTTTCGGACTGTAGCATCCAGCAAACTGTTCGCAAGTTGACCAAGCGAGTTAAGAAAAATGCAAGCATCACCAGTCATCCAGACCTAGAACAAAGGAAATCTTCAGTAGCACTTCCGTACATACACAGACTATCCCACAATTTGAAGAATGTTGCCAGCCGGTTTGGTGTAAGTGTGGTTTTTTCGTCACCTAATAAGTTCAACAAGGTTTGTAGGATGATTGAACGGAAGCTTAAGAAGCATGCATCAGGATTAACCAAAAAAGGATGCGGGGTCAAACATGGATGTACTTTTGTACAATGCAGGAAGAGTATCGGGTATCTTTAGCTGTTTTCCTGTGGTTGTGTATACCTATATAGGCCAAACAAGAATGTGCATCAGCATTTAGTTGTTAGAACACAGATATTCTTTGCAAGGGAATGTATGCTCACATGTGTCCTAACATGTTGCGAAGTGCCATTGCACACCCATCTTTCATGAAGCAATAGTCCTAGCAACACACTAAGATCAAACCATGGGAGAAATAACTGAAGCATCATATAAAAAAAGGGGTGAACAATGCAATAGCATGCCTTCTATAGCCCTACATGATAGTGAGGTTGCGTTTTTAGATAGCACGATATCTTAACTTTCGTGCTGTGGGAGAGTACAGGTGGGATGTATCAAGGTTTTTCATTGTTCATAATGTCAGCTCTGTTTTTTGTCTTTGTGTGGTCACATGGGTGTGATGGTTGAAGTGTCCTTTCTTCCATTCATGTTTTTCCAATAAAAATTCAGTTGCGAGTCAGCGCTGCAGTTTGTCTCTTCTTCTTCTCTTGTGTCCGTGTAGTCATGCACTGTTTTACAATATGTTTAAGTACTATCAGCAACTGGCCCAGCTTTCAGTTCTTGAGCATTACACTTATTCAATCATAGCCTGGCAGCTATCCTCCGTCCTTTCCACCTGCAACAGTTCTCGCAGGCACCACTACGTGCTGATGCAGTTGGCAGCAATGTAGTGATCTTGTGTGGCGATTAAAATACTAAATCACTTGATACCAGTGCATAGACCTATGCTAAAATTACCCCCAGCCATCACTCTATGCAAAACGCAAAAAAATTGGTGCTTTAATAAGTGCTGGAGGGCCCCTTTAAAAAATCTTGAGTAAATACAAAGAGTTCTAACAAGTTATCCTTGCAGTGCACTAAGGAGATGCGTAGATACCACACTCGTGTTTTGAAGCCACTACCCACTACAGAATGCAACTTGAAAAAGAAGCTACAATATGTCAAAGCATTTCATTCCTGAAATGCACTATACAGTAAAATTTTAAAATAGTACACTGGTGCAAAATATTGATTTATGTGGGACCACGAAGAATTCCTGTATTAAGATTTTATACAAGTGTAAGCACCCATGCTTCCAAGAAAAAAAAAAAGCCAGTTAGAGCTAATCATAAGGCAGGAAACTATTGTCCCTGAAAAAGGCGAACCATGGCAGGGTTAGGAAAGGCACGCCAGGCAGCGGCCACACGCGTCACAGCCAATGCACGCAGCAGCATCAGCTCATGCCGTGAAGCTTCGAGAGAACGGCGTGCCTCAACCAGGGCACCCCAGTTTGGTTCCTGAGCACAGCTGGAGGCCCGCCGGTTCTTCAGGTCCACCACGCGAACCTGGACACAAAGGGACAGTGCCTTGCTCTGGGCACGCGCTGCCTTTGTGTATGCATCACGCTGCTGCTCGGCACGTGGTAGTGCTGGCACCAGTGGTGCCAATGATGCAAGCAGCTGGTTCATACGGCTGCTTTCCAGCTTGACTCTCTCACTATTCACATGCTGCAGCGCTGCCTTGATGTCCTGCAGCTGTGGCCAGCTTGTACTTGCTGCAAAAGAAAACCCCGCCCCTTTGTATTTGTAAAGGTACGCATGCACACACGACATCATCTCTATGATAGAAAAGCCAATGCATGCTTGTCTTTGGCACCAAAAATAAGTACTCGCTGAAAATGAAGACAAATAATACTCCAGATTTATTTATGTAAGGTCTAAACACCGCATATTTTACCAGGTGTGGACCAGTGCTGTAGGATTTACTGATGAAATGTAAATTTATATATACCTGTCGAGCATTTTTTTTAAGGAACTTATTTCTGGCAACTGGAAATAAAAATGTCATTCTCCTGTGTTTATGTGCACATGCATAATGGCAACAGCTGCGGTCTTAAAAAGAAGAAAAAGACACTTCTTTCCTGAAGTTGTATACCTTCACTTGGGGCATCTCTGAGATAAAGCAACAACAATGTATGCTCAGCCAACATTATTCCCTACCAAAATTTGGTACTTCAGTATTCCTTTCATTATTTCATTGTTTTTCATATTACTATTGTATTTATTTTCACCTTTATTCTATGTAACTATTTATTCCTAAGCTTTTGTTTATTCCTGTGGCAATCGATTTCTTCTTCATGCTTTGTCACAATTAAACAATTTCCTCTTATATTAAACACCGTTTTCACAGCCAATTCCTTGTAGTGGGTAGGAGCCTAAAGGGTTAATACACAAGCAAGCAAGCAAGCAAGCAAGCAAGCAAGCAAGCAAGCAAGCAAGCAAGCAAGCAAGCAAGCAAGCAAGCAAGCAAGCAAGCAAGCAAGCAAGCAAGCAAGCAAGCAAGCAAGCAAGCTAGCAAGCTTCAGCAGGTTCAGTGAATGAAGAACAATTTCTATTCCCCTTTGCGTGTGGCCGTGACAAGGCAGAAGAGTATATCTCCTCCGTATCATCACAGAGGATGACAATAGTCCTTCAGCGTATCAGTAGTGGATGCCGTTAGAGGTAAACAAAACGTCACTAGGGCATCCAAGCTTTCTTTTTCACTGCCTTGCTTGCCATTTCGCTTTAGTTTTTAATTTTGAAGAAGCATTTTCTGCACCGAGGACTAGAGAGGCTTCGACACTTTCCACAGTGCAGTAAAATAACCTCCTGCATATTTCCGGCAAAATATTTTTTCATGTAGCTCACTATTCTTTCTGTTGTTTAAGCACACATAGAATTGATTGCCATAAAATCTTGAGCATGTGCCTCTGCCTGGAAAAATGCCCCCTTCCCAGTTTCGCGAGATTTGAAATGTGCTCCAAAGATTGAGCAAGCCCCCACCCTCGCCCTCACCTACAATTTTTTTTTTTTTTTTTTGCAACCATTTCTCTGCTACAGAATCTTCCACCAGCATTTCCTATAAACCAAATATCTGACGGTCTTTAGACAGGAGCAGTATTTCTTTGTACTTTTACACTGTGGTGCCTCAGGGTTACATTCTGACTTGTCACAAATTGTCAGAATATTTAAACCGTCCTTATCATCTCATGAAATTTCACACGAAGACCCCCCCCCCCCCCCCCTCCGGTTCAGCAAGGAACAGTAAATGCATGCGTATTCAATAAAGCATTTTATTAGAAGCACTTCTTAGCAGCTATTTCACAGTAATCTTAAATTTTGGTTCTAAACGAGCAAAAGCCCTCCTTTCAAATCCTGCACGATTATCTCGCCGTAGGATGGGTACTTGCTTGGGTTTTCATGGTAGACAAATAAACGATTGGTATT
Source organism: Rhipicephalus microplus (assembly GCF_043290135.1). Lineage (NCBI taxonomy): Eukaryota > Metazoa > Arthropoda > Arachnida > Ixodida > Ixodidae > Rhipicephalus > Rhipicephalus microplus. Next base: position 75,561,795 of record NC_134710.1, read on the forward strand.
TTTGCATCATTTTTGGACAAAAAGATTGGCGAGAAAAGGGTTTATGTTTGGCACGAGTTAGCTGAAACACTTTGTATCAATACAAAAAAAAAACATCTACTTTTCGACGTTGCAATAAGGCTCCAGCCTAAATCAGCGAATGGGTTATAATAGACCATGCACCAAATGTTGTAAAAGAAAAGGTGCTTCTGTACATGTATCCAAATGAGCGGTCATTTATAAACAATTAAAGCCCACTCATATCATTGCAATCCCCTATATGTACACTTACCTGTCACTGAACTTCTCTCTGCAATAAACTAGCAGCCCTGACAAACGAGATGCCCACCACGCATAACCACGCTGACATGGTGGTGCTTTCATTAATCGCGAACTCTTACTTTTCATTTTCGAAAGCTGGAGCTCAAGCTGACTGTGCCTCAGTCTTGGTCCGAGAAGCTGTTTAAGCAACTGTCGACGAGCGTCTGAAAAGTCGATAAATGGCCTGTGATTTTGTTTGCCAATATTGAAATGACAGAAGGCGTTATAGGACAGTTCCACCAATAGCGTTATGGCACTTCGCTGAAACTTTCACACTTTCTTTGGGGTATTAGAAAGTATGTTACTACACACAAGGCAGTTTATTACATAAACCTTTAGTGGTTGAATGAGTTTCACGACATGCGCTTCAAGATGCGTGATGACGTGGAGCCTTCCCCATTTTTGGCATTCGCTTTGCATGGCCTTTGCGTTGCATTGTTGCAATGGCAAATGATGCTTTTTTGATTACAGTGTCAAACCAAATCAAGATCAATTTCTCTATCACGATTAGCGGATTCGTGCAAGTTGCGGTTGAGAAACTCAATTCCGATTGGGCCATGCGCAACTGAAAGTAGACTGTGTGATACCCATATTACAGCTAACCTTACACTAACTCTACAAAGTAAAAAGAATGTTTGAGTTAAAGAAAATGGATTGCCCAGTTTGCCCCGATCTAGTTTTCCCTCCCACATATCGCACAAGCAAAAATATCAGTAGCAAGCCGAGCAGACCCTTGGCAACAGTTCTACCACGAGAACCGCTAAGAATGCTGCAGAAAGTTTCTGAGGTATGTTAAAAACCACTTGGAAGAAACCTCAGGCATGAATGACTGATGCCCAGCACTGACAAGTTGTGAGTAGCTTGGACCTCCCCATAGCTAGCACCTATTTTCTTCATCAAAGGGGCCATGCAAAACTTTTCCAAGTAGCCATGAAATGTATTAAATAATTGACCACCACAAAAACTTTTGGAATCTGTCCAATATGAGTGGAGTTACTAAGGTTTCTCCTCTCTCATCTCCACGCAAGTACCGGAAGCTAAGCAGAGAGGGGATGGTATGAGGGAAAAAGGTACATCAAGCATGAATGACTAAGGGGAGATGCGGGTCGAAAAACGAGAGTTTTTTTTCAAAACTACCGATTTTTTATTTTCGCCTGTTTTGATAAAATTAGTACCTCTACTGTTATGAAAAAAATAATACAGGTCGAGACTTAACTGGAAAGGCTTTAAAGTTCCATCTAAAGAGCACAAGGTGCCTGTTAAAAGGTCGAAAGTGTGGAGTCTTCGAGCACCTTGCCGCCGATAATGCGCCGCTGGTCGCCATTGTTGAGCGCATGAGTCGAAGAGTCGAGCCTCACTTTTCAAATAACAAAAGTTTCTCTCGCTGATGCAGAGCAAGAAATTATAAAAAGAAGCACTCTTCTGCGCGTTTTTCAAGCGCTGCGACTGGCTTATCACATGGTACAAGTCGACGACCGCCATTGGTCGCTGCACGCCTGTATGTGCGGTGAAACCTATTTGCGGGGTGCATGTCTTGTCGAGCAGCGCAGCTGAACAATGCTTTTTTCGTGTAATCATCTTTGTTATGAATGAAAAAAGGCTTTACTCCCAAGTGAAAGTCGTTGTGCGGCGTGCTCTGTAGGAATAGGCTACGAGCAGCTGGTCCGATTTGCGACAGTTAATTTGTTGGCTTGCAAAAGCCAACGAATTCAAAAGTTATTCACACCCGTCGGCCGGAAAGTTCGTGATGCGGCAATGAATGACGTCAGCGCCGATCTTGCGAGATCGAAAGAGCTCGCAGTAAGAGAAATTAGCAGGGACGGCATTGCCATTATGTACGACGGTATGTGGCACAAACATGGCTGCAAAATGGCATGACACTGGACTTAGATTGAATTACGCAGTCCTGTCGAACTTCTTCCTAACTTGCAGTTGGCACAAGGCTCTACCAGATGGAGCGGAAGTTTGGCAAGCGTTTCATGACCCTGTCTGTGAGCGAAATGTTTGTGAGGAGTCGGCTCGAAAAAGCCGAGAGGGACAAACTCATGGTGCTGGCGTATTTTAGTCGCAGTGGCCACTACAAGAAGGATTGTTCTTTTTGGTATGTAGATTTCATCTGATTTAACGATATCTTTCATATATAAAAACTCAAATTAACTCAAAAACTCGTTTTTCTCAAAACACAAATTTTGCCATTTTTTCCTATGTGCCCATCCTTTTTCGGGCCCTTCTAGTGCTCGGATCTGCATAAAATTTGGCACAAATTTTTTCCGAAGTATGACAAATGCAATTATTTAGTTTAAATTTCAATATTTTATTGTATAATAAAAAATTGTATGTATACCTTTACTAGGGTAGGTGAAATATGGACTTTTTACCTCTATTATTTTTCAAGTGTATTACATATTTTGTATGTGCTTCCTAATTAGTTATTTGCACTCTACAATTTATTTGAGGTATTATGAACTATGGTTGGTAAAAAATTACAGAAGTTTAGGGATGAAAAGAGGGGGGCAAAAGGATTAAGGTTTTCACTTTGTCATGTCGCAAAGTTAAAAGTGTGTAACTTGCAAGAAAACTAATTATATATTTGGAATCAGCATAAAAAGTTTCATAAACAGCTCAAGTTTCATTGCTCTAGGGTGAATATTAAAAAAACAAGTATCTTCGAGCAGCATCTCCCCTTAAGCATTTTTTTTCTCTCTTTTTTCTTTTCTTCAGACGCTCAGCGCATGCATGGACACATCACAGCCTCCCACGGCGGCCCCACCCAGTAACCTTTAAGCATGCAGTGCTCAAATAAGCCAATAATAAGATGTTTGCCTACAATGCAATGATCTTTTAGTATATCCCTTCGAGGTGCGCATTAAGATGCGCTGTCTACTAATGCATCAAAATCACATAATTCCAAGACACTCGACATTACATTTCAAAAAAGAAATTGAAGTAGGGTGCTGTTTTGTGTGAGTTTGTTATTTATTATAATTAGTATGAAGTCAAATATTTCATTATTCTGCGGTCAGTCATTTCCAATTTTAAGTTAAAGTTAAATCATAGGCTTGACATGTGTGTGGAGTTAGCTTTTAGTTAGTTGCATTCACATCGAGAAAATAAAAGCTATACTTTTCACCTTGGCTGCGGAACACAGTGCGTCAAATTACCAGCCAAACATCGTGGTGCCTTCACCAAAGTGATCGGCTGCATACATACACAACTCACCGAGGTTAAGCCAGGACATAATGACTACACTTAGGGTTCAGTACGTCTAATGAGCAATGCATCTTGCTCTCCCTTGGCCACCAATTCGCACAACTAGGATAAAAAAGTTGCAAACACAAACGTAGCCACCACCACTGAAGGTGATATAACATAATTTGTCGACAGAACTAATATGTGGGGTTTAACATCCCGAAACCACCATATGATTACGAGAGATGTCATAGTGAAGGGCTCCGGAAATTTCGACCACCTGGGGTTCTTTAACGTGCACCCAAATCTGAGCACACGGGCCTACAGCACTTTTGCCTCTATCAAAAATGCAGCCCGGATTCGCTCCCGCGACCTGCAGGTCAGCAGCTGAGTACCTTAGCCACTAGGCCACCGCGGCGGTCAAGAGAAGAAAAAGCAGTTTTAGCTACTTAGAAAATGAATTAATTAATGTTCTGCCCTACAATATTTGGCTTGCATGTTCTCAGGGGACCTTGACGACCAATCAGCAGCATTTTTTGACCCTGCTCATGAAGTTTTGCAGGGCCTCTTCAAGACATCTTGTCTAGCCGGTGTGTCTCATTTTGCACTATACTGCTAATAAGTACTGGTAACACAAACAAATAAAGAGTTTTCAGCGGAGCTCCAGTGTACTTTAGTACACTACCCACTTTACACTACTTTACACTGCGTCAACTATAAAATTTGTATCTGCTTTACCGGCAGAAACATATACCACTAAAGTTTAAACATATTTTAACACAGCGCACGACTATGCGGACACAAGAGAAGAAGGGACAAACCTCAGCGCTGGAGGGTTTGTCCCTTGTTCTCTTGTGTCCGCGTAGTCGTGTGCTGTGTTAAAATATGTTCAAGTACTGTCATCAACTGGCCCAGCTTTCAGACCTTCTTCAGCACTTACAATTACCTGAACCTGATTGTCACATGATATTTTGTAGGGTTACTTATGAAGACTGAGCAGCTTCAAGAAAATTTTAGGAACATAAGTATTAAAAGCTTGATACAGCTCATTTATACTTTTTCCCACATGGTTTCTGCTTAACTAAATAAAAATAGAGGCAGAACACTGTCATTCATTTGTGGCCTGGTAGAATTCCTGTATCATTATTAGGCCTCGCAAACATTTCTGTGCTACTGTGACAGATAGCCAACACTAGACTGGAGGGCAAAATTTGCATACCACTGGTATGTAACTTACCTGATGTGCTGACACTTTCAGACAATCCCTTGTAGAGAGTCTTCTTAGAGATCATTTTTAACTTGTCTTTTAGTTCACCACGCTCTGTCTCCAAAGCATCAATATCAGCTTGTAAATGGTCCATGGTCTCCTCAAATTCCCTGCATCCAAATATTGTAAATAAATCAATAATCAATTATCAAATTAGCAGAATACTCTTATGGAACCAAAACACTCCCAATTATTAGGGTCTAAACTAAAGAACTTTGCAAATTAGAAAAAAAAAAGATCATATTGAAAGAGACGCATAACAGGTAAAGCATCAACTTTCAACCAAAAAATAGCGATTCAGGAGAAAACAGAAAGAAACATCACTTGATGTAGACCGATGTCACTTCAAGAGCCTCATCTGGTATTTTCAGATGCTATTTTCAATATCTCCAACTTTTTTTCGTACTATCCTACATGTTCTTGCCTAATGTTTTCGCCTAATGGAGCACTATTAATATTATTCCAACAAAAACAGTTTATAGCATGCTTTGGAGGTGAATAAGAGTAAAAATTCAGGTATTTCTAATGATTTGCTTTTCCGAAAATGTTCAAAACACTTGCAATACGCAAGTGTTCATATTTCTTATCAAGCTCAGACAACATTTAAAAAATTTGTGCAATAGACAGCTTCATGTAGGATAATGGCTATAACAGAAGCATGTTCTAAAATTACACACAGCTTTCAAAATTTAATTCTATAGCTCATATTTGCTGCCAGTTTTCAGATTGCAAAAAATGAAAAACAATCTATTACACTGGCACTTACACAAATCATTTCTTAAATATAGATGGCACTGTGGCACTCTACACCTTTATGGCTATTGATCCTGGTATTTAAATTCAAATTTCACTTTGTGACCTTTTTGCAATAAAGATAAGAGACGATATGTTTTTGTCAGTATTTTTTAAACTAGCGCATGAAATAATTGTCTAAAACAAAAAGAACAGAAAACTAAAGGATACTTGTAAGCAGCATTTAAACTGAACAAGTATTCTCCATTTCATAAAGACTTGCGGAAAAGGAAAACAAAAATTACTTAAGGGACCAAGCTTGACCAATTACATAATAAGAAAGGTTGGGAAACGTGCTGCAGTTACAAGCGGCAGAAAAGCAACACGAATAGATGCCACAAATTCATCTTTTGTATACTTACCTTCTGGAGGTGTTTTGTGCTGCCTATATGGCACAAAGTTTCCCTGCCTATGCTCAACATACTTACGAAGGGGATGCTCAATATTGTAATAAGTTGCTAAATAGAATTCAAAATGGATTGTAAAATCTAGAATGTTGTTGAAGTGTTGTTAAATCTAAGAAGACCCTTTGTACAATCAAAGCCATGAGGTTAAAAAGTAGCAAAATACTTCAAATGAGCACAATCGCCATTTCTAAACCATGTACCTCTCACATGTGGCTAAATGACTGCAAAGACTGTGATGACCGTACGATGGAGCCTTCCTACAGTACTACAGTACTCAAATGAGATAAATGAGCCACCACATCAGCTTGGTGGACTTCACTAAAACCTGCAAGATGTCAGGCCTGTGCCGTCCTTGTGGACAACAAAGTTGTCACTTGTTTATCATCACTCAATCCGGAATGTCTCATAATGTGGACACATAGCTTCACTGTGTTAACCGAGGTACCAGTGCCCTGGCCCTGCGTGGTCTGGACATACATGCGCAATGCAATGGCTGTGCACTGGTGCACGGCTCGTAAAAGGTCCAGACTCACTTGCCCAGTAAAGTTTTTCCTTCCTTCATTTCTACCAGTGGGCAGCATTGACTGGCCCTTGGTTGGCCAGAATCATACCCTTGCACTTTTGCCCACACACTGTGCTACTTAGTGATGAAAACGAGGGGAATGTGACAAAGGAACTTTTGGCCGTTTGTAATGCCACTGCCACAGACAGTTTTAGGGACATTTGTGCAAGGGAGGATTCACAAGGTGGTGCTCCATTTCACTTCTATTACCTTTCAAAGTTTAGAAAGAAACAAAAACAAAATGCTATGATGACTGTTGAAATTTCAACGTGTACCACAAGGTCCAACAAAGTTTACGTACTTTTCTTTCTTGCGAAGCAGCATCTTTGTTTCATCCAGCTGTCTCTGAACTTTGTCAACTCGTTCATCACTGTCCCGAGTCAGAACCTCCAGTTTCTTCTCGGCCATGTCTTTACGAACACACATTTCACTGCATTCCTCACTCTGCAAAACAGTGGCCACCCCAACACCAGTCACATTATACAGGAGCATAAGGCCACCATTGATGAAAACACTCAAGCTTCCTTTCTGACACATTTTGCTTATTTGTGCAGCGACAAATCTCTAGTATTGAGACTTTCTCGTCAATCTGACTGCAAGTGTGCTTGGCAAAGTGTAAAAGAATTATCTCCTAATTAGGCTAAAGAACATAAGTGGATCATGAGACTTGGGGTATTTTTTTCTTTTTTAGATATAACCATACAAAGCCAACACTTAATAAACCGAGAGAAACGAACCAAAGAGATCATCATTGATACTTTTATCTGATGTATAGTATTTATGAGATCACTATACTCTGGGTATTACATGCCAAAACCCTGACCTTACCACGAGGCAAGGAGAAAATGCATTGCAATACGTGAGAAAAAACTTTCCCAGCAGGGACCAAACAAACAACTATGAGATGCAGGCACCATATTTCACTTTTCTTGCTCTTGCCATGGGTAGCAATGCTTGCTTAAGGGGTATGGTAGGGTAAACAAGTTATCCTGGCTTCAGCTTAATATCTCTGGAGTGGTGCTATATTTTGTCCTGAAATTTTATGTGCTTAATAAGAAAGGCAATGGTTTAATAAGAAAGGCAATATTAAATTTTGACCCTGTATCTTTTCTTACTCCCTTCTGGTGGAGCACCAAATTTCAGACTAGTGCAGAAAATTCAATGTACCTTTTCTCAAAAACCAAAAACAGTATGACCACGATATTTGGCATGCTTATTCGACATAACAGTGGTATTATTCTGGACCTAAAAAAAACTGGCTTTTATTTTGTTTTGCAAGAAAAGAAATAATGTTCTCACTTGTCACGTGCCATGAAGAAGACGTTCCCATTTTTTTTATTTGTAACTTGAAATGTTTTTCAAAGTTTTATGCTCAGACCATTTGGGGAATTAGCTATAATCAGACAAAATTTGGGCACGACTGGTCAGATAGTTCTCCAGGACATCTAGTTCAGAAAATTTTTACAAAACTGATTGCGAGAAAAACGCACCTTTAAGTTTTAAAATAACCGTGGTACATGCTCACAACATAACTAAAAAAAACTGCGGGAAAAAGAGACATGAACACAGAAGGTACACGCACAAGTGCAGACTAGCAACTGAAAGCTTATTATGCCCGTGGAACGTGCTCACAAGACAACTACTAAAACTGTGGAAAAAAGAGACATGAACACTGAAAGCACATGCACAAGCGCATACTATAAACTGAAAGTTTATAGAAGGAAAAAAAAATATAAATAGCAAGAAATGACATAAAAATTAGACATAGGCACTTAGATAATCTACCTGTAGTTGGTGCAATGTGACCGAAGGCCTTGCGACACACGTAACATACAGCCATAATTCTACTAAAAATACATTTTGGCAGGAAAATTGGGAATCAGAATATATGTAAATAGAGTGAAACCTCGTTAAACCGTACCTGCTTAAACAGTAGTTTCGTTTCAAAAGCAGTAAAGCCAAATCCCCAACTTGTCCGCCATTGAACATAATGCCTTTTGTATCCGCATAAACCTTACCAGCTTATTGCGTATGTATCGGTTAAAGGGACACTAAAGTCAAATAACAATTTACGCCAAAGTGAAAGCTCAATGTATGACATCTAAAATGACAATATTATCAACAACAGTGCACTACTTAATGAGAGATTAAGGTAAATGGAGAAGAGCACATGCGCCGCAGCAGGAAATTCTCAGAATGATCCCGATGACATCAGACGGACCGCCTACAATTATAATCACTAGTAATCGATCTAGCTGCACTAAACAAAGAACCTTCCATGCATCAAGAGATGCAACAAAATTCTGCTTGTTCTTTTTTGTTTGATTCATGGAAGAAAGAACCGCTGGACCTAACTATGGGGAATAGCGTGAGTGGTTCAAAAATTTAATTTTAGCGTAGTTACATTGGACAGGTGGTGCCATCTATCGGGTCGCAGTTGAATAAAAAAACGTCTGCAATCTCGGAGCCAATGGCGGAAAATTGATCAATGGCCATTGTTGCTGCTATGGCTCCTGCTGATTTTGGTCGGCTGCAAGTAGCTTAGTAAAGCAACGCGAGTCGATCCAGTCGGTCCGCTTCTTGAGGCGGGTAATTTGAAGTGCACTACCCCAATGCGGACCATTAAAACGTGATCTTATTTCAAAATAGGCCCTTCATTGGCACAAAAGTAACACTACGAGGTTTCTGGACCACTATTTCAACAATCAATGTCGACTTAATAGTTGCTGTTAGTGTCCCTTTAATAAGTAGTTTTTCCAATTTTCGTTGCGCACTCGCCGCAGCATGTCGTCCCCCACTGGGCGTCCCGACAAAACAGCACGCCCCAGAGATAGAAACACGCCTCGCTTGTTTGTCTTGATGATGGCTGGATAGATGGATGTACCCTTTAGATTGTGCGGCAGCACACGCCACCTAGCCGTAATACTTAGTGAACCAACAACTAGGTTTATCTTTTTTTTACTTTAAATAGTGAAGTTGAGGACTGGTACTTTGCAGTGAAGGGTTTAATTTTCACTCGTGCCTTGACTTTAGCCACCAATCGAATAACCTCCTAGTTAATTCTACCTGCTTAAAGTCTATTTTGCCCTCCCTGTCCCTAAACCCCAGTGCTTTGAAGAACTCTGTGCCATAATCCTGAACTATACGGTGAAGCCCTTTACAGAACATTATCAAGTGTTCGGCAGTTTCTTCTTCCTCTCCACACGCACTGCATACTGTCTACCCCTTCGTATTTGGCCCGATATGTCTTGGTTTGCAGTACTCCCGTCCTTGCCTCAAACAGTAGAGAACTACTCCGAGTATTATCATAGATCCTTTCCTTGGCAATTTCCTGCTTAAAAATTTGATAGATCTCTAGTGCAAACTTCTTAATCATGCCACTTCTCCACATGTTGGTCCTAGTTTCCTTCACCTTCTTCTTAACAGATAATTCTTTTTAATTTGGCCCCCTGCTGTTTTTTTAAGTATTTACCCGTCAATTTTCTGGTGGGCTTCCTCTATTTTGTATCAACATTCTTCATGTAAAAGTAGCTGAAAACCTTCCTAGCCCAACGCTTCTCCTCCATTTCTCTCAATCACTTCTCAAATTTTATCTTGCTGCTTGCTTCCCTGCCCTCAAATGATGTCCATCCCATATCACCTTGTACTCCCTGATTTGGTGTATTCCCGTGAGCTCTTAAAGCAAGCCTACTAATTCCACGTTGCTTGATTTCTAATCTTGCTTGAACTTCTGATCTCATGCACAAGACCACATTGCCGAACGTCAGACCACGAACCATGACCCCTTTCCATATTCCTCTCACAACATCGTACCTATTGTAATGCCACAGTGCCCTATTTTTATCACTGTTGCATTGCTGTTACCTTTAGTCGCTACGTATATTTCGTGTTCTCTTAGGTACTCGGTCCCATTGCTTATCCATATGCCCAGATATTTGTATTTATCTGTTATCTCTAGCTAGGCTTCCTGTATTCTAAGCTCACTACCTTCGCAATTATTAAAAATCATGACTGCTGATTTTTCCTTACTGAATATGAAATCTAACCTATCTCCCTCATTACCGCAGATGTCCACCAATCTCTGCAAATCTTCCTTGTTGTCCGCCATTAGCACTATATCATCTGTGTACATCAATGCTGGTAGTGCTTGTTCAATGAGTTTTCCTTGTTTGACAAAAGAGAGGTTGAAGCCCAGTCCACTTCCCTCTAATTTGGCCTCTAATCCTTGTCCAGTATTCCCCACAAGTCCTCTTGAACCACACTATTGTACTCTCCCTTAATATTCAAAAATGCTAGCCACAGGGGCCTGTGTTTCTTTTCTGCTATTTCGATGCACTGCTTCAGTGAGAACAGATTGTCTTCCAACCTCCTGTGTTTCCAAAACCCATTCTGCAGTTCCCCCAGCACCCCCTCATCCTCTATTTATGCCTCTAGTCTTTGCTTTATAATTTGCATCGCCAGCGTGTAGACCACTGGTGTCACTGTTATAGGTTGGTAGTTGTTTATGTCAGCTTTGTCCCCATTTCCTTTATAAATCATGCTGATCCTGCTAAGTTTCCATCCATCGGGGACTTCACCATCGATTATTGTTTTGCTCACTGCCTCTCTCAAAGCCTGCTTAGACTTCGGATGTCTTTATCAGCATAATTGGAATGCCATCTGGGCCTGTTGATGTACTACTAGGAACCCTCTTCTCAGCCCTTTCCCAATCCCCTTGTGAAAATGGAGCCATTGCATTACTTGATCCATCCTTGTCTATTGTGGTGCATAAGGCACTTCTTTGTTAAAAATTTTCTGTCACCCTTGTTCTTATATATTCAATAGCTTCGTCCCCTTCTAGTCTAGCACCTTGAGCTAAAACTCTGCTCTAGGCTTGTCTCATTTCTTAAGGAGTTTAGATGGTTCCAAAATTTTGCAGCTGCCTTTCTATCCATTTTATGTACTTCTGCCAGCCACTGAGCCCCCTTTCTTTTAATCTTTTCATTGATCAGAAGGGATGCTTCCCTTCTACAGCTTAGAAAGATGTCCCCTTTTCTTTCCACATCATCTATCGGTTCACCCCGCTGCTTAGCCTGTCTGCATTCCCTAGAGGCTTCCCGACGTTTTGCTATGGCTCTCTGCACTTCCTCATCCCACCAACTCTTGGGTTTGTGTCTTCTTTTCTGGGGTGACTTGTCATGTGCCTTAGCTCAAACAGTCTAATTAGATTCGTGTATGTCTACACTGTTTTATTATCCTCAGTGAATAATTCCTCAATCTGTTTGGCGGCTGTGTTGATGAGCGCCATCTCTTAGATTTTTTCGCAACAAGAAGTATGTGGCCTCCGAAATTGGAAGTTGAGCACTCGGCCGGCTGGGCTTCTGGTGTTGTCTACGCGATAGCGCTTTGCACAAACACTCAAACACGGTGTGCGCTTGCTTTGCTTTCTTTGTTCCTTCGGCGCCGTGCATGAGTGTTCTCTGGCTGTGCCGTGCTGTACGTGAGAGCTGAAGGAGCGTCGTTTTTCATGTATTGTGTCTGTGTGCTTGTGCTTCTTCATACTTGCATCATGCCAAAGCTGAGACAGAAAGCATTGAGTGCTGAAAATAGAGGAGAAATTGGACATAATTCGTGCTATTGAACATTGCATGAAAAAAAAAAAAAAAATCGGCGCTGGCACACGAAAAGGACCTGCCGTTAACCACGGTGTGCGGAATTTGGAATTCCGGAGAGAAGTTGCTCGGCAGTGCTGCTCCAACTGCGAGCAAGTGCCGGCTACGCGGTTCGCCATTTTTAGATGTAGAAGCGCTGGTCAAGTGGCTAAAAGCTGCACGGTCGAAAAATCTGCCTATCAGCGAACCCCTGCTCGTGGAGAAGACACTGGTTTTTGCCTCACAGCTCAATCATGACAACTTCATGTACAGCAATGGCTGGCTGGACAGATTTAAGGCGAGGCACGGCATTACCACGAGGACTGTTTCGGGGTAAGATGCTGTTGCTGACCTGGATGGCGCGAAGCAGTGGCAAAATGGTCAGCTGAACAACATCTTGGACGACTACGCACCTGACGACATCTTTAATATGGATGAATTGGCGCTATTTTTTAAGCTGCTACGAGACAGAACACGGGCGTTCAAAGACAAGACGTGCACCGGCGGCAAGCATGCAAAGGACAGAATATCAGTGGCGTTTTGCCTAAACATGACTGGAACCGACAAAACTCCGCTCCTCGTGATTGGAAAGTCGGCTAAGCCAAGATGCTTCAAAGGCGCCCGATTGCCTTCAGGGGTCATCTATCACAGCAATACCAAAGCATGAATGATGGCAAAGCTCTTTGAGGAGTACGTGCGCCTCATTGACCATCGTTTTGTGGCTAAGAAAAGAAGAGTTCTTATTTTAGACAATGCTTCAACGCACATCGCTCTGGACAACCTCACGACTGTGCAGTTGGCATTTCTGCCACCAAACACAACAGAAATTGCCCAGCCCTTGAACCAAGGCGTCATTCGAGTTGTAAAACAGCTCTACAAAAAAAATCTGCTACGCAGGTTTCCTCTCGCCATTGAATGTGGCAAATTATTCTCCATCGACCTGATTGGCGCAATTCACCTACTCATACTCGTGGTGGCAGGTTGAAGCAATGACAGTTCCAAATTGCTTCAAGTGTGCTTGCTTCAGTGTGTGTGCGGGCAATGCAGATGACGCTAGTGACACCATCGACCAGACTTTGGACATCATAGACAAAGCTTGCAAAACTCTACTAGCTGAAGTGCTGGAGTGGCAGGGCGTTATGGAAAGCATTTCCTTCCCCGACTTCAGGGACACAGACATCGATGTGCAGACATCTCCGGGCATGTCCGACGAAGCCATTGTTGCCTCAGTTTTCGAAGTGTCACCACACTATAGTGATGAGGACGACACGGAAAGCGACAACACGGGTGATTTAGGTCCGACAGTGGCCGAAGCTGCGCATTGCGTCAGCATTATGCGGGTGTTTGCCGAGAAGAGGGGGCTGGCGGAAAAGCTGGCTCGCAGCATAAGTGAGTTTGAGGCCACTGTTGTTGCAGCTAGGCTGCCGCGTCGCCAAATGAAGATAATAGACTGTCACATGAAGTTGACAATAAGTTACTGCACGTTTCTTGTTTTTTCATCGTACTCCCTGAAAGTTTCTTTTTTTTTTGACAGGTAAGTGGGCGACCTGACGCTATTTCGGTTAAGCAGTACTATCATTTAGTACGTACTTTTTCAGAGCTACGGTCAACTACGGTTTAACAACGTTTCACTATAGTAGGAAGTGAAAAGAATCAACCAAAATCAGCAGCCAATTCAACCAAAATTATTGTTAAAAAATGCATAGATACAGAAAGACTGATTAAAATGAGCTTATGTATTCTGTATATGCTACGACATTAACTGGCGCAGAAGAATTCAGCCACAAGCCATCGTCGCCATGATCGAACACGATCTTCTTCTTCTTCTTTGCCTTCACTAGCTGGCTGCGTTTATTACATTTTCAACATCCTGCCCAGCCCCAAAAGTAGCAGGCCTTTCAAGTTGATGCAGAGCGTGAGCAGGCCTTGACAGTGCAGCTTGAACAAGCCTCTTAATTGAGTACATAGCTGGCTTGTCTAGATGGCGCAGCCCGCGTAGGTCCACTATGACCAGGACGTGCTTGTCATACTCGAGCCGTAGGAATCCTGAAGCAAACATCGTCTTGCCATCTGCCACTTAATTTCATGATAACTTGGACGGTACCGATTCGGAGAATTTCAGGAGGTATGTTCCTTTTGCACTTTTCCCAACGATGGTACTGTAGCCAGAGATAGTAACGTAGCTTCCTGAAAGAAGCATTTCTGGCAGCCTGTGGCGCAGTTGTGTCATATGAGCTGGGAACCCGATGAAAAGGGACTGGATTCCTGACAAGTCGGAGTGCAGGGCATAGTTGAGAGAAACTGAATATACTTGAAGGGCTTGTCTTCTATTTCTCGAGGTTTACTTCAGAGTTGCCCACATTTGGCCTTGTGTTGTGCACAATATCGTCGGCTTTTCGCCGCAATGGGTCGACAGATAAGCTCTGCTTCCAAGTTCGAGCAGCTGTTCAGTCTTTACTGCGTATGCTATTCAAATCGTGTCGTATTGTACCTAGTGGGAAAGGTTTTGTCGTTGCTAGAAATGCTAAGTGTGTCACTCATTGTTCGACGGGGTCGTCGCCCCGATTATGGTGGTCAGCTGTACACAGTAGTTCTGCGGAGTGTCGGCTGCCAAAGTGCTTGGTTTTCTGCTTAATCTGTTGAAGATTTCGGTCAAAGAAACTTAAGCTGCAATCAGTTGTGCCCATAGATTGATGATTCGGGAAAGACCGTAGGATCTCCATTGTAGATTGCTCGTCTGCGGCATCCACATGCAAGGCGCTGACCAGGAGATGAGATTCACAAACAGCAAGGGTCTTGTTACTAATAGGCCCTTGTATGGTCCAACCAAAGATTGTCTCCATTGCCACGAGTTCTGGGACGTCTGGAGACCGCACAACTTTACCAGTGATTGCTTGCCACATATAGTCAAACCCTATTAGCAGACCGATTTCGGTGTCAGATGCGTCCTGAATTTGGAAGTCATTCGCAAAAACCTTGCCTTGTTTCTTCAATTCTAGAATGAATGTGCTGTTTGCTGAAGGTAGAGTCACATTGTTGCAAATGACAGGGACAACTACAGCCCCTATGCAAAGGTCAACCTTCTTGTCTCTGCTTCGAAGCGCTATTTCAAGAACATTTCACTTTTGTGCATTTGAAGAGCAAGCGCTTCCGAAGATATTCAGCACCAACCGGCTCTGTCTGACCACTTTAAGGTTAAGCTTACGAGCTACATCTTCCTTTATGAAACTCCTTTGGCTTACGTCATCCAGAATACCTCGAACGTACTGCCTGCTGTTGTTGTTGACCAACTCTGTGCGAAATGTTCGAAGATAAATTGAGTTGTCCGTAGGTGGTTGGTAGGTGTACAATGTGTCTTCACATGATGAAAGAGCGTTTGAAGAAACACACACGGCGGCACTCCCTGACGTTCCTGCGGTCATCAAAGACCTCTTGTAATTGGGGTCACACATGCTGGAAGCATGTCTTCTGAGGCAGGAACTGCAGGTGAGTTTGATGCAGCAATCGTTTGCTCAATGGCCTTTCAACGTGCAGCGGAAGCAACGGTTGTTTTTTTGCAGCTGCTCTTTCTTGACCTCAAGAGGAATAATGGCGTGGCAGATGCGCATTCCATGCTGATCAGTACGGCAGAAGAAACACTGCAACCTTGCGATAGATGCAATGTGCATCACTGACGCCGTAGGGACATCATCATTCACTTCGTCAGTGCGATTGTCTGTTGCAGGACTTAGACTTGGGGTTGCATACTGTTCTCTGCTTTCGAGCTCCACCCACGTGAAGAGTAAAAGGTCATTCAGCTCCGCGTCGAATGCTGCTGCCGCATCCAATGGTGCACTTGACGAGGAGGTTCAAGCAGCAGATACCTTGAAAGGCTGTGTCAAGGGGTGGTGTCGTTTTTTTCTAGTGAAAGAAAGACCGATGTCCCGCGGTAGACCCTTCTGCAAGATATCGATGAGCATAGCTGAATAGTTAGGATCAGCACATTCAGGGCTCCAAGGCAGCGAATATTCAACTTCGTGGCATCGTACAACCTTCGCAAACCATGGATGTTGTTGGCGGATGTCACCCTAGGGAGATTTCTCAGCCTTGTCAGATGGTGCTGAATAATCACCGTCTTATCGCTGAATCTTTCTTTCAAAGTATGCACGGCGTCGGCATAGCAAGATGCGGTCGTGGGAAAGCCCGCGATTGCTGTCCCTGCGTCACCGGATACGAAGCTCTTCAGGTAGTAAAACTTTGTGGATGGCGTCAGGTCGTTATTGCGGTCTATTAGCCGTTCGAATTGCTCCCAAAATCCTGTCCACTGTGCAATGTCGCCTTTGAATGTTGGGATCTGAAGCTGCAGCAACCGGGGTGTCATAAACCATGCGGGAGCCTCGTGGTTGAAAGCCATGGCTGCTGTGCTTTCACCGCTGGCCGCTTGCGCATGACCGGCCCGTGCTCATTCTATTTGCCAAAGTCAGCACATCATCTCCGCAAGCATGCTGAGCACTTCATCTTGGTATTCCACGATAGCTGTGTACTCCTCTACAGTACGTTCGGTTGAAATATACTGGTCATACTGCTTGTTAATCTGTGACAGCTCATCATTGCTAGCGGAGAGTCGTTGCTTTACGGCTGCGAGCTTCGCGATGTCGACGCTAGTGAAGTCAAGTAAAATTCGCGCTTCCTGAATAATCTTTGTGTTCTGCGTGCGTCGTGCAGATCGCTTGCCTTTGAGTCGATCTATTTCGAGATCACTGCTGCTGGCTGACATCGTCCAAAGCCAATCCTCGCCTCCACCAGTTGAGTCCTCACCGCCGCTGACGCGAAGTGAGAGTAGAAGCCCTGTGCGCCGTGCGTAGAAGGAAGGCTTGTCCGCACGTGGGATTTCGGCACCAAAAATTATGTGGACGCTACAACTTTAACTGGTGCGGAAGAATTCAGCCAGAAGCTATCGTCGCGTTTATTTTCAACATATTCATTAAGAGGCACAGTATCTGGCACCATGTTCAAAGGGCTTGGAGCATTTCAATGTACTCGTCAATGCATGATTTGGCTCCTTGAAGTGTGTATTAATTTTTAGTAATGAAATAAAAAAAAGGGCTATCTACCCTACCATACCTCCACATAATTTGGCAGATATCAATGCAGAGTTTGGCTGATTTCCCAAGGCGCATAGATTTTTGTACCCTCATTTGGTACAACATTCACACTTCTGTGCAAGATGTTTTTCAACACCACTTCAGCCAATTAGTTATGCTACTAAGCCCCAACATCATGTTGCTAACTGCTGTTGCCGTGCTTGTATCCATTACATTAATGGCTCTGCACTAAATATAAACATTCGTTGGACCCACCATAGTAATAATTATTGGAGTATAACGTCCCAAAACCACCATATGATTATAAAAAACACTGTAGTGGATAGGGTTTATAGCACCTAAGAGAAACGAAATTCAAGGGTTTTCAAGGACTTTCAAGGACCTAACAAGGACTTACAAGTACTTAACAAGGACCTAAAATAACGCGTGAAACCGCAGAAAATGGCAACACCACTTCCTACAGCATAAAAATTTGTACTTTATTTCAACCGGTTGGCAGCATGAACGCACTCAAGTTACCATGTACTGTAGTCTGTTTTGTGTTCTCAATGTGTTTCGTAGTCTTCATGAGAATTTTAAGGGCAGACTTCCCCAATGAAGAGACATCGAAGCTCTCCCCACATGAGAAAACTTTGCCTGAAGCGAGTTTGACGTATCAGGTGCAACCCACTGCCTATAAGCAGCAATGCATAACCAAGACTACTGGAAATTGCACTTGCCCGGCACAGTTCCACCATAAATGACGCGACTGCAAATATCCGCGCACACTTGCACATTTTCCACAAAAAAGCCAGATTTAGCTCCGCTGTTGCTGCTGTAACCACACAAGCACTACCACAACTACAGTGTACTAGAGGAGTACACTGTATTACAACACTGCAATATGGCTAGAGAAACGGATTGGATTAGATGGTTTGTTGGCTAAAGCACATAGTTGCCAGGTGCACAAAAAATCCACTAGATTACGGCTGAACGAACTTTGATTGGCGAAATTCAAGGACATTTAAGGACATCAAACAAATTTAAGGGTCTTCAAGGCCTCAAAAACGCCATTTAAAAATTCAAGGGTTGTCAAGGGTTTCAAAGACCGCTACAAACCCTTAGTGGAGGTCTCCAGAAATTTCAAAAACCTGGGCTTTTAACTTGCACCTAAATCTAAATATAGGCCTCAAGCAATTTCGCCGCCATTGAAAATGCAGCCGCTGTGGCCGAGATTCAATCTCGCAACTGCAGGTCAGCAGTTCAGCATTATGAGCATTATGAGCATTATGAGCATTATGAGCATTAGACCTCTGTGGCTCATTCGTGAACTCTATAGGGAGTATGCACTGAAACTCAGCCGTAATGTGGCGCTGCGGTGTGTCGGGACGGGTGCAATTTTTGAGGTTTTCACGCAGCGGCCCATGCTTGCTACTGTGCTTTCGGTGTCTATGTATTGGTGCAGTATGGTGTTCCCAGGCCTTCCACGTGCATGTGTGAAGCCCTGGATGATAGAAGCCCTGGAATCACCGAGTCATTGTCACAGCCAGAGTCAACACCTTCCCAAAGCGAGTTGTCCTCAATTACGTCGAGCGCGTTTGAACACCCAATTTTCTTTAAGCTCTTCTCGACAATGCTGGGAGAAACCAGGTCCCACGACACGGTGATACCAGAAGAGAACCTAAGCTTTCGCATATAATTGAAAAAGATCTTCTTCAACAGCAGGAAACTTGTATTAGCAAGAGCATGCTCCTCTGCTTTCTCCTGTACCAAAAGTCGCACATTGAAGTACTTCACGCTGATGTGCTTCGTGGCAGCACAGTTCCGGTTTTCTTCGAAAGAGTTTGTAACTGCGAGCTTGAGTTTTGCTGTGTACATAACTATTGTATCCCAATGCAAGCAAACAATAAAAACACGATGGACGTATGGCGAAACCTAAACTTCCGAAATTACCTAAGCGTGTGTTGCAGGTGCGAATGTAGAGAATGAGAAAAAATCAGCTGACGTACCAGGCCCTCGCACGCCTCCGCTGCAAAAAATAGCCCGTGCCATGTTACGAGCAAGCATTCTAACAGAGGAAAAGATGCGGAGTTGGAGGGTGGCAAACACTCGAGCATTTTCGACATTCATTCAACAGGTTCGGGTGCGGTATTCTAGGAACTGTAGTACAGAAGTCCTAAAAAGAAAATCGACTTCATACTTGCAGCTTGTTTTAACATGACTGTGCCCACCTGCTCGGTGAGGAATGCACCTGTCCAAAACATTCAAAGGTCCAAATTCTCTTTATGCGTGCACCATCTCGCTGGCTCGTGCAGATCGGGGAGCGCAAATTACGAGATAGTGCAAACTATGCAAGTAAGTACCTATATTAGAGCTGAAATGTAGCAGAAAACAAACATGGACTCCTTTTCTGATGTAACCAGAGCAATACCACCATCAGTGGCACATGAGGCCGAGAGCATAAAGAAATCTTGGAAAAGCTGCACGGCTGGTAATTTTATAGCTTTCTTGTTAGTTTTGTCGATCTGATTTGTCTTGACCTGACTGGTTGATATGAATTTGTCTCTAGCAAATACAAAGGTTAGGATGTGTTCAAAATTATTGACTTTGTAGAAGTAAGCAGAAGTCATCATGGGAGCCTTGGGCTTCTAACACCGAAGCCAGTAAGCTACCACTGTAGACTATATTCTAGCATCGCGATAAGGAAAAGTATCACACTTTTCCAACCACAACTGCCTTGGTCTATGAGGTCACAACAGTGCATTGAAATTTAGAGAAATCGCTCATAAACTGGCATATTAAACGTAGTCAATAGTCCTACAGCACAGAATATTGCACTTTTTCTCAGATTAGACATTTTATACAGTATGTAGTAAAATGCGTGCATACCTTTATCTTCAGTGCCTTTTTCAGTGCAATGATGTCATTCTCTCGAGCTTCCAAGCTGGCACGCACTACTTCAAGATCACGTGCTTGTTGGCGGTGTGCCTGAGCTCGCAGCTGGATAGGGGCAATAGGTTTGGGCTGGGGTCCTTGTGGCTGTACTGCATCAGCCATGACCTCCAGGGTGCTCACCGCTGCTGCCAGTGCTTCACGCAAGCAGTCAGGTCCCTGTGAGAAATGCTTACAATCTACTTGACCTGCATAATCCTTATGCCATAGTCCCAAACAACTGTAACACGACTCAGTAGTAACACCACACGAGTTCTGCCATTCACAATGTTGCTTAGTGATACCAGCGTGATTTGGGAAACCTGAGCCTATCCTTCCTGCCACCGGGGCAGAGTGGTGGCTGGTCATAAAACACTATCACTCACCCCTAATTCCAAACTGATTGGTCAGAAATCTGCCACATTGGCCAGTAGTGGTCCTTTATTTGCCACCAGCCAGCAGTAACCTCCCAAAAGGAGATAACCACTATAAATTAAATTAATAGGTAAAAAAATCAATGTTGTTCAAATTTATTTATCAACTTGACATACACATGATAGAAACAAACCCCCCTCCCCCCCACACACACAGTTTCTCAAACAGTATCACACATCCTAGCCAACCTACCCCATGTTGCATACAAGAAGAGATCCTAGCACTCTAACTGTCGACATATTTCTACACTGTGTTGGATATATCGATACAGATTACATTTCTTAACCCTTTGCCGCACGTTGTTGCATTTGTGAAACATTCCAAGAAATGGAAATAGATAGAAAAGAAAACCTATCTCAAGCCACCTCTACATGTTGTTGCAATTCCAAAACATTGCTTTGAGAGAGGCAATCTCTTGTGCAGCCATCAGCGCTCATTCTGTGAACTATTCTAAAAATATCTACAGCAAACGTTGCACACACAATACAGGTAAGTTTTGCCATTTATAAGTGCATTGCCTCACCAAATTAAGCGCAGAAAAATTTCTTAAGCTCGACTACACCTCTCGATTGTGTAGATTCCAGAATACACTGTCTCCTTATAATACGGTAAGTAGTTTGTTCTTGGAGATGGAATGTTAATGTTTGTTGTGCTAATGCAACAATGTGTATAAGGAGTTTGTTTTCTTCAGAAAAGGTAATGGGCCCTATATGCTTCTATGGCAAAGTAATTCTTTCTGATAGTCAAGAAAATAACATTCCTGGTTTGATGACAACTGTGGGTGTAAATCTATTTCCATTCAACATGTGTACAGCATGTTTTTTCGTCATATGCCCTAATTTTCTCAGAAATTCAGTGTATTCGCATGCTACCATGTCGCGTTGTCCCGCAAGTACCCTTATGTCGATGATTGATTGATTGATATGTGGGGTTTAACGTCCCAAAATCACCATATGATTATGAGAGACACTGTAGTAAAGGGCTCCGGAAATTTCGACCCCTTGGGGTTCTTTAACGTGCACTCAAATCTAAGTACACGGGCCTACAACATTTCCGCCTCCATCAGAAATGCAGCCGCCGCAGCCGCGATTCGATCCCGCGACCTGCGGGTCAGCAGACGAGTACCTTAGCTACTAGACCACCGCGGCGGGGCAGTGCCCTTATGTCGCCCGCTTCTATGTTCTAAATTTTGGGCCATACCTCTGAAACACTGAGCGTTGTGGTGGTGTTTTATTGCACATTCCTCTCTGCCCTCTGTTCAAAGCATCTTCACCTCATGTCCTTTGGACCCTGTTCTTTTTTTGTTCTTCGACAAAGCTCAGAACTGCTGGTAGTTCTCTCTCCTCTCAAATTACACAGATTTTCTGGTTAGTTTGTGGCTCAATTTCGCTGTATTTTGCCATTAATTTTGTTTGTTTTGTTATGATCTGTTTCCTCCTTCTGAGGTCCTCTGAGCCATACTACAACAGGCTTGACACTTTGCCAGAGTCATCCTAGGAACCTCCATCTAGGGGCTCCTCACGTTTTTTTCACTCAATTCCAATATTAATAATGAAGATGTTTTACTTCCTCTCCTTTAAATACTCAACCTGATGTGCAAGTCTCTTGGCTGCACGGATATCTGTATGACACACTGCTACTGTATAAACCGGAATATAAGTTGAGATATTTACAATAAAACAACGATCTAAAGTCGCCCCTCGTCTTATATAGCGGTGTCTAGCCGACAGTGCACTGCTGTCTGGCAACCTGTGTCTTGCATGTGCATGAGAAGCTGGACACGGCCATATTCGCATTCAAATCCAATAGCAGGTTGTTTTTTTTTCTGTTCTTTTGTGTTCGTGATTTGCCTCCGATCTGTTCTAACTTCTTGCTCCGGTTGACATTGTATTTCATTTTTAGTGGTATTTTTTTCGTTCAGTAAATATGAGTAGCAGTATGAGAAGGCAGTACTCAGCTGCGTTTAAACTAGAGGTTGTTGAGTTCGCAGAAGCAAATGGGAATATGGCTGCTCAGCACCACTTTGATGTATCAGAAAAAAGAGTGCGGTATTGGAGGGCGCAGAAAGGGAAGCTGCAGATGTGCAATCCTCGGAAAATGTGATTTCGTGGGCAAAGTGCAGTTCATCCACAGCTGGAGGATACGCTAGAGAACTTTGTGTGGGAAGTTCATGCGTGCTCGCTGCCAGTGACCGTGGATACCATTCGCAAGAAAGCTGTGGAACTCGCTTGAGAAGCTGGGCTCACGAGAGAAGAGTTTCGTGCACCAAACTCTTGGGTGCGTCGATTCATGAGACGCAAAAAATTTTCGTTCCGGTGGTGCACATTCATCTGTCAGAAGTTTCCAGACGAGTTCGAAGACAGGCTTATAAACTTTCAGGGCTTTGTGAACCGGCTTCGGGAGCAGAACAACTACATGATGGGGCAGACTGACAATGCCGATGAGACCCCCATGTGGTTTGACATGCCTTCATCGACCATGATCATGCAGCGTGGCGCCAAGGATATGAAGCTTTTGTCCACCGGCAATGAGCACTCGCGTTTCACCGTCATGCTGGCATGCATGGCAGATGGTAGGAAGCTTTCGCCTTTCATCATTTTCAAATGTAAGACAATGCCGAAGAAAGTGTTCCCGCCCAGTGTTATCGTTCGCGTCAACAAAAAGGGATAAATGAACGAGGCCATGATGCTCGAATGGATACGAGTAGTCTGGAACTGTAAGCCAGGTGCACTGCTGCGTCTTTGCAGCATGCTGGAGTTAGATGTGTTTTGTGGTCACTTTACCGACGCTGTGAAGCGTGCACTGGGCGATGGAAAAAAGGACCTCGCGGTGATACCAGGTGGTATGACGTCCACCCTTTAATCGATCGACGTTGTGCTAAACAAGCTGTTCAAGGACCGAGTGCGGCTGAGTACCAAAAGTGGATGTCCGGCAACAACCCAAAGAGACCGATGGGCCGCCAACAGAGGCCTCCGCTTGCGACTGTTTGTGGCTGGGTGCTTTCAGCCTGGCGTTCCTTGCCAGATTGCACGGTGGAAACAGCTTTTTAGAAATGTTCCATCAGCAACTCGCTGTATATGGCACGGAAGACAACGCACTGTGGGAGCGGCCAGCGGCAAACTCTCGTCTTCAGAAGACAGTAGTGCTTCGTCTAACGAATAGGAACAGTTGCGATGGTGGCTGAAGGGAGCTCCGACGATCGGGGTGCGGTGCGCCCAGTTCCCAAATAAATGTCATTCGGCAATTTAAGGTTGTTTTCCTTTTTTTATCTTTTTCGGTAACCTGAACTTGGGGGGTCGACCTACTGTAATTACTCGAATCTAACGCGCGCCTTTTTTCCCGTTGAAGGAGTTCGTTAATTGCATGCGCGTTAGAATCGAGTACGAAAAAAAAAAAATATCTGAATACGGTCATTCTATTGCCATCGGCATATCCAAAATGGCCGCCCCCTACGTGCGTCGGCATGGTGCGTCGGCATGGTGCGTCGGCCATTTCTGCCTATATGTTTCCCAAGTGCGGCACTTCGTACGTGTGGTGAGCAGTTCGTCATCTTGTAGTGCATTAGCGTCGACGGCATGGAAGGACCGACTCCAAAAACTCGAGTGCTCCACAATGCCGCCTTTAAAAGAAGAAAAGTCATCGCGTGTGTAGAAACGGACGGAAATGGGCCGCATCGCGGTTGTTCGGAGTTCACGAAACGTGCATGTGGGAATGGCGGAAACAAAAGCAGAAGATTGTTGACAGCAAAGCTTCACGCAAAGGCTTCAGTGGACCACAGCAGGGTCGGTTTCCGCAAATTGAGGAGCTGCTCGGCGAGTATGTGCTTGAGCAGCGAGCGGCACAGCGGCCCATGACGACAGATCTGCTCCAAGTGCGGGCTATGCAGTTAGCCTTGGAATAAAAAAAGGGCTAATGCGGAGCCAGTTTAAAGCGAGCAGGTGCTGGCTAACTAACTTTATGAAGAGGAAAAGCTTTTCCCTCCGAAAGCGAACAGGCATATACGAAAAGTTTTGAGAGGAGTACGATGAAAAGCTTCACAGTTTTCAGAGGTTCGTCCTAAACTTGCGGCAAAACAACGGCTATCTGCTTGGGCAAATCGGGAATGCCGATCAGATGCCTCTTTACTTGTACATGCCTAGCACCACAACCGTCGAGAAGAAGGGGGCGAAGCAAGTTGGTGTGCTGGCATCGGTCCACGGTAAAACTGCAGTGATGGCAATGCTCTGTTACTCGTCAGATGGGCACAAGCTTCCCCCGTACCTCATATTTAAATGGAAGACGCTCCCAAAAGGAGTCGTTTTTTTGAGTGGTGTGATCGTGCAGGCCAACAAGAAAAATGGGTGGGATCATCGGAGTGGGATCAAAACTAAAGGAAAATGGTCACTTCCATATGGATTATTTATGACTTTCCACTGAAGTAATGGTACAAGTGAAGGAGATGCGATACTGAGGTCTATGGAAGAGTAAGTTTTGTTGGCAAGGTTATAGTAAGTTGCCTCTTTCCTATTTAACAGACAAGCACCTGATGAAATGAGGAATTGTTCAATGAGACGACCTCGTGCATCACAGCGAGAGTCATTCCACAGACCATTATGTGCGTTCAGGTCCCCAAGGACCAGATAAGGTTCAGGTAGTTCGTCTATTAAAGACTGGAATTGAAGTTTTTCAAGACGGTGGTGCGGAGGTATGTACAAAGAGCAGACAGTGACAAGTCTGTTTAGAATAACTACTCAGACAGCCACCGCCTCGAGGGAAGTTTGGAGGGGTAATTGTGTGCATGCTATACCTTGACTAACTATAACCGCTACACTACCGGATGGTGGCATGGCATCATCTCTATCCTTTCGGAAGATTACGTAGTTACGTAAAAAGTTTGTGTTTGTTCGTTTTAAGTGTGTCTTTTGTACACACAGCACTCTTGGATTGTGTTCATGGAGGAGTTCTTGTAAGTCATCGAGGTTTCGAAGAAGGCCTCGGATGTTCCACTGTAATATTTCTGTCTACATATTTAAACAAGAGAGATGCTGCTGTGTGTACAAAGAGTATCCTGTGTTGAAGTGAGCTCGTTAATTCAGGTGGCAGGACGGTCGACCGGCCCCGTTATTGGTTTTTTATTTTTCTTGGCGCGCTCCAAGGAGCCGCGCCGCACTTTTGGTACCAAGGGTACCGTTGTATCCATTGCCTCCTCAGAGGCACTGGGTGCCCGCACATGCGAGCTGGTGGTTCGGATTTTAGGCCTTGCCTGGTGAGGGGAGGCCTTGAGACCAGAGGACCCTGAAGTCTCCGGCCTCAATTCACTAGGAGGCGGAGTAGACTGAACTACTGTCGCCTTGGGGGCAGGCACCACAGCCGACGGCTCGCTCTGCGCTGGCCGAAGGAGTGGCGAGGGCTGGTGCGGCGTTGCCCCCTGACGCGCCGCATCAGCATATGTAGCGCCGTAAAATGGCGACACTCTTCGTCTTGCTTCCTTGAATGTGATATTTTCTTCAATTTTCAATGTGATGGTTTCTTTTTCTTTTTTCCAAAATGAGCAAGACCGTGAGTATGCGGCATGATTTCCGCCACAGTTCACACAGTGTGATGGTTCTTCGCAATTGTCAGAATTGTGGCCTGACACTCCACATTGTGCACAAGTTTGGTGACCACGACAGCTTTGTGAGCCGTGGCCATACTTCTGGCATTTAAAACAACGACGTGGGTTAGGTATGTATGGTCTGATCGACGTCTTCGTGTACCCTGTTTGAATACTTTCTGGCAGATTACTGGAAGCGAACGTGAGTATTAGGTGTTTCGTTGGTGTTACCTTGTTGTCTCTTCTAATGATGATCCTTTGTACATTGGTCATATTCTGACTCTTCCACCCCTCCAGAAGTTCCTCTTCGGTCAAGCAGAGCAAATAAGCATCAGATACTACTCCACGGGTTGTGTTCATAGATCTGTGTGGTGTTACAGTGATGGGAGTGTCACCAAAAGTTGAAAGATTCTGTAGCTTTTCAAACTGTTCTTTTTCTCGAACTTCAACGCTGGCCATTTTGGTAACTTTGTACCCGGCTCCAAGAGTTTCTGTGAGACATCTGGCTACTACAAAGGGGGATACAGTTCTGGCTTGCTTGCTGCTTATCTCACTATGTATAACATGAAAATGGGGGAAGTTTTCACTTGATCGGTTGAAAAAGCCTAAGTCTTCGGTGCAAACGCGCTTTAAGGCGGTACGATCACTTAATAAGGGAAACGCTCTATGCATGCCAGTTTAATTTTCTTCAGAAGCGTTGGCGGCCACCCACCACGGAGCCCAACAAAGGGACGCTACAAGTTTGCGGATGCTAAAACCTGCAGACGCCAGCCCTACAACGCTACTATAACCCAATGCGCCTAGACCAAGGTAGGCTATTTGCACAGGGTTAACCCTAGCCGCCAGGAAGTTTGGAAGTAGACAGAAGAGAGTAGAAGACAGGACAGATAAATAGTGAGAGATAAAGACGAAGATGTAGGGAGAGAGAGATGGGAAAAGGCGTGCCGACACGGGCTGGTGTTCCGCAACGTGTGAGGTGGAAGAGATGCGGTTGACGAATGTGTTGTGCAGGATTGCCGGTCTGGACTATCCACGCACCTTTATACGTACGAGCCGTTTAACATTTTCAACGCTGATGAGACAGCGCTGTTCTATAAGGCTCTGCCTGACAAGACTATTGCGTTTAAGGGGGACTCCACCGACGCACAAGAGCACGTGACAGTTCTTCTGGCTGCTAACATGACCAGCACAGAGCGGCTGCCGCTGGTGGTGATCGGGAAGGCTGCGAAGCCAAGATGTTTTAAGAATACTAAGCAGCTGCCTGTCGACTACCGGTTCAATGGAAAGACTTGGATGACTTCCGAACTCTTTCAAGCCTGGCTGCATCAGCTCGACCGCCGCTTCGTGGCCAAGGCGCGAAAGGTGTTGTTCGTGCTAGACAACTGCAGTGTGCACACGAAGGTGTCCGGGCTCGAGAACATTAAACTGTTATTCCTGCCTCCGAACAAAACGGCTTCCCTGCAGTCAATAGACTAGGGAATCATACAGTTTGTGAAAAGCCGCCATCGACGGCAGGTACTCGAGCGGATGTTGCTCTGCGTGGAGTCAGGCAAGCAGTACGAAGTAAGCCTGCTAAGCGCAATCCACATGCTGACATACATGTGCAACAACACACCGCCTGCAGTAGTTGCAAACTGCTTTAGGCATAGCGGCTTCGTGCAAGACGCTGCTGATCTGGGGGTGGTGGCCGGTGAGAAAACCAGTGAAGAGCAAGACAGCCACTATGTGAGCATCATGCCAGCTGATGTGCCCCTAAGCGATTACTTCGCAATTGACAGCGATGCTGCCGCGGCCGGCACAGTGACCGACAGCGATATCGTCGCCGAAGTCTTGGACAGCGAAGGGGAATCGGCTGACGAGGACGTAAGTGATGCTGACGAGTGTTCATGCCACACTATGATGGAGGCTGCGCATGCGTTGGCCGTTTTGGAGGACATATGCATGCTTTCCTCGGACAGTGTGTGCGGACTAAGCCACCTGCAGGAACTTCACAAAATTGTGACTTCATCGCACATTGCGTCCATGAAACACACCGCGATCACAGACTTTTTTAAGAAATAAAAGTTTGATGGTGTACGAGACATTTTCCAAGTGTTTTGTTCGTACTCACGATAATTCGTATCCTCGGTTAATTTGGACATTTTCTCCGGTCTCGTGAAGTCCGAATTAACAGGTTTTTACTGTATGACAACACATTTTTGATCACTAGTCAGGTGAAGGAGACAGCAGTTCGTAAGCACAGAGTGCACTGAGCAAAGAGTGTCAGTTGACAAATCCTTGCCGTAAAACTATGCCTGGTTGTTCAGAGGTATCAAAATTAGTTGATTGTGTAAAGCCAGTTGTGCATGAACAGCCATCGTACTCCGAGTGGCAGTACAAAGGCATCTAGATAGGACAGCCGTCTTCCTTAAAAGATATGCAGAAATACGTAGCACTTTACATCAATTTGAAGGGCCCTCTTCTTCAAGCAAACAAGTGTACGACATAGATCAGACGATGACAATTATATCTGCAACATTTGGCATACTGCACCAATATACACAATGATAAGCAGCTGAATTCAAATAAATGCCTACGTGCCAATGTAAATATTTGTGCTTCAGAAAACTGTATTGCGGAAAGCTGCCTTTCCATTGAATAGGCTGCTTTCAGCACACAAACAGCTAACACCAATCTGAATAACTAAACATTTTCACGGAACACAAAAGATGTAAAACTGCCTCAAGAATCACACCTTACAGAACGAGAAAACATAACTTAAAAAAAAAATGAAAGTGAGGACAATGACAAACACTGCATGGCTCTGCTCCTTTGAGGAAGAAGCCAAAAGAGGAATGTCGCTTTCGAACTATAGTCAAAGCAATAGAACTGGGGCTCACATATGACCTCCTTTAACAAATCATTTGCTTTGATCTCCAGTTTTACTACACCATTATGAATATTCTTGTGGCAGACTGGAAGCATTTCATCAAAAATTTTACATTAAACATGGAAAAGTTTGTTAAACATTTCTCTTTACTGTTATCTTCAGCCAAGCAATGTCGGACAAAAATGACCCAAAAAACGAGTGAAGAGTTAGAAAATAGTCAAACATCAAAAAATGCAAATCAACCAAACGGTATTTTATGACAGACAAAGCATTGGGTGTCGTTCCCCTTCATTACCTGGTCCTCCTTGCCATAGACACGATCAGTGGCCTCATGAGCAAGTTCTTTCATCTTGTCCAAAGGTAACTGGAGTTCGTTCTCAATTCGGGATGAAACGGCACGCTGCAGGGCACATGCTGCTTGCACCACCTGGCCCAAGCTCCGCACCTCAGCCTCCAGCTGCTCTTTAGCCTCTGCTCCCAATGTGATGAGGCTTTCATCGTGAGGCATCCGCCGGCGAACCTTGCGTACCGCTGCAACCAACCCACCCACCATACATATGGTCATTGAATGGGCTGAACGTCACAACTAGAACTAAAGAGACTGTCATGCAGTAGACATTCCTCCAAATCACACTAGAATGCTCTTCGAGATTCCTAGAGTGATAAAGTACCGATGTCACTTGATGTGAAAAAATATTCTAGGAGATTTACATAATTTGCCATCTTGTTTGCAAATTCTAGTCAGCCATATATAATACTTCAATGTACATATCATGAGTAAGAACTGAAATTATGGAGATATGAATGTTGACGGTATGAAAGAAGTCAACCATAATTCAGTTGAGTACACCAATGTTTTTGCTTGCACTGAACTGCTAGTTACGTTGCTAATCAGGTGTGTAATAGGAGACTCAAATGTACTTAATGATAATATCTTATTTAAATACCTTATCATTAGGTGACTGTACGGCACAAAAAACTTTTACTTTAAAGATCCCTATACAGTAAGATCACATTAATTTGTATATCACGGGACCAAAAAAAAATGTCCAATTTAAATTGATACAGAATTATCAAAGTATCAAGCAAAAATTGAACAAATTTCAATTACATCAATACATTTTGATTTTCTTGGTGAACACATGAATCCAGAGTTTATTTAGCATAAGAGCAGAGCAACACTTGCAATTTTTATAATCCTGCCAGTTTGTTCTCAATGTGATCGCGGTGCCTGTCTTCAGTGTTTAATTAGGCCGAAATTTGTTCTGCACTCAGTTGTCCTGAGCAAATTTTATTGAGATCTACTGATCTCTTGAGACGCTATTGGCGTTGGAGTTGAGACGCTATTGGCGTTTTCCCGCGATGCGATGCGGAGCGCTGATTGGCTAGAGCAGCGCATTCATATCTCGCGGGAGAAAGCGTGCCCGCCATTGGCTGCTGTGCAGCAGCGGGGGCGGTCGCTCCTCTCGATGGCGCGGCCAGCGCGCTCGCTTCGTTGTTGCTCTCTGCTCCGTCCGCCTCGACAGACGTCTGCTTACGAGCCGCTCTTCGCCTTGTGCTATCTTTTCGGTCATTTTCTCTCGTTTTTTTTCTTTTTGCACTAGTTCTGTGCCTTTCGTCTTTGTTGTTGCGGGCAATGCCGGCAACGAAGCCGAAGTCAGTGCGGAAGTTTGGTGCGCGGAGGCGCGCTATGCGGCTTGTACGATCATCGAAATTCCGCTATTCTGCTGCGGGTGCCGACTGCGTAGACGCTTGCAGCGATGGAACTGTGTTGTCGGCTGTCGCCAGTCGAGAATCCGACACATCGAGTGTGGCTGGAGCCGCAAATGCACCGAGTGTTTCCGAGATCGCCGGGCTCGACACGTGCTCCGAATCGATGCCATCCAGTGTGACACCGAGTGCTTCTGATATCGCCGGACCCAGCACTTCGTCTGAATCGGTGCCGCCATCGAGCGTGAGTGGACCGTCGCTTCATCTGCGGACGCGTTTCCTAACGAAGGAAGAAATCGATGCGAATGCGAAACGTCGTGACGCCGTTCGCGCTGAACTCGAGTCTACGCCGGCGACGCAGAAGAAATTTCAACTGATGCAGCCGGCTCTTGCACCTGCAGTGACAAGTGAGGGCGAACATTTTTCGCTCGTTCAAATGAACATCTTTAACGTCGTGCTCAGCCGCACAGTGTGCAAAGAATGTTTGAAAGGTGCTATGACTGTCCGAGAGAGCACCAAGCTTGGACTTGCAACAAAACTTGAAGTCGTGTGCGCCTCTTGTGGCACCGTCGATAAATTATGGACATCACCCCGCAAAAAGGACACGCAGGCCTTCGATGTAAATGCCGCGCCATAATGGCTATAAAGCAAGTAGGCAAGGGGCAAACAGCTCTTAATGACTTTTGGGCTGCCATGAACGTCTCTTACAGAGGTCTTCACCACAAGACGTTTCAAAAGCACTTCAAAGAGACGTTCAGGAAGCCAGAGGCCACCGCTTTGGAGAAGTTTTATGCTGATT
The DNA here is from genome assembly GCF_043290135.1 of Rhipicephalus microplus. NCBI lineage: Eukaryota > Metazoa > Arthropoda > Arachnida > Ixodida > Ixodidae > Rhipicephalus > Rhipicephalus microplus. The sequence continues at coordinate 75,593,321 of NC_134710.1, forward strand.
CTGTCACAGCAGTGATCAAAACATATAAAGAAATGGACCCCAGCTTCTGCAAGGACATCACCGTAGTGTACGATGGCACATGGCATAAGCGGGGTCACACATCACACATCGGAGTGGGATCGGTAATTGACTTCTTTACAGGTCTCATCTTGGATGCTGTAGTTCTTTCAAACCACTGCCTTGGATGCCAAACAGGGCCCAAACCTGGAGATGCAGCATACGAAAGCTGGCAGAAGCACCACATTTGCCAGAAAAACACAGACGCAAAATCGGGAAGCATGGAAGTGGACGCAGGCTTGACTCTCTTTGGGCGGTCTGTATCCAAGCATGGCCTGCGGTACACCACTCTTGTGTCCGACGGAGACAGCCGTACCTTCGCTGCCCTCACAGAAGAGAATGTGTACGGGCTAGTGCCAATTGTAAAAGAACAATGTCTGAACCATGTCCAGAAAAGGATTGGAAGTGCTCTTCGAAACATTGTGCAGAAAAGTGATAAGCCACTGAGTGGGAAGGGGAAGCTGACTAAAGCTCTCATTGAAAAGCTGACAGGATATTATGGTTGGGCCCTGAGAAACAATTCAACTGACCTAACAGCCATGCAGCGTGCAGTGATGGCAACATATCATCACGTCACATCGACTGACCAGGACCCTCACCATGAACTTTGCCCAGAGGGGGCTCAATCGTGGTGCCGCCATAGAGCTGCAGAGGCAAAGCGTGAGCCACAGCCAAAACATAAACACAGCCTACCGGACTATGTCGCTGCAGCTATGCTGCCCATCTACGAAAGACTGTCACAAAAGTCGCTTCTTCAGCGCTGCCTGGGAGCGAAGACCCAAAATGCATCAGAATCATTCCACTCCATTCTGTGGTCTCTGATGCCGAAGGAACAACACTCATCCTTAATCGCGGTAGAAACAGCACTGCATGAAGCAGTGCTGCGCTACAATGCCGGCTGCTGCAAAGCAACCCAAGTGATATCGGACTCCATTGGACTTCAACCAGGTCATCTGGCCATCCAGCGAGCTCGTGAAAAAGACGCTTTACGCTTAAAAAAGAATTCTAAAAGACACCAAGAGAAGATGGAGGCCAGGCAAAAGAAGAAAAGAGTGTGCCAGGACACTTCTAGCTACTGTGCTGGAGCTTTTTGAAGAAAACACGTGTTTTGAACTTTCTCGGCCTGTTTTCTCAGAACGGATTTTTTTGCTAGTTGTGGTGCTGAGGAAAGCAAGAACTTGAAAACCGTTCATCAGATTTGTGTGCCGTTTTTTTTATTCTGTTCCTGAATGACCTTGCAAGGGCGTAACAAGCTCCTTTTTTTGAAAATTGGTGCTGTTAATTTATAATAAACAATTAATTTTTTATGAATCTGGTCATTACTGGTTACATCAAATTCAAAGTTGCGTGAAAATTTTTGGGGGGGGGGGGGAATTAAAAAAAACGGCTTTGTAGCGCCCTAGGATAGCTATCAAGGAATGACCACAATGAATTTCAGCTTTCTACTATGTCCTGGTTCTCACAACTCTTCCTCAGGCACCCATGTGAAGCACCCAGTTAAACCTCAATAACTCTGGAACTAAGAAACACAGCTTCGTGAAACTTAGCAGTTGTGCTAGTTTTATTGTAGTGAACAACCCTTGAAAGTTTCATCCAGATATCTTAAAAAATAAAAAAGTTCGGTCTCCAGGGTAGCCTCCCCCCTTAAGAAGTTGTATGCAATCAGTGCTGGAGATACTAATATTATCATCTCTTCATTTTTTCAACACTTTCTTCTCTGTTTAAACACTTGAAGTTATAAAACTTGACCTAGTTTGTTGTCATTCCGGTAAGAAACTTTTCAAGAATCGGATGTACAAAGAATATCATTTATGTCAAATACAATTATTATGTGAGGTACCTTCACTCGACTTCCGCTTTACTCGATACATCCAAATGCCTCAAACATTCTCTGTAATAGCCTATACCACGTACAAGGAATACCTCTGCACTCACATTCTCATTAGTTAATCTTAAAATTCTGTCATTTATTATTGAGAGTCTTCATCGTTTCCTAAAAAGTTTTGTTGGACTAGTATTTATATCACATGACGTCCGAATATTTTTTTTGTTGTTAAGTCAGCAGTGTGCGCATGTGCCATTTCTTTTTCATTGTTGCTCTGTACAATGAAGATGAAAAAATCACCAGAAACTCTATCATAACATTTCAAGATAATTCTAATAGAAACAGAAAGATGGGCTAGTTTGTAGAGATTTCTCATGAAACAAGATGAGCTTGTGTTTATTTCCTGTTCCCAGCTTACCTTTTTTCATGAATTCTTTCATATTTGAAATATACATTTTTGATACATGTTTTACATACATTGATGATATCACATGGTAACATTATCAATGCAGCAATGCCACAAGTTTTTTAAATATGTGATGTCATTTTGCACTCAAAAGAGGCAGCACATTTTCCGTTTGTAGACGGACACGACGAAATCAAGCACGACGAAATCAAGTTCCACAGTAAACGTACTTAAGGGCATAGTGCCTACAGCCCTATAAGCCCTATACTTCCCATGCCTTCGTGACCATGTTGAACTGTTTCTTCATTACTGAGAGGTATATTGAGATAATGCATATATCATATTCTTAAAATTTCATACTCTTAACTGGGTTAAACTTATCAAAATGTTTGGCTAACATTACTATTTTGGAGAAAATGTTCCTTCTAATACCAAAATCTTGGCTTTACTCGCCTATATCAGAATTCATAACTTAAAAAAAAACAGTTAATTGAATGTTTCCAATTCCAACACAGCAAATGTGTATATACATATAGATGACAAAAAAGATCAGCTGGTTTTCTTTAAAGACAGAGGAAATTAAGGCACCTATGTAATAAAAAAAAATGGGTTTAAAATAATTTGGAAATCAGTTGAAAAGCAAACATTTTTGCCACAAACATTGTTGAAGTCATTTATTTAGTAGTTATGAGCTTGGTAATCATTGTTGAAGCCTTTTATTGTTTTGTTATCTTACAGCCTCTTTTATTGACTGCCTAGACTCATTTGGGGCACTTGTGCAGCTCTGCATCATAGATAATAGTGAACTTCCTTCCACAACTTGACTGTATTGTGGCCAGGAATCAATCCTAATGACTTTACATTTTTGGCACATGTGATACTACTATCACTGAACAAAATAACAGCATACACTGTCACAATCCACAGAGTTTGAAGCCCAATAAAGAGGTTTCGACATGCATTCCCACACAAAATGGTTGAATGACTAATCTGCATTTTAGAAAAATGTACACAGTGTCTTTGGACTACCTCAGCTGAAAAATCAGCTATGGAATAGTTTTCAGACTATTGATGGTAAACATGTACTATACCCAATTCAAGACAAGTGTTTTGGTTTTTACAGCGATATTTTGTTTGAAAAGTGTGGGGGTGCTGACACCCCCCCTGTAAAGTTGTCTGCGCCGCGTGGCGCACATGTCTCGCCCCAAGGCTTTATTTCGGTGGTGACCACCGCCGGGCGATAAATGGCGTTGTGTTCGCTTTGAGTACCACTGTTGGTAGAGTGGTAGCGCCGGCGGTGGCCCCTGGCGGAAGGCAGGCCTTGGTGGTGGGCGAGAGTTGAGCGAGCCTCTTCTGCGCGTGGCGGCTGCGGCGAACAGTTGTATGTAGCGTGGGTCCCCGGTGCTCGGCACCACGGGCTTCGCGCCAGGGTCCCACGTGGAAAGTCAGGCGTTGGCGACGCCGCCTTGGGTATGTGTTAGTGTGTTGGGTGTGTTAGTGTGTGTTTATCATGTTATTGTGTGTTTAGTGTGTCACTGCATTATGTTGTTTGTATGGTAGCGTGTTAATTAAAATTGATGTATCATTTGGCGAACGATATCATCGTCTAAATTAGTTAATAAATGTATGTATGATGTGTGACTTGTACCGACCGCGTCTGCTGTGTCCGTTCACTCCAAGAGCGTGGCGTGGCGATGAGCTCGTTCGCCTCGCCGAGACCCCACAAAAGTAACAGTCAGCACAACTGTTTTTAAGCCTGAAGTAAGACTTTCAAAGACAATGATAAATATGAAAAATGCGCATTAGAAGATGTATTCCCCAAACTGCAAAAAAAGGTCAATAAAAAAATTTCCCTCCCCCTGTACCCCTTGTTTGAGTTTTGCGACACAGCATGCACATTGCGTGAAGTTGAAACACAGTTATTGAGTGCCAGGGCTACATGTGAACAAAACCGTGGTCACTAATTGATACGGATAGCGGCGCAGACTGCACCAGCCTGCTTCGATTATCCATGAAGGCCATTTTTGCTAATTCAAATCACACATTTGCTTCGCTTTGCGCTCGCCATTGGCTTGGCACACTTCGGGGATCGTCTGAATCAACCGGGTTGCATCCAATATGCACGAATTAAAGAGAGTTTGATGCCATTAAACAATGCATAAGCCGGCTGGACCCAGAACACATATCCGAATTATCAGGTTTCCCGAATTAATGAGTGTCACATTAACAAGCTTTTACTGTATACAGGTATATATACTACACTGGTGGCAATTGCCAGCCCTAGCTAAAGAATATTTTCCGGCATGACTGGCTTTTCAATGGCACTGAAAAAAAAAAAAAACCTAGCTTAGGCTTAAGTAAATAAGGTAATCATGAGTAATTTACCACATCTCAATGTTATTAGATGAAAAAAAAAAAAAGAGACGAAGAAAAAACCCGCAAGTGCTCCCATACCTTGCAGCAAATCAGAGACAGAGGCAAGTGCAGCATCAAGCAAGGCAGCCAGGTCACCACCCTGTTCACCAAGAACATGGCGCACAAAGCCCAAGGCACACTTCACAGCTTCGCAGGCTAGCGCCAGGCATCGCAAGTTTTGGGTGAGCCAGTGCCTTTCATCCTGCCGTTCATTGGAGAGGTGTACAGCATACAAACTTTGGAAATAGGTCAGTGCCCGCTCCAGGTTCTTTAGGGGCACATTTTCATCCAGCTGCAAAAGGACAAGAGTGTGTTAGGCATAAAAAGGAGCACTGTATGATATGAAGGAGTGGTGTTACCAGCTTTAAGGAGACGTATCACTTCCAAACATGATTCGCATATTATATTTTGAACATATTCTGAGGTGCTGGCTTCTATGAGTCTATGGTGGAAGGCATAAACCAGTGCAAAAACAGAGATGCAGGAAGAGAAATGAATA